>NC_090937.1:857266013-857576679 GCF_040938575.1 Ambystoma mexicanum
ATAATTGTCTGATGGCTTCCACTTCAGTAAAACATATGTGGCAAATTCTCAACTACACCCCCAAAACCCCATAATAGACATTACATTAACTCTAAGATGCATCTGAAATCTCTGTGATTGTGAATCATTGTAACTTTGTTATATACTTTGAGGGGATTAAATAGGCAAACCCTTGTTTGACATATTCATAATAGGGTTTCTTGTTTGCTAGACATCCCAAATTGTTAGCACAATCCCAATATAAAGCTTTTATGTCAATCTGCATTTTAGCAACACCACCATATCGTTCTCCATGATCCGATCTATGCCCTTGTAATCATTGAGATAGGAATCAATGAATTCTTTGAATGTGCTATTCAGAGGTTTATCCTTTTCAATCAAGTTGGCAAAGATCAGTGAAGATTGCTATGCTTAATTTTCAATAGGATTGACAGAGAAGTCAAACGAAGTTCAGTGCGGATGGCCTCGACTGGTAACAGTCTGGATACGGACAGAAGAATATGCGCAGGCGGGACCAGCTTCCATACCATAGCAGCAACCCATTGGAACTCTCTAGCCCCTCATATTAGGAGGATTGATTCTCATTTAGCCTTCTGCAAAGCGATACAAACTATGCTATTTACTTGACTTAGTATTGGGCTACTATGAATCCTTCATGTACTGTACTCTGTGCTAAAGATGTAACCATGTATGTATGTATGATTCTGAACTACCTGTATTTGTAACTAAGAAAATCTTATTGTTCGGCTTCCCGTTCAATGTAACCCAGAACCAAGCCTTCTTATAATTTCATGCAACATCACCTCAATGCCTCTGGGCTGTAGTGCGCTCTACAAATCCAAAAAATAAAAATAAAAATAGATTATTTGCTCATTGCTTACAGAGCGTATTTACTTCTGCTTGTTCATGTTCCATTTTAAATGAGTTGTCTATCGCTGAGAAGTCTACTTCCGTTATTCCTTTTCACCGCTTCCACCTCTACAATTTTAATTACATGTTTTTAACTAAAATGTGGTTTTACAAAAGATCCACTGCTTGCACTCATGAACCTCTGCCTGATGCTTATGAGTTACGATAGAATGGAAAGTTAAAGGGGGTGGTCTTGATGCACAGCATCAATCTTCCATCAAACGTAGAGATTTAAGTGCCATTCTCCTTTCCTCATTTAAATTAATGTTTATCTCTTCTGTATTTTAAACAATGCTTCCAACTTTATGGATTCCCCCTTACTTACTTTAAGGAACGGGAAGCGTCTGAGGGAATCCATTAAAAAATCGGGAATTAAAACATTCCCTAAAATAAAAATGGAGGGACTGGTTATATCTAAAATTAGCCAGCAGCCCGGTCTATCTGCTGTTATTCAAACAGCCTCCTTCTCGAGCTCGGTAGAGCAGTTGGCTCCTCAAAATGCTCGCGAACACCACATAGACATTGAATTGTCTACTTCTTTATCAGAAGCACAAGAAAATACGTCTTTCAGTCTCCAAACAGCTAATGATATAGATATTCAAACTAGTGTTGTTCTGGATGTGACTGGTAATGCTCCCATGCCCATTTCTGACACCTCTATGCTTGCACCAGGCATACTCTCTGCCCTAGAAAGGCGAATTAGCCTTTCACTAGGTCCATCCACTCCAGCTGCATCCTCATGTGGACTACATGAACAAGTGCATTTCCATCCGACGCCTTGCCTGCCTTTGGCTTTTTCGAATCAGCCTGAAACATCTAGTAGCCCCTCGAGGGAAGTGTTTGCGTCGAGTAAAATGAGAAGTTCTCCCACTTTTGAATTTCAATCCCTTAGGAAACTTCAGCTTGACGATCCGTCTCGTTCTGGCGCGTTGAATAATCAACTGCCACAAGTGGCGACTTTTGACCCGACCACTTCCCACTCTCCTTTGTCCCCAATACCGATTAATGGAAATTCCTCACATTCACTAGAGCAGGAATTACATTCATTTCCTGTACTTACTCGCATTCTCAATCTACTTGACAAGGGCCACGAATTTACAGATGTGCTACTAAAGGATATAAAAGACTCCATTGTAACTAATTCGATCAAACTTTCAAAAATTGAAGGATTTATGCTAGCCCAAGAATCATGTCACGAATTTCATATTATGTGTCTTGAACGCACGGCTGAGCTTGTAAATAGGGGCCTGCCAGCTACTCTTGCAATGCATGCTTTGACCTCGCAAAGCACTCAAACGACTGAAGTTACTTATTTGTTAAATGGCATGCCCACTTCTTTTGCCAATGCCGCTGCCAAAGCTAACTTAATGGAGTCTTCTACGACTAGTCCAGAATCAATAGACATAGTCGAAGTGGCGAAACTCCAACTTGAGCGAATTCTTCAACTTGAACAATTGCTATTTAAATCTGAGCTGTTCTCTGCCGAATTGTTAAATAATCATACAATAACTTCGGCTGTTACTTCGACCGAGCCAGCTCCAGACAGTCCTTCTGCCTTTACGAACCTACTCGAGAAATCTACCTCTCCAGATTCAATTCAGATGTCGACTAATATTTACCATCCTTCTCGCAGGATGAAAAAATCCTATCAGAGAGTCCTGAAACGCAGAAACAAATCAAAGAGGAATAATCCCTCTATTTCTAATAGTAGCAATGCAGCTCCCTCAGTACAATGCTCAGCCAAAAATTGTAACAATATTGTGACACTGAATACTTCGCAAATTGGAAGCGAAGATTTTAAGTTTAACTCGAGCCAATTGAACGAAGAGAGTTTAAATGCTCTTCAAATAAAATCTTCTAAAAAAACTCAAAAAAAAGGGAAGAAAGGTACGCAGCCAACCTCTCTTAAACCAATTGCTGAAAATGTCCCTGCGGATTTCACTCTCAATGGCGAACTAGTTGGTTGTGAAGGTACTGGTTCTTCCAATATGTTGGTTCAGGCAAACTTAAACACCTTTTTTCCTTTAGTTGAAAATAAAAAAAATCATGTTGTGGTGGGTCCAACATTATTAGCAAAGAGGCTCCGGAAGCGATTACCTCAGCTTCTATGAGTGTTCCATCTTTGATTCATCAACCCTTGTCTGTTATACCATTGCTGGAACCCCAGATAACTACCTCACAGCATATGGTTCCTCAGATGCTTCCTCCTCAGATGCTTCCTCCAATTACAAGGTTAGACATCTCTAATTCTTCAGGAGTAGATTTAGCAAAGCAATCTGATTCATCTTTGAACAACTTCCCCTTTGCTGGAGATAATCAAGTCCCGACTGCAATATCCTCGATAGAAATGAAAGATATTCATGGAAAGTCAACTTCTGAATGCATTCCTTCCGCTCCACGGATCATAATTAATCACGAGTTACGATCTTTTAATGAAATTCCTGAGGAAATGCACACCTTAATTGGCTGGGCCAGTAACCAACATACCAATGGAGTGGCCCCTATCAACCGCTTCTTTTTGATGAACACCCTATATAAAATTCCTTCCTTGTGTAACCTAATTTCCCAAGACATAGATTGGATAAGGTTACCATTAATTAATAACAATCGTATGCTCTGTAAGGTAATCTCGCCCATTATTGTGAAGTTGATTTGGAGTATAAGTCTGACTTAATCTTTTTGGGCTTTGAATTGCAAGAATTTGCTTCCTTTGAAAAGGCTATACAATTTTTTGAATTTACGCCTCCACCAATTTTGACAAAGTGTCCAGTTGCAATTAACTCCACCTCAACTTCTTCTGAGAATGAAAAAATACTAGGACAGTTGGCCTCCCTTACATCTGCTTTGAACAGATTCTTGGGAATCTTGCTGCTTTTGCAAAACTCCTCACAAACAGCGGGCATGAACTCTACCGCTACGCTAACATCATAATGTAACAAGTTCATTATTCAATACTGGAATTGCTGCGGTCTGAACAATCTTCTAACTTGGTTCGCAAATAGAAACCTAAAAGATCTTCCTGCTATTCTATTTTTGAATGCATTCCTTCCGCTCCACGGATCATAATTAATCACGAGTTACGATCTTTTAATGAAATTCCTGAGGAAATGCACACCTTAATTGGCTGGGCCAGTAACCAACATACCAATGGAGTGGCCCCTATCAACCGCTCCTTTTTGATGAACACCCTATATAAAATTCCTTCCTTGTGTAACCTAATTTCCCAAGACATAGATTGGATAAAGTTACCATTAATTAATAACAATCGTATGCTCTGTAAGGTAATCTCGCCCATTATTGCGAAGTTGATTTGGAGTATAAGTCTGACTTAATCTTTTTGGGCTTTGAATTGCAAGAATTTGCTTCCTTTGAAAAGGCTATACAATTTTTAGAATTTACGCCTCCACCAATTTTGACAAAGTGTCCAGTTGCAATTAACTCCACCTCAACTTCTTCTGAGAATGAAAAAATACTAGGACAGTTGGCCTCCCTTACATCTGCTTTGAACAGATTCTTGGGAATCTTGCTGCTTTTGCAAAACTCCTCACAAACAGCGGGCATGAACTCTACCGCTACGCTAACATCATAATGTAACAAGTTCATTATTCAATACTGGAATTGCTGCGGTCTGAACAATCTTCTAACTTGGTTCGCAAATAGAAACCTAAAAGATCTTCCTGCTATTCTATTTTTGCAAGAAACCATGTGTTATAAAGAATTTTGTCTTGACGGTTTCACAGCCGTTCATAACACCGCAACTCAGCCCTGGTCTGGTCGTCCAGTTGGAGGTATCTCAATTCTATTGAACAATGATCTGGCTTTTGTAATAAATTCAACGCTGTCCGCTCAATTATTCTTAATGACAAATATTGACATTAACATTTTAGGGCTAAAAAAATTGGTATTGATATCTATTTATTGGAATCCCGCTACGCTTGATATTGAAGAAGCCATCTATATCTTAAACAAAGCATTAACAGAAAGCTTTTGCAAATATCCGGCCGCAGAATTGTTGATCTGCAGCGACTTTAACGCTTACTTATTTGGATCCATAAAGATGCCTCCTTCTCATGTATCTTCACAGCATTTCAAAACAGCTTATGTAAATGGGATAACATGGACACAATTCTTCCTCTCGTGGGATTTAGTGGTGTTAGAACCCCTTCACCCACATTCCTTTTTAACTTGGCGCAGAGGAAAGGCATGTTCTACCATTGATTACATAATAGCTTCTCAATATCTGTCTGGAATCATCTCACCAATTACTTCCTTTTTTCCATCGTACGGATATCATGCCATCCTTTTGGGTGAGTTACAGACTTTGAATCTAGTTCAGAGCGATAGACAATTTTTGTCTATTCGTTGGAATACATCTACTTGCCGCCGATTGACATTTTTAGACAATCGGGACTGGTGTCCTGACTATGATTATGGGGCGCAATCTGCCCAGGTTATTCTTACATGGAATTTACAAATGATCAATAACCATTTAATTACCCTTGCAGAACTGGTGCAGATATACCCCAAAATCAAAGACCCGGCTTATATTTTGACCTGTCGAATTGCAAAATTAAAATTGGAAAGAAACCGTGAGTTAAGAACTTTGAAAAGAAATGTTTGCTCTAATTCTTGTAATAGTTATTTAATAGCGAAAAAGCTATTGCTACGTAACTATAAAAATAAGATAAGAGCAACCAGTGCCTCTTTTCATTTAATAGGTAATCAAAACATGGTATGCCTAATTTGTAAGCACAATATTCGCGATATTTGGCAATTACTTAGGACAGCAAACAAATACTATGCCTCCATTCGAATCTGCTATTGATGGCACTGCAAGGTTTAAATTCTACGAACAAAAATATCTGTTACCATCTCGCTTTCTCCCAGTTGATATCGAGGACCTAGTCATCCACATTCCGATGCTATGCCCATGGTCTAGCGAGGCCATTCTGTTTGCTATTTCCAAACTCAAATCCTCGAAATGTGTAGGCCCTGATGGCCTACCTCCCTGTATAATTAAGGATGACCCTTTGTTTTGGGCCAATATTCTTCTGAAGATATTTCAATCCATCTTTATCCTAAAACATCTTCCGCCCTCTTGGGTTAGTTCCATCATTATCCCGTTACATAAAAAGGGACCTCTAAATAATCCCCTTAATTTCAGACCTATTGCCCTTATAGATGTAGCGTCCAAAAATTGAAGGAGGTGGAAACTCATATTACTGTGAACCACATTTTAAATAAAGTCCAGACTGGTTTTCGAAAAAATATGGGGCCACAGCTAAATGCTACGATTCTTGCACATCTAAAAGCTGAGGCGCTTCGTCCTCATCATGGTCCAATATTTATCACATCCTTAGATTTATCTTCCGCTTTCGATTGCGTTGTTCGCAGTAGACTTTGGGACAAAATGCTTAAACTGAAATTTCCACCTTACTTAGAAGTACTCATTGCGCTGTTACATCATAAGACATCTTTGAGAGTACGCATTTCGAGTAAAGGCAGTTTGTCTAACCCAATTCCTACAGCAATTGGGGTTAAGCAAGGATGTAATCTGGCGGCAGTCCTATTTAACTTATACTTATCAGACATCGAAGGCTTATGGGACTCCGCCAAATCTTACTCGGTCCGACTTGGCAAACTTCAGCTGTCTTGGCTGGTGTATGCCGACGATGTGCTTTTATTCGATAGTACCCAATCAGGTTTGCAGAACAAATTAGAAACCTTTCAGAACTTTTGTAGAGCAAATAAGTTGACCATAAATTTCTTAAAATCTAACATCCTCGTGCTTTCCTCAAAAAAAAATTAGTAAATTCCGATGGCGATTGGACTCTGTTGATATTCAAATTGTGACACAGACTACCTATCTCGGCTATAATCTTGCAAATAATTCTTCTGCCATTTTCTGGCAAAGAACACTGGCGGAAAAAACTTTACCTCTACAAAATCAAATGAAAATTAGCTTCCGTAAATATTGCAAATTCTCCTTACTTCCGCCGTTTGAATTTTACTCTAAAAAGATAGAGGCAATTATTCTGTATAGCTTAGACCTATGTTTATTAGATATGACTTGCTTCTTAAATAAACTTCAAGCAAAACTGTGGAAATTCACTCTTGGTCTTCCTACTTATCTGCCGAAAGCAATATTAATCCATGAATTAGGACTAAACTCCCTAGCAGTGCGCCATAATTGGCGCATCCTAAAGAATTTTACAAATATGTGTTCTCCAATTGAAAACTCTATTCATGAGGACTTTTTTATTATGTTGAAGGAATCCAATCCAACATCTATTAGAACCTTCCACAAGCGCATACTTGTTATATTAGAGGGGATTAACATCTTTCCCGTAGTATTACCATCTAAACTATTCATAGCTCAGAAACGCCTGTTTTGGAATGATTGGGCTGTTACCTGTTCTAAAATAGCTTCTTTTGCTTCATTTACTGAATATGCAAAATTCAGACACAAGCAATTGCCAAGATTACCTTATTTTATGCTTTGCCGCAGTGCTGAACTCAGGGCCTTATATATGCGATTTCGATTAGATCTATTGCACACTAAATCGAGAACGAAATATTGGAACAATACTACTATTAATACTCATGATACCATCTGCAGATTTTGTAACAAGGCCGAATCATTTGAAACTTTAAAACATCTTTTTCTTTTATGTCCATTTTTTGAAATTGAAAGAGTGAACACGATCACTGCCTTTAGCTTGACGCATTCAATCTTTGGAAGAGAATTAATCTGGTCGCGTTGTATGTGGGGCTCTTCGAATTCTATAATTATGGCAACAGCACGCCTGGTGAAGATCATTGTCACAGCATTATCAGCTATCTCAGAGTCTGAAAAAAATTGTGAAATTACAGCTCTTACTACTTAAGTCTTGCTTGTGTTTTATAGAATATATTGCTTTTTTTTCCTTTTCGTCTGATTTTGTCACAAGTAATGAAGTGTAAATAGTGAACTGTCCTTTTTGACTTTTTTTATTTTGATGTGTTAATTATGTGTTAACTATGTGTTAATTATCTGTTCATTATGTATTATGTATTATATACTATAACGTAGGTTAGATGTTTTGTCTATCTGGCTCATTTTGAATTTTCGTAAGTGTAATGTACGAGTGTTGAACTGTTTTTAAATGTAGTATAAGGGAAAGAATGTAAAGATGTAAAGATGTAAAGACGTAAAGATGTAATGATGTTTATTGAATGTAATTCTTACGAACAATGCTATAATTTTGTAAAGATGCGTATGCATCAAAAACAAAATTTCAATCAATAAACTTTTTTAAAAATATGCTTCTGTTGTTATTCATGTAGTATAGCACCCATCAGAATAGTGGACTCAGTTTCTAGAGTGGATTTATGAGTTGCTATCTCAAATTTCCTTTGACTATAATACAAACATTCTGCATGGGGGCTTAGCCCTACCATCCTTACTGTTACCAGATTGTTCCCAAATTTCACTCTGTACTTTTGAGTTATCCCAATAAAATACTTCCACACGCATATTAAGGGCACTATTTTAGATTTTATTATTTCACCGCCCTTCCTACTTAATGTTTAGTTTACACTGAATTTTGATTTTTCAGACCATTTTGTTATTCCTTTGAAATTATAAATGCCATTTTAGAGTAGGTCCACCTCGTCCCCTAAGGATGCAAAACGTTCGTATACATAACTGTCCTCATTACTGCTGCAAAACACTGATTTCAGCACCTGTTTCAGTAACTCACACGGATGATGTTCATGTTCTTCTGGAACACTTCCAGGGTGTCACCTTACTGTTCCTTTTCATTTGGGATCTTTTTTACGCTGTTTTAAGGCATTAGTTATTTAGGCTAAATCTACCTCTCCTGGCTCCAGGATCACTACTCCAACTGTTCTACGACTTTCTTTCAAATTGTGCACCATAACCCTCATTGAATTTCTCCACTTAATGTCAATTCCTCAATCGAAAACTGTAAATGATCCAATAGGAAATTGCAAATAAAATACAACTGAGTTCCATTCTTCTCTTTTTTCCCAGACAGATCCCACTTGGGTCAGTTTTTCCCTTGTCCCAATGTCAGCCTTTTTTCCATGTTGCCATCTTTAAAAACTATATATTATGCAGATGATGTTATTCTTTCTTGCAAGCACTTCCCTCAATGCCTTCTTTTACATCTTCTAAATGTACCTCCGTAGAATGGTATTTTTCCAGAAACTTTAAAACTGGATCTAATAACCTCCCTCTTGAAGAAATCTTCACTCGACCCATGTATTCTTAGCAGCATTCGTCAATTTACCAGTTTACCCTTTCTTGTAAAAATCTAGGAAAAAGCATTCCTGCTCCAGCTGACTGCCCATATGGAGCAGCAGCATATTATGTTGGCCTTATGGCACTGGTCTCAGGGCTCCATATGTTACCGAAATTGCAACACTTTGGGTTGTGGATGATATCGAAGGGTACTGATGATGGTGGCTCCTATATGGTCATGCTTCATGACCTCTCTGCAATGTTTGACATGGTGGATTATGAGGCAATGCTTGCCAATTTATCATGGTGGTTCGGTTTAGGAGGTCTTCTCTGAATTGGCTCCATTTTATTTTATACAACATATCTCTGTCTTTTTATATGAGACCTTTTTGTTATCCCCTGAGCCCTCTGTTGTGGAGTTCCTTAAATGTCAAACCTCTCCCTCATTATGTTAATCTTTATACAGAGCTGCTCTGGGTCTAATAGCCAAATGCACTGTCAACAGTCATAAATATGCCATTTACAACAAACGTTATCCCAAAAGATGTCTTCAACCTGAACATTTGCTTGGATATTCCTTGAACACCACTGCACCATTACATATCATGAGTAAAAACAAAAAACAAAAAACAATCAGTATTTTTCAAATGAGGTGTTGGAAACCAGGAGAAATAAGCATGGCCAAACGTAGCTGGAGAATAAATCTGGCCGAATTTTACTTTGGGGGTTTGTAAGGCTGCAGCAAAAAGTTTTAATGAAGCTGTTTTTAAAGCCAAAGAGACCAAACTAAATGAATACATTAGCTCAACTAAATCAAACTCCAGAGAATTATTTACTATTTTACAAGAGTTAAAACTCATACCAAATGAACTGCATACATTCATTTAAACCAATTGGTGCCAAGAAATTCATGCTTGATTCACACAGAAAATGTGTATGCATCAGACTGGGATTTCAGACTGCTTAAGTAAGCTCTCAGATCCAAAATTGGTGACTCCTGCTCTTTGTGCAAATAAGACTGTGGACTCTTCTATATTATTTGTTTTTAAATAAGTCTTGTAAACTGAAGATCTTAAGATTGTACATGAAATGAAGCCTACTTCCTGTCAGGCCGATGTGCCTGGTCTCTTTCTTTAAACAATGTTTGCCTTCTTTTGTTTATTGGGTCACCATCTTCATAAATCGGTCCTTCTCGGCAGGTTTTGTTCCGAACTGTCTGAAGGAGTCTTAGATAATGCCCCTACTGAAGAAGGAGAACTTGGATCCTCATGACCCTGAAAGTTATAGGCCAATAATGAATGTTCCCTATCTGTTGAAAATTCTAGATAAAGTGGCGTACCAAAATATCAGGAGTTTGTAGAACAACAAGTAATTCTTGCCCCAGGACAATCAGGTTTCCGGCGGAATCATGGCCTGGTAACAGCGCTTCTGGATTTGAAGTCTAATACAGCCCGAATCATTGATAGGGTCGGCCAAGCATTACGTCTACTTCTCAACGTATGGGCCGCTTTTGATTTAGTTAATCACGAGATATTGACAGATAGGCTGGTCGAGCTGGTCGAGCTGCGAAAATGCTCAAATAAAGCAGCCAAATGGTTCAAATCCTTTCTTGGACCAAGGATGTCAAGAGTGGCTAAAGACGGCTGTCAGACAAAGCAAGCTCTCCTTAATTGTGGGGTTCCGCATGGCTTGTGCCTGTCACTGTTAGCAGTTAATATTTACTCCAGACCTTTATGTGATCTCCTCGATGGTCTGGGTGTGCAGTTTGCAAATTATGTGGCTAACACCCAGATCACCCTTTAGTTATCTTGGTCATACACTGGGGACCTAGCTAGGGTAAGAGAGGTCTTTGGTGCCATCCAGGTACGGGTGGCAAAACATTCATTAGACTTAAATGATAATGAAACTGAGATTATTATTCTTGGCACTGGTACTAAATTGAATAAATTGGACCACAATATGGATGATTTTTGATTGACGATAATAACATTACTGTTTCAGAATATGTGAAAACTCTTGCCATCTTTCTTGATTCTCAATTAACTTTTAAAAAGCGTATTTCATACTTGAGCTCTTCGTGTGCGTTTATGATTCATTTGTTATGGCAAATTCGTCTATATTTGTCTGAAAATAACATGGCCCTAATTGCAGTAGCAACAATAAATACTAATTAGATTATTGTAACAGTCTTTTGGTTGGCACCTCCCAGACAAATATTACAAAACTTCAAATAATCCAGAACGGATCGGTCCATGCAGTATGTGGCTGGACTGATGGGCTCATATTTCTATTGCCAGCCGGAGCCTGCACTGGCTCCCTGTCTCCAAGAGAATACAATTCATGGCTTAAAGTTTAGTGTATAAATGTGTGGCAAATGATGCCCTGTCTCACCTTTGCTCTCGAATTAAGAAAACTCCTTTCATGCGCGCTCTGCGCTCAAATAAAGACACCTTACTGGTTCAGCCTCACATTTCATTGAAGAGGATTTGAAGGTCCAGTTTTGACTCATGGGTCCTCATCACATGGAATGCTTTCCCGTGCATGCTCAGATCCATCCCATCAGTTGCACAATTTAAAAAAGGTCTGAAAACGTATCTTTTTGATAACGGACCTGACTGAGGAGGTGTGCTGGCATTTGTTACTGATGCTATTTGTGTACTATGTATGTGTAGTATGTCTTGTGGGTGCCCTGAGGCCTACAGGAGTATTGGCGCTATATAAAAATTCTATAGAATAGGACAGAATAGGATCGAGTCTTGGATGCTGATTGTGAATCCCAAAATGTTACTATTCCAAGACTGAGTTTCTTCTTTGCTCTTTAGCCCAGCTAATGAACACATTTATGCATGGCTTAGTATCTTGAGCAAAGATGGTATCTCGCCCTCCTTTGTATCCGTGGCACAATCTTTAGGTTTCTGGCTTGACAGCAAATGTTCAATGAGGGCACATGTCACTAAGAAAAGGCCTCTTAGCTTTTTATCAAGTCTCTCATCTACATCGCATTAAATCCTTCATCCCATCTCACCTTTTATAGTATGTTGTGCAATCTTTGTCTCTCTGTAATATTGACGGGGGAAGTGTTCTTCTCCTGAGAATGCACCTGTGAACTTTATATGCAATGTGTAGCATTTACTTCCACTGATGTTTCATTGTAGGGGCTTGGAAAATGTCTTCCCTTAGCTGGTGACCTCTTAGACATCTCTGAAATGTTGGAACATCCTCTGATACCCTTCTAATGTCAGCATCCTTCACATATGTGGCCCTTGTCCTCCAACTCCATGTACAACTTGTCCTTTGGCAAACTCATATCCTCCTTGGGTTTTGGTACAATGTCTTTGCCGAAGAAGAAATACACATATTTGTATCCTTCTCCTTCTCCAAAAGCTACATTTTCACTTCACTGACTTTCTTGCCATCACGTGCAGCAGGATAGTTCTTACCTGGGTGCTTTACTCCTCCAAAACGGAGCTAATTTACCCCCTAGCCTCTAATGCCCCACTGATTATCCCAACTCTTCTTTCCTTTCCCCATGAAGCCCCCCCCCACCCTTTTTTCTATAGCTTCCAACATTGGGTTCTCTTTGGCAGTGGTTTGAAATGGCAACAGCCAGTTACCCACACCACTATGGCTGTCAGGTTCAATATCGTGTGCACCCATAAAATCATCCCCATATCACCTTTCACCCTTATAAGACACTCATCTTTACCCTTTTACTAAGTTAGGTTGTACTACTGCATCAACCACCACATGGAACTCCCTCTCTACTATTCCACCTCACATGTCAAGGTACCTATGTTTGCTATCTGCCACTGTTAGGCAGAATCATATGCAGTACCCTTTGGGAACACTGCACACAATTAAGACTACAAGTGTCAATACAATTTCACCTTTGGTACAAGCCTGTTCTACACAGTAATGTGGTAGTAGTGGCTGAGCAGCCAGACTTATCTCAAGAGTAAAGCGAGCAGTACACCAGGTTACACAAACGACTAGCAATTACACTGATTCAAACGAAACACTTACTCAAGGTTTCTTAGTAAAAGATTATACATTTATTTACACAGTCATTTGGAAAACATTCCACTAGCAAAAGCAGCTCAATGTCAGAATCTAATACAATACACAACCAATCAGTTTCTGAACAAGTTCAGCTCCCCTGAAGGGGGAGCAAAATGGCACTTCAGTTACTTTAAAAAGGGGTAAAAAGACAAGGTTATAAGAATCAACAGCACAAATACTTTCATAGGCAGGGTTTCAGTTCACTACAACCAGCAATTCAATTCAATAGGCCTGGACCAAAGTCAATGGTTCAGAATCTTGTATAGAACAGTTCTGGTAGTAAACGGTTAAGTCTTTGCCTCGGATCTTAGAGGAACTTGGTCAGTCGAAAAGTTAGATGTTGGTTTAGGGAAGGACAAGCCTTCAAAGTCGGGAAAGTTTCACAAACTTTCACCGCGGCTGAACTGAGTTCTGCACCGCACTTGCATAGTACCTTGTAAGTGAAGAAAAGCTGTAGCTGAGGCAGTTGTTCCTGGCTGTTCCTGCAGATCTCGCTTTTCCTGAACTTCAGTCATGGGGACAAAAAGAAGGAGGTTGGGAGGTTCCTGCACTGCCCAGGGATGAGGCCACAAGCTTGACAAAATGGCGGTTTAAGGTGTGAGTGCCTTGGTATCCTTCCCACTGGCTGTACGGTTTTCAACAACACTCTGGAGAAAATTCAACCAGTATGGGGACGGTGTCCAGGCGGCTTACGAGTTGGTTGTTCCCACCAACCTCAAGGGAAGAAGTTAACCTTGAAGGGCTTCTCTGTTGATGGAGTTTAGGGAATTCGGACCGGCAGCAGGGCTTCACCGGTGGACCTGGAGTTGCAGCAGTCGTAATCCTTCAGCTCGTCTTCGGTTCTTTCGTTCTAGTGGTCAACTCTGCTTTCCAAGTTCCGGATACCTGCTTTTAAACAGTTTTTCCCCATTCATTCCAGCCTGGCTGTCACTCACACAGCATGGTGGCTCTCCTTGCCGGACAGCCAGCCAGTCACGCCAGAGTTTATTCAGGTCTCCTAGGAGACTAAGCACAGGGAGTTTCGGGCACCTCCCTCACATCCTGTCCACCACAGACACTCAGGCGCCAGAGGAAAGCTACAGCACTGAAGCCCGCCAAAGGCCAATGAAAAAAGGGACCAAACCAGGTTTGGCGCACAGAGACAAACACAAGAAGGACCTTTCCAAAAAGAAATGGCAAAAAACGTTGACCGCAGTCTGTTTTTACAGATAGGTCTGGGGCACCATATTGGAAAACATGGCTGACCCGACTTTTAGCTACCGGTGTTCCCGGTCGGGAAAAATCATGGTAGATTGTTTAAAACCACTGCCACCAGCCATTTCAAGTGGGAAAGGGAAACATTTGACTGTTACATGAGTATTTAGCTTCAGGGGAAGCTATGAAACCCCTCCAGCACTCTATAGGAAGATAGTGTGTGCTGGGTCTGTACATTTAAAAAGACTAGTAAAGTCAATTTAACTTTACATGCTCTGGGAGACAGTAGTCAGTCCCAGAGAAGGCATTTAAACCTGGTGTAGTCTGAAAGACACCCCTGTGCCACTGCACTCAGGGTGCTGTGTGACACACAGAAAAAGATGATGCCTATGGAGTTGTTTTAAAACTCCATATCCAAAGAACACACAAGTAAAACACACATCAAAATACACGGAAGAGTGGGAAAAAAAGGCTCACACTCTTCCCATGTAAAAAAAATCATATCCTAGAAATCCAGCAAAGTTACCGGGCGTCTCAAAAGGTAAGAGAAATCAGCACATTCTTGAGAATTCTCCCAAACAGACTCTTTAATGTCTTTTGATGTTCACCAACTTCTGTGCACTTTATTTATGTGGAGCAGCAGCCCTTGCACAATTTCTCCCTCTTTAAATGATTTGTTCTTGTAAATAAATCGATCTACAGGCTATCACGCCTCTCCCTGCCTAACTTCATTGCTTATGACTCATCCCTTAGCACCCTGATATCTCAAGCCTTCCTTATCTTCTATGTTACCTATCCCCATTTTGCTACCTCTTGCTTTTTAAAACATACATCTGTAAAGGCAACATGTCTGAGGATTCAAATTGTTCCAACCCCCCGCCCCCATCCTCCCCAAAGTTCCCCACGCCCTAATTCCTGTCCAGATGTAATAAACGCTTCAGCGGCTGCTATGTTCCAAAGGCCAACCCACAGCAAGGGGTCCCAGAGGGTGACCCAAGCAAAAGCATACATACTTGTCAGCATCGCTTGCTGCTAAATCGTCTCAGCTGGGAGGGCCTATCACTCAGGGCAGCTTATCAGACGGATGAAACAGTGACATTGTCAACAAAGTCCAGGCTAATCGTGTATCAGTGCTAGCATCACCCTTGTTAGCTCTAGCTCGCATCTAAACAGATGATTCAGCCAATGACCACCTTTTTAGTTCCAGAAGCCACATATCTATCTCAGGACCCCTCTCATTTTTCCAAGCTAACCCCATCCCTCGCTTTGCCAACACGAATGCTAGATCTACAAACGTCAGTTCATGTTTGAGGACATTCAAACCATGTCAAGGGTGCATTCCGAAAAGGCAAACCTGGAGCTAAGATTTGATAATTCGCTATGTCCAACTCTTGCAATTTCTCCCATGCAGATGCCCAGAATATCTGGACTTTTGGGCAACCCCAAAATATATGTGTCATCCCTGCATTTTCTTGTATCCATCTATAACACCTAGAGGATTGGTTCAGCAATATGTTAGCCAGTCGCGGCAGAGTTAAATAAACCCTGTACAGTACGTTATATTGAGACATATTGAATCTCACATTTCTTGAGACCTGTTTTGGGTATAGCAGTACTGTCATCCAGGTCTTCTTTTCCCAGTTGGGTCTGACCGGGAGCTCACCACTCCTGCTCTGCAGTGCAAATGTCGTCCCATATAAATGTGATATTGTTCCTGTAGTCATCTGTTATATCATACATCCTAGAAAGTAATTCATCGACCTCAGGTTCAGAAGGCAGTGAAAGCTACTGTTACCTACCAATATTTGTCATGGCTGCACATGTCAGGAACGGTCCTAGCTCCAAGTCATATCTATCTCGTAACTCACTGAAAGGTAGCAAGGTTCCACCATCAACAACATCTCTCCGTGCCACTAGCCCTTTCTCTTCCCAAAGCTGTATCTGGGCCTCACGCTCACACCCATTCCCTGCATGTAATGTGTTAGTTGTAAGTTGGGTGAGTTTAATGCCCTGCTTCTTCAGCACATGCTTCCAAATTGCTCTTCCCAGGTCTAGCAACAGAAACCGTGCAGCATCCTTCCTATGCTCCACCCATAGAATCTCTTTCATGGAAAATAGGCTATTCAAGGGTGATATCAAACCCATCTCTGGATTAATTTGATCGGCCAACCATTGGGCCACATATTTCAGTTGTGCTGCAAAAGGAGTTGTAGACCCCTGTTTTTCCATGACCGTTGAAACGTTTTCAGTGCCACCTTCTTCCTAGAATTTGCTGATATAAGATCTCTTTTGCGCTGTGCAGTGTGACAAAATGGGTATGTGGAACCTCAAATGCCACATTTGCATAGAGGTATAACATTCGGGGTAGAAGAACCATGTTTACCAGCACACTCCTCCAATCAAAGAAAGGGGCAATTGTTTCCAGAGCACAACAGACGGCCTCAGCTTGCCCAACTCATTATGGGTATTAATTAAGTATGTGTCATGTGGGTTGAACTGGAGGCTTCCAGCCCTTTAAGATGAGTAGCAATACCCTGGAGATGGATGGGGATTCAGATTTTATTCATACATCAATAATCAAGACAACACAAATAGTTTGGCAAATGTTTGTCTGTTTTAATGTAAGTATCTAAAACAGGGAGTACAACAAACATCAGCAATCGCTCGATACTCTGACTCTAACTATTTCATAAAAAGTTGGGTTCTTATACCCATAATATAGCTGATGTGTTGACCTGCATCATTACCAACGTCATCCTACGTGGCAAACGACAGAAATTTATCGGGAAGTGGGATTGGTTCTAAGTGAATAACTAAGCATAGGTTCTATATATGTATGGAGTAACGGAGAGAGGTAATAGGATAGTTAACATCATGTAGGGCAACTAATCCCCCCCTTCAAAATGGCCACTATGAACGTCACTAAATGGACAACGTCCCATTGGCTACACAAACTATAGGATCCCCAACTACGAGGTCCCCTACAATTGGTTGGCTACTAACCCCCATCAATAATTTTCCACCTACGTGAGCAGCATGCAGACCGAGCATCCAGGTGCGGGTGAGCTTGTCTTGATACCAGCTTCCCACCAATTAAAAATGTGATCCATCATCACCTTAATTGTCCAGCAATTAGTACTTTGAAGTTGGCCTTAAGTCTTTACTTTTCTCTGAGAATTTTTAAGGAGAATAGGTACTATCCAGCTTCCATGCGTAGGTGTGATCTTCTTGCTCGTCCAACTGGACACTATGAATTGAGCCTTTTTGTGTATTTGATTTTACTCTTCAATAGTCCTTTGACGTCTTTTGTTTTTGCTTGACCTTCCTGAACTGGAGCTTCTTTTCTTTCACGTTAATAGATCTAATGTCAGCCAATTCCAGTTTGATGAGACCTTGGCCTTCTTGGCTCAGTGAACTCCTTAGTTGGACTTTTATTGTGTTAAATTCATTGGCTTTTCTTAACTGCGACACTGAATGAGGCCTACCTCGCTGTTCAGTACTGCTTATACGTAGTGGAAACATTCATTCTTTACTTAATCCATATGTATCTATGGGGTATATAGGTATATGTTGGCGATTGTCGCAATCTAATCTATTGAAGCATGTGGCTAGCTTCATGATTGCTTTGCTGCTTGCGTTTCATTGCATCTGTACACGTTTAAACTAAGTAGCTTCATCACGTTTATGGCATAAGTCTCTTCATCTTGATCGCAGGATATCACTTATCCTTGGTATTTCTTTGTTCTTTATAAATCGCCTGCCTCTCTGGTCTGGGTATCTTTCTATCTGGGTGTCGATTGAGCTTTGTATGACATCACCATTCATTCTGGTCATTCAGTTTCTTTGTTTCATCTGGAATCTCGTTAAAATGGCCATCATATTGTCTTGGATGCAAGTATGGTTTCCTCAACGGGTACTTTACTTCCCACATTCTATTAGGTATAGGTATTCTTATGGGTACTGTACAGAGCCCACGCTCTTCTCTTTGCTGGTTTAACTGTTCAGTATGCGCCACATACTTTGGTTCATATATTTCAGGTACTCTAGGTGGGGCAGGTGGAGTGGGGGTACTTGGCTCCTCCTCTACAGGGTTGAGGTATATATCTATTGCCAGATACTTAAAGGAGACACATGCCCAACATAGAGGCAATAGCGTCCTTGGCAAGCCCCTGGAATTTCCCAGCCCTGCTAAGGGAAACAGGCATGTGTTTTTTCAATTTATCCAGATAACTGACAGTTTACCAAAATGTCCCACCACTTCCAGAATATAAGGCAAGTTTATTCTACGATTGCCTATATACAATAGTATATCACCAGCATACAATCACACCACATGTTGGTCTGGTCTGCTATCTCTTGCTTTAGCTGATTCACCACACTTACTCCCCAAAGCTAACACTCCTTACACTTGACATTGGTTTCTTCTCCTTTAGTTGGCTTTAAGACTGCTCTAAAGAAACACTGCCTTTCGTTGAAGAAGCATCTAAGCATGTTTTTGCTCTCATTCACCCTCCAATGAGCATCATCCTGCCACACCACTAGTACATAGATTCAAACACTACTAATTTATAATTTATACTTTCATTTATTGTCATTTATATAACACTTTGGTCAAGGTGATGTACAATACAAGTAATTGATTCAAAGTATGGTTGGATACATTTACAATCATGTTAAGTTAAGCGAAAGAGAAACTAAAGTGAGCTTAAAGATGGGGGCAAACGATAGATAGAGAAGATGAAAATGTACCATCAAGAGGCAAGGAGTTACAGTCCTTGGGGACAGAAGTGAAAAGGATCACAATGAAGACTGAGCACATGGAGGTTTAGGGACTGAAAGGAGATATTGGTTTTGAGAGGGGGCAAATGGGTTTGCTGTTAGTAAAAAGACAGAGTGGAATGATAGGGTGGTTCCAGACTGTGAGGACATATATAAACTATGTAGAGAAAGGGAAAGAGGAGGCTAGAAAATCAAAAAGAAGCCATGAAATAAAGAGAAGAGAAAGAATAACAGAAGCATATGTGGAAAGGCAAATGAGAAGATGTGTAGCAGAGTTAGAAAAGTTAGAAATATAACTCAGAGACTAGAGTTGATAAACAGTGCAATACAAAGGGAAGAACAGTAGTCTGGTAGAGAAAAGATAAGGGAAGAGATTAGGCATTTAGCAACTTTAAAAGATGTGTCAACGATAACGCTAAGATTCTTAGCAGATGGGGGCAATGGAGAAGAGATAAGAACAAAGAGAGAAAAGTAGGAGGAGATGAGAATTCATCCAGAAGCAGATGATAAGTAGACCATCAGAAAGAGTAGTGTAGAGTGAGTCAGAAAGGGAAGAAAGTGAAACCATGATCTGTTTGTCATCCACGTACGAGTGAAGGGGGAGCTTCAAAGAGGAAATAAGATAAGAAAGGGTAAGTGTGTATGGGGAGAAGTGTAGAGGGCTAAGAAAAGATTCCCGAGGAAAATGAATTGAAGAGGGAAAGTAGGTAATAAATCCCCCACCTGGGAGACTGAATAGTACCAGTTATTTAGCTAAGACCAGAAAAACTGAAGAACTGGGTTAGATAAACCCATAGAGGGAAGCATGGATAGGAGAGTAGAGTAACCTACAGTATCAAAGGCTGCAAAAAGATTCAAATGCACAAGAATAGATGATAGTTTAGAGAAACAGTGAGTTAGTGGCAGAAAGTAGTGTTGTTTTGGTGGAGTGGGAGGGGCGAAACACAGAGTGAGAAACAGGTAGAGTAGAGTTGTAATCAAGGGAAGTAGAAATATGATTATAGATACCACACGCCAGAATTTTAGAGAGAAGGGGGTAAGGAGAAATGCCATGAAAATTAGCAGGAACAGAAGGATCGAGAGACTTTTTTTAAATATGGAGAATGGCAACATGTTTAAACTCAGAGGGAAAGAAAGATGGGTTAAAAGAAATGTTGAGAGGAAAGGTTAAAAAGTGAAGAAGGATTGGATATTTCTTGGAATGAGCAATGAAGCCAAGCGATCAATAGAAGAAGCTCTGGGGTGAGCCTGGGACTGGTAAAAAGCAGTGTCAGCCTCACAGAAATAAAAGAAGGAGAAAAGGGTGTGAACAGATGAGGGAAAATGGAGCAGAGAGGTCTTAGTACTAAAATAATGAGTAAAGTCTAAGGAAAACAGGGATGAGGAGAATGAGGGATACGATCACATAATAGCTTTATTTTGGCCCATAGCAATAAAACTAACAAATAAAAGCATACTAAAATACATAGATAAACTTACATTAACATAAATCATAAAATATCAATACAGAGAAAATGATTTCAAACCAACCTGCTACAATTAAAATTATAAACAACAGTTATATATAAAAGGGATTCATGGATTTTAACAACAGCTCACAAAAATAATGTATCTTTTATAATGCTCTTAACACCAGAGACCAGTCTCTAAGCGTGGGGTGGGGATTCAAACATATGTTGCTCTGCGTTGTCTTGCTTCCAAATAAATGCAGTATCAACCATTTCCTTCTCATCAGAAGATATAAGGGCCATTTAAAAAGGAAGTGGGTAATACATTAATTTTCAGGCGGGCAATAGAAACAATATTTGGAAGTGGATGATGCCTTCATGCAAAAGTACACTTGATAAGGCTCAAATATGTTTCTGTGTCTAAAGAGTCCTTTAATGACAGATAGCCTGTAGAGCTGATATAATAGCAGCTGCTGTCTTCCAGACTGTCCAGATGCCTTATTTCCACAAAGGCTTTAACTGCAGAGATGTTCTGATTTGAGGGAATGTTTATTTCTTTATTTATTGCGCATTTGTTAAGCGCTTATACAACAAGAAAATTGTGTTTCAAAGCGCCCACATGGCAACAGGCAGGGAACATGGGAGTGAAAAACAATAGATACACCGGAGGATAAGGGATACGGCAAACCTACTATGCCTTGTGAGTATTCAGGTTGTGCAAGTGCAGAGAGAGTAGAGGGAGTGGGGGGTAAGTGCTGGGGGCATCTGTGCTTGTGGGTGAGTAACAGATATAAGTGCCCATTATAGTAAGTGCTAACTAAGAGTGTTGAACTGCAATAGTGGGTACGTGCAATAGTGATATGATATGATATTTTATTTGTATCGCGCTTGTACACAAGTTTTTCAGAGCACAACAAGGCAAGGGAGGGGAACAAGGGAGAACAAAACAACAATTTTACTAGGCCCAGTGACATTGACAACATGCAAGTGCATTGGAGAAGGAAAGTGGAAAAGTGCATGGAAGGGGAGAGAAGTGGAAAGTGCAGAGCAAAGGCAAAAAGATAAATAATAAAATAAATAAATAATAAAGGAAACAAACAGTGGTAGTGCAGCCAGCAGGTGGCAAGTGCTGGGTTGAGGCAGCAGACAGGGTATGTCTGATAAGTGCAGGAACAAAAAAAGGAGGGGGACTGCATGGTTACAGATACAGACCCCAGTGAAGGGATTTCCCTGAGGCAGTGCGGGTAGGTGGCAGGGTGAGCAGGTATCTGGGCCCAGAAGACAGAGGGTAGGCCAGGTGCACAGTGCCGAGAGAGATAAAATCAGCAGGGGAGAGGAGGGGCGAAGGCAGTAGCAAGGAGGAAGGTCTTGGGGTGCTTCCGAAACGGGAGATGGTTCTCAAGTTTCAGAGTGGTAGGGAGGCTGTTCCAGAGGGAGGCCCCAGCCGAAGACAGAGATCTATCCCCAGCTTGTTTCTTTGAAAAACAATTGACTCTGAGGGAGTTAGAGGTAGAGGAGCAAAGCGCTTGAGAGGGGAGTTATTTACGGAGGGATACCTTAAGGTATTTTGGATCCAGGCCACAGATAGCCTTGTGGACAATGCAGATGGTAAGTGCAGGCCGCTGGGTGTTGAGTCAAGTACTGTGTGTAGGAAGAATCTGAGGCCCAATAAGTGTGTAAGGCCAGGGCTCAGAGGACACATAAGGGCCCTGGTCACCTATCACAGCAACTGTGAGATTAGCAGAGGAGGTAGAAGGGAAGGTGGAAGTTAAAAGGAAGGTCTTGAGAAGCTTTGGGAATTAGAGGCAGTCTGGCTCAAGACATATGGGAAGAGGGAGGTTGTTCCACAAGAGTGAGCCAGCTGAAGCATGAGATTGGCCTCCAGCCCTCTGTTTAGCTAAATACTTCACACACAGAGAGTCGGTTGCAGAGGAACGTAGAGGTCTAGAGGGAGAATATGTAGTAGCATGGTCCCCGGCCCCAGGCAGCCTTGTGGATGATGCAGAGGGATTTGAATTCAAGCCATGCAGCAACCGGGAGTCAGGGAAGAGTTTTAGGGCAGGAGAGATGTGGTCCCTGGGCTTGAGGCCAAGGATAAGTCTTGCTGCCCTATTCTGGATTAGATGGAGGGGTCATAGGGAGGAGAAAGGTAGATTCAAGAGAAGGCTATTGCAGTAGTCAAGCCTAGAGAGAACCAGAGCTCTGATAACATTCAGCTTCTCGGGGAAAGTGAGAAAATGGGAGAATTCCTTTCAGAAGGAACAGTTGAAGTTGGACTTCTTGGAAATGTCCTGGATGTGAGGGAGGAAGGAGAGGGAGGAGTCAAAGATGAAGGAGAAGGAGGAGAGTGCATAGAGGATGGCCAGAATGAGGAGAAGAAGGAGGGAGCAGTGGTCCCAATAGGAAGGATCTCAGTCTTGTTGGCATTGAGGCAGAGATCATTGGAAGTGCACCAGGACTGGATGGCAGATAGGCAGTCCAGGATGATGGAAGAAGCAAGAGAGTCAGCAGGAAGTTTGAAGAAGAGTTGAGTGTCATCTGCGTAGCACTGGAAGTTGGGGGAGAAGGAGAAAATAATGCATGCCAGTGGAGCAAGTGTTAAAGAGCCAGGGGGAGGGGTTGGAACCATGGGGGACAACACAGGTGGAGAAGGAGGTAGGTGAGGAGAAGGTGCCCAGAATAACCTGGGATGGATGGTCGGTTAGAAAAGAGGCCAGCCAGTCCAGTGCCCGCTCAGAGATACCCAGGGTATCATGGAGACGTTTTATGAGGATAGAGTGATTGACCGTGTCAAAGGCAGAGGAGAGATCAAGTATAATGAAGACAGCTGGAGAGTTGGAATCAGGGGATGCAAGCAGTTCTTCACGGGTGTTCAGAAGAGCAGTTTCCGTGTCTCTGGGTGCCTGGAATCCAGATTGATGGTTGTGGAGACCACCAACAAGTTCAGTGTGTAAGGTAAGTTGGGGGAATGACAGCTTCTCCAGGAGTTTTTCAAGTAAGGGGGTGATAGAAATAGGACCGTAATTAGTTGGGCACATAGGGTTTGCTGAAGATTTTTTCAGGAGGGGCGCACAAGGGAGTGTTTGAGGGAGGAGGGAAAAGATCCAGCAGCAAAAGAGTGGTTTCAGAAATCAGCAAGAGCAGGGGCAAGAGAGCCAATGCTATCCTTGATGGTTCAGGAGGAGTAAGGGGAAACCTGTTTGGAGGAGGCTTTCATAGATCAGACAACTCTGGTGATCTCATCAGGTCGGACAGGGGAATAGGAGGAGAGAGAGGGAGGGGGAGAATGGGAGGCCATAGGAGGCAAGGGGGTGGGAGAAGGGTTGGGGGAGTGGGTATCAAGGGTGTTCAGTATGTCCAGAGTTTTAGTGGTGAAGTGTGATATCAGTGCATTGCAGAGGGCCTGGGACAGAAGTGGGAAGGAGGAGACTGCAGAAGGGTTGGCTAGTTCCCTGCAGATTTTAAAGAGTTCAGTCACTATGCTGGAAGCACGCGGTACCCGAGCCTGGATGTGGGGTGGGCCATTTTCTTGGCACAGATGGAGAGTCTGTATTGCCTTTGGAGCAGGTGTCAGGCCAGTTTGTTAGAGGGTGAGCCAGAGGTTTGCCACTTCTGTTCCACAGCTCTGCACTTGAGTTTCAGATCTGCAAGTTCGGAGTCGTACCAGGTGTTACACTTAGAGGCAGATTTCAGGTGGATACGCATGACTGGGGCAAGAATATCCAGAGTGTTAGTAATAGCCAGGTGGAGGTAGCTGAGAACAGAGTCAGAGGTAGAGTCAAGGGTGGGATTAGTGGAGGGATGAAGGTGGATGCGAAGCCAGCAGCTGACACTCGTTTCATCAGATGGATGTTCGTGTAAGAGGTTGGAAGGGCTGGAGGAGGTGCACTCAGAGGGTCGAGGGGACCCAGGTAAGAAGAGAGGCATCAGGAGTGTGTCCTGTCAAGTGGGTTGGACCGGATGGGAGGATGGAGAGGGAGAGTGAGGTGCAGAGGTTAAGGAAGAGGGTGATGTTGTGATAGAGGAATCCAAGTGGATGTTGAAGTCGCCCAGGATAAGGAGTTTAGAGGTGGTAGTGAGGAGAGAGGAGCAGAAATCAGCCCATTCATAGAGGAACAGGGTGGTAGTTCCATGGGGCCTATAGATAGGGGCAATGGTCAGAGAGGAGGAGGGAGAGATGAGCAGCTTGCAGACCAGGCTCTCAAAGGAGGAGTAAGGATAGGTGGGTATGAGGGAGGAAGGAACCCACTCAGGGAAGATTAAGGCAACCCCATCGCCAGCGCGGTTAGGTCATGGCTTGGAAATGATCTTATAGCCATCGAGGAGAGGGGAGTTGAAATCAGTGACTGAGCTGGCATTGAACCATGTCTCAGTAAGAGCGGGAATGCAAAGGTCAATGTCTTCAAGAAGGAGGCAGATGTCGGCGGAGTGCTTGTTGACTGAATGGGTGTTAAGAGTGGCCAGGTGAAGGAGGACTCTTCCTTTGAAGGTTTTCCATGTAGGAGTACAGGGGCGTGGTACACTAGTCAGAGGGGGAGGGACATAGAGAATGGTTGGGGGAGATGCAGGTGAGGGAAGGAATTCAATGAGGGACGACAGGTGCCGGCCAAAGAGATGGAGGTTGAGTTGAGGACCCTGAAACAGGATAGTTTTAGTGTGGTAGACATTAATGATACTGCGTGATGATGAGAAGCCCGCCAAGAGGACTTCTCAGTTTGTGCCACATTCAGAGAGGATTTGAAAGGTGGGCTAGTAGAGATGAGCTGACGAGTCCATAGATCTGAGGAGGGGACAGAGAAGAGGATATCAGTGTTGTAAGAGAAGGAGGGTATGTGATAGTGTAGCAATTACAGAAGTTAGGAGAGACAGTTCCATCAGAGTGGCAGAGGATAGTTGAAGAGAGAGGGATGGCTGCACTGCATAGTCCTGTCCAAAAGTCACCAGGTGGCCTAGTAGATACAAGAGGGGCACAGAAAATACAATTCAAAATTTGGGGTGCAAGAGGTTACAAACACACACAACTGGGTTCGAGATTCAAACTGAGCACAATCATGCAATGCAAAATGTGAGGTGCAAGAGGTTACAGACACACACCTAGGTTCGAAATTCAAACTGGGTACACAATGCAGTGAAAAAGAGAAAGATTAGGTCAGGCAGAAAGTTGGAGTGATATTTTATGATATGATAGTTTATTTATATAGCGCCTATACACAATGTGTTTCAAAGCGCTTCAAGGCAAGGAAGGGAACAAGGGAAAATAGAACAACATTCTTACAGGCCATGAACAGTAAGGATGTGAAATGAACTATCGTACTCGGCCTGACGACATTTCAGATAGTGCAAGAGCTAAGACATAGATAAGGAAGGGAGTGGGAGAGTGGGAAGGAAATGGAAACAGACAGGCGACTACAGTACTAGGCCTGATGACATTTCTGGTAGAGCCGGAGGAAAACAAAAGGTGAGGGAGAGGGGTGCAGAAAGGGAGGGGAGGAACAAAACAAGTGACTATCGTACTATTCCTGACAACGTTTCAGATAGTGCTGGAGGGAGGGGGAGGCAACAGTAAGGGGATAGGGGAGCGACAGACGAGGTTGCTATCATAGTAGGTCCAGGGACAATTCTGATAGAGTAAGTGCAAAGAAGAAAGTAAGGGGAGGAGGGGAGGAGATGGGAAATGGGAGATGGGAGGAGAGAACAGAGAGTAAGCAGTCAAAAAGAGTGGAGAAGCAAGAGAGGAGAGCGAATACAATTGCAGAGGTCAGTAGTAACACATAATGTTGCAAGCCAGGATACAAGATGAAGATGGAACAGCATGATTCAATGCCCCCATGAGTACAAGATGCAAAGGAAGTCCAGCATGAGAGTTCAGAAAGGGTGACACACCGTTAATCAATGAAGTCCATAAATGTAAAATCCAGCATTGGCCACAAGACGGTGATTATGAAACCAGAATGTATCAGGACAGACTCCACAAGGGAACAACACGGGGGGACCAGAGAGGGTGGGGATGACCTGTGGGGACAGAGGGTGTAAACCCAGGTTGGTGCATGCTTACCTGCTCCCTTAGCAGGGGGTCGGACCATGGATCCTCCTGGTCCGAACAGATCCAAACAGCAATAGCCCTTTTCTTTCACTACCCTTCACTTTGGACGCCCGGGAGAGAGACGCCCTTCATCTAGGAGTTAAGAGCAGGAAGGAAGAGGCAGGGCTAAGAAGGTGGGCGCGGCTTAGGCCAGGTGACCTAGATCCACTTACAGCTGCTCCCCAGCTGCAAAGGAAAAGAGGCTGGAGGGCTCCTTAAGTACGGAAAAGAGCGGCAAGCAGGAAGACACCAGGTGGCCGGGGCTTGCTAAGTGGTGAAAAGGAGCAGCAAGCAGGAAGGCACCAGGTGGGCGGGGCTTGCTAAGTGGTGAAAAGGAGTGGCAGGCAGGAAGGCACCAGGTGGGAGGGGCTTGCTAAGTGGTGAAAAGGAGCGGCAACAAGGAAGGCACCAGGTGGGCGGGGCTTAGGCCAGGTGACCTAGATCCACTTACACCTGCTCTCCAGCTGCAAAGGAAAAGAGGCTGGAGGGCTCCTTAAGTAGGGAAAAGAGCAGCAAGTAGGAAGGCACTAGGTGGACGGGGCTTGCTCAACAGATTTACAGATCATGTTCAGGTTAGATGGTGAAGGGGGCAGTGCAATGCAATGTGGAATGCAAGATGGAAAAGCACACACCACGTTTCGGTTAAGCCAAAAGGGACATGAATGCAATGCAATTTGAGGTCCAAGGTGGTAAAAACACACCCCAAGTTTCAATTTAGCCAAAAGAGACACAAATGCAATGCGATATGGGGTGCAAGATGGAAAAACACATGCCTCATTAGAGTTTAGCCAAAAGAGGCGCAGTATGCAGTGAAAGGAGGAAGTCGGATTGAGTCAGCCAAGAAGGGGATGGTATCGGCATCCCTTTGATTAAGGTTGATACGGATAGTGGAGAGGCAGTGTTAATGGCCAGCAGTGATCGAAGTGAGGGGGAGCGGCTCGGAGGGGTGCTCCTCTACTTTTTCTTCACACGGTTACCATTCCTGAAACCGCTCCGGAGCGGTTCTTTTTAAAATAAAAGTATAGGATTTTACGGAGGACGGAGGACGGGAGGTCAGTCACAGCCCTGCACTCTGACTAAACACCCTTGTTGCAGCTGCAGCCTCCTTTTTTTTACGTCGCGGAGTTGCAGGTATGTAATGGTGGAGGAGGAGGAGAGGCCAGTATAGAGTATTAATGGGTCGGGAGAGAGGGACGGTTCAGTGGACTGTTCAGTGAAGTCCGCTGCAACCGTCACTCTCTTCCGACCGTATTTTTACGGCGTGAGGGACGTCACGGGACGTCACCTGCAGCCTGCCTTTCATTGCTGTGCAGAGGCAGAGCCATCATCGTCCGATTTGGTGCCATTAATGAGGGCCTGTGTTCTGCACTGAAATACTTAGCATTGGAGTGCGGAAGACAGGCCCTTGCCTTGTTATTGGCACCAAATACTAAATACATCTTCTTTTTGTTCTTTTGACTTTGTATTCAGCTGGGACACGCTCTCGAGTTGACAGCATTTCCCGCTGAATACAAAGTTAAAAGAACAGTGACACTGGACCTTATCAGCGGCCAGCCTACCTTTCATTGCTGTGCAGAGGCAGAGCCATAATCTCCCCATGTATTTGGTGCCAATAACAAGGGCCTGTCTTCTACACTAAAATGGTAATACTAAATACTAGCTAGTATTTTAGTGCAGAACTCAGTATGCATTAGGGTCTGCTGCAGCAAGATAGAATTACGATTAAACCTGCAAAAAGTGATACGTTTTCGTTAACCGTCATTTGTTGCAGGGTGGCTGGGTTTGTTTTGGACCTGGGGATACAACGGGCTGTTTAATGCAGTTTGTGCACCGAAGTTCAACGAGCCTAAAACAACCAGAATACATCGGTTTGATGCATGGAAAGCACAAGACTGTGACATTTTTGCTCTAGCACCATGAGTCATCTGGTCACTTTGCATGTGAAGGCACAGTTTCCATGGATACGCCAACCTGCACTATGATGACGAGTTCCTGGTATGGATACAATGTGGCAGCACATACAGGGAGAGTAGGATAACAAAAAGCCTCTTTCGAATATTAATAGGCCTGAACTTCCAGCCTGAGACATGAAGAGGGATTGTGCAGGGAAGGGTCCATGTGCTCCCACACCTTCATTTGGACGGGTCTATGAGAACACTGAACACCAGGAGACTGTGCAAATATGTCACTGAAATACAGAAATTAAACCAACAAAAACAGAGTCAGTCCTTACAAACACAAAGTCCTGCCACACTGATAATACACTGCACGGGGCTCTAAAAACCAATAACAAATGCCAACATTTACATGTCCAGTCCTGATTTCTTTTAGTCAACAGGTTTTGCATGCTGTGACTTTAAGTCCCATACACGTAAAGTGGAACTAACTACAAGTCCTAGCATGCAAGTGATGTTGACTAAAAATCTAGAAATCCAGCTGTCAACTCTGCGGAGAATGCCCAACAAATACATTGTTCCTCAATGTAAGCAATCTGTAATTGAAACCACGTGTTGTTTGCACAGGTACAATAATGCCGCCATGTTGAAAAATGTGGGGCGTGGGGGTAGGCCAGCAGGGAACATAGCTCCAATGCTTCTTTTCATGCACTTCGATCACTGATGGCCAGCCATCACTCACTGGAAATGTGCAGATACCTAGTGTTCCTGAGGTCCAGGTTAGCAGGGTAGTGGCACCAATCCATGCTTTAGGGCGTTTTAGAGGGGTACACAGGGTTCAAAACATCCCACATCAAAATAATGTATGAAGCGTTAGCACTCAGGAGTGGAGGCTGCGTATTGAGGGTCATCTTGATCACATCAGTGCTGTGCCGCCAGCCGCCATTTTGCTCAGCATGCAGGACGTAATGGTCATCAGGGCATTCACACTTCAAACCACCTCCACGCTTGTATAGTATGTCTCCAGCAGTGTCCTGCAGTGGAAGTAGGAGCCTCAGGACTCGCCCGGTGGTAGTTCCTTCACAGTCGTTTTTTGCCAGGGGCATCCGCCGCCGCAGGCAGGCAGCAAAGTCCCGTGGGTCTGTGGAGCATGGTGTCGATGTGCCAAGCACACAGGCAGTGGACCGCAGGGGTCAGCGGCTTGAATCCGGCAGTCTTGAGTACTTGACCCGTGCCTCTTCCCAGCTTGAGGTCCACGCACCTTGCAGTTTCACTTCTTTGGCTCCGGGGTGAGCCACAGAGAGGAAGAAGCAACTGTCGAAAGATCAGAGGGGAGAGGAAAACAAGAGGGCTGGCGAGGCGTGCGGGTTATTATTTGCCTCTTTCAGGCTCTGGCATTTGGGTGAACCGTGGGCGCTGCTGTCTCCCTCCCAGCCTTGGAACGGACAGAGACCCCCCCTGCTGCCCCTGCTCCTGACTCAGCCAGAGAAATCCATGTACTAGATGAGACAGGAGCACCAACCCACGCTCTATGGCGATGGTTCATATTCATATGAGTCGGTTCCCTGGCAACAGAACACTAACCAGCCTGGAGCGTCTCTGTCTGTGGTGACCACCGTGTGGGATGTGAGCAACACCTCCCAGAGTCAGGCTTCGGGGAACCCTATGGCACCTGGCGGAAACTCCAGCGGCAGACCCATGATGCCCGGGATGGCTGGTAGTGGCCCTGGCATGAACACACCCCAGTTCATGAGCCAGCAGGCATTCTCTGACCGCGGTGCCGGGAAGTCTTATGCACAGCAGGCCATTTATGGACGAAGCGGATATCCAACCGGACCTGGCTTCAAAAGCAGTTATGCCAATAGCCCCACTGGCCCAGACAGCATGGGTATGCAGTCTCACGCTGGTAGACCACCATCCGACTTCACCCATGCAGAGGCTGCCGCCATTGCTGCTCTGCCATCTCCGCTGCTACAGTGGCAGCAATGCAGTAGAAACAAAGCCATGAGCTGAGACAGTATGGAACGATGGGCTCAGGTCAGTCCTACAGCAATCAGTTCATGCAGTACTCTGCCCCACGGGGGCACTCAGTGCGAAGCGGAATTAATCCAAGCAGCATGGGTAGTGTGATGGTGCCCTCTGGGATGTCACTGATGAGTATGAGCGCCAGCCGAGCACAGGGCATGAGCCCTATCCTATGTACACCAGCCAGCGGATGCCACAGCACGGTTACCCTGGTCCTCCCAGGGTCAGCAGGAACTCTTCAGCAGGGGTGAAGAGGACATATTCTGGCAGCTTTATCCCACACAGCAGTACATACAAGGGGGGCAGTACTCTTCCCAGACTGTGCAATGTGCCCCGTATGCGCCACACCCTTCTGCCTAGTTGCCGTCGTACCGTGGGTACAGATACAAATGCAGCAATGCATGGCCCACTATCTCTCATCTGGAGCCGCAGGACCATATTACAAGGCCACAGACCAGTACAATGGGCAGAACCCATTGAAGCAGGTGGGAACAAACCTAGTGCTTTAAAGTATGTTTTATTAATGTAAACAACATCCAGGTTTTGCCTCCACCTTTTTTCTAATATGTCCCAAAGAGTGGGCCTAAAACATTTTCAGGGTAATTCATAGAATTTCGCACAAAAGTGGCGCACGCGGCTGGCGCACAAAGTGCACGTGCGAATGTCTGCCCCAGCCGCGTGCGCTAAAATCGATATCCGCGCACAGCGTATTCATGGATTTCAGCCTCCAAAACCAGCCGTGGCGCAGAGTGGTGAAGCGAACCTGCAGCTGCGCCAGTTACGCCCCCAAGAACGCCCTCGCGCAAGGAAAAGCCATCAAAATTCCCAATTCATCGCAAAGGGCTGCGCTAACCCTGGACCAGTATACAGTGCTGCCAAACAGCAAACGGCGAGCGGGGAACGTGTATTACTGGGGTGCGCGGGAAGTTCCACACGCGATTTCAGCAGGGTACGTGTATTTCTGGGGTGCGGGGAAGTTCAACACGCGATTACAGCAGGGTACGTGTATTACAGGGGTGCGCGGGAAGTTCCATACACGATTCCAGCATGGTAAGTGTATTTCTGGGGTGCGGGGAATTTTTACACAGGAGTTCAGCAGGGTACCAGTATTACTGGGGTGCGCGGGAAGTTCCACACGCGATTTCAGCAGGGTACGTGTATTTCTGGGGTGCAGGGAACTTTTACACGCAATTTCAGCAGGGTACCTGTATTACTGGGGTGCGCGGGAAGTTACACAGGCGATTTCAGCAGGGTACGTGTATTTCTGGGGCGCGGGGAAGTTTTACACGCGATTTCAGCAGGGTAGGTGTCTTACTGGTGTGCGCGGGAAGTTACACACGCGATTTCAGCAGGGCACGGTTATTTCTGGGGTCCTGGGAAGTTTCACACGTGATTACAGCAGGGTACGTGTATTTCTGGGGTGCGTGGAAGTGTAACACGCGATCACAGCGGGGTACCTGTATTACTGGGGTGCGTGGGAAGTCCCACACACGATTCCAGCAGGATACGTGTATTTCTGGGGCGCGGGGAAGTTTCACACTCGATTTCAGCAGGGTACCTGTATTACTGGGGTGCGCGGGAAGTTCCACACGCGATTACAGCAGGGTACGTGTATTTCTGGGGTGCGTGGAAGTGTAACACGCGATCACAGCAGGGTACCTGTATCACTGGGGTGCGCGGGAAGTTCCACACGCGATTTCAGCAGGGTGCGTGTATTACTGGGGTGCGCGGGAAGTTCCACACCCGATTTCAGCAGGGTATGTGTATTACTGGGGTGCGGGCAAGTTTCACACGCGATAGGGGTACGTGTATTCCGGGGGTGCAGGGGAGTCCTACACATGAATTGGCAGTGTGGGTCCTCCCAGGTGTTCCGTCTACACCCTCCATGGCCCCTGCAGGCAGACCACACCACAGGGGACTACCCTGCACCCCTGGTCATGTCCCGCAGGCAGCCCATCCACCATGGGCATGCCCCCCCCAGCCAAGCCACATGTCACCTTGCACTAGTGATCACCAACGCATTACCCCCTTGGATCCCCACCACCCAGCAGTGCAGTGCACCTGCCAGCAGGCCCCCACTCATCTCCCCCAGCACCCCCACCCCCAGCACTGAGGGTCACCTGCCAGCAGGCCCCCACTCATGTACCACTCATGTCCCCTTGCACCCCCACCCCCCAGCAGTCAGGGGCACCTGGCAGCAGGCCCCACTCATGTCCCCTTGCAGCACCAACCCCCAGCAGTGCAGGGCACCTGCCAGCAGGCCCCCACTCATGTCCCACTCATGTCCCCCTGCACCCCCACCCCCAGCAGTGCAGGACACCTGCCAGAAGGCCCCCACTCATGTTCCCTTGCACACCCACCCCCCAGCAGTGTGGGGCACCTGCCAACAGGCCCCCACTAATGTCCCCTTGCACCCCCAGCACTGAGGGGCACCTGCCAGCAGGCCCCCACTCATATCCCCTTGCACCCCCACCCCTCAGCACTGAGTGGCACGTGCCAGCAGGCCCCCACTCATGTCCCCTTGCACACCCACCCCCCAGCAGTGCGGGGCACCTGCCAGCAGGCCCCCACTCATGTCCCACTCATGTCCCCTTGCACCCCCACCCCCCAGCAGTGTGGGGCACCTGCCAGCAGGCCCCCACTCATGTCCCCTTGCACCCCCACCCCCAGCAGTGTGGGGCACCTGCCAGCAGGCCCCCACTCATGTCCCACTCATGTCCCCTTGCACCCCCACCCCCCAGCAGTGTGGGGCACCTGTCAGCAGGCCCCCACTCATATCCCACTCATGTCCCCCAGCAACCCCAACCCCCAGCAGTGCAGGGCACCTGCCAGCAGGCCCCGACACATGTCCCCCAGCCAACACGTCATCACAATATAAATCCCTGGCCCTTATGGCCAGCCTCCACATGCCAAAGACCCACCCAAGTATTGCATCCACCCACATAGAAATGCCAATTTCATGATAGAACCCCAATGCAAGTATGTAAATAAACACATGTCCGTCACACACACACAATGGGTGCAAGTGAATGTGAAAACCCATATCATGACACGCATGAAACCAATGAGATAATACCACACATCGAAGTATTAAGAAATAAATTTATTAAAAGCAACATGAATGGAATGAAAAACAAACAAACAACAATGAGAATTAAAAACGAAAAGCTGCATGTCCGTAAAATAATGAAAAACAACAAATCATAATCCAAAGGAAAGGTGTCCAAAGTCACAGTTCAAAAAATCAAATCCAAGGGAAAAACCATTGCTCCATGGGTAAATAAAATAATAAAAAAGATGAATCCAACAGTGAACTATATACAGAAGAACAATCCAGGGTCCATGATCCCAACTGAAGAAATGAAACCTATCAAAAATACTACCTAAAGAAAAACTATATACAGAAAGGTGGTGCATTGTCCAAGCGCAACCAAAATAAAGAAAAAAAGCAAAGGAAACCTAACACTATCTAACTATTTACAAGGGCAGCGGGCAAGTCCAACGGCTCACATGTTGATGTTCCGGGCCAGGGCATCATTGAACTCCTGCTCAATCTCCCGGAGGCGTTCCTCTTCCATGGCCCAGAGGGTTTGCAGGGACGATGACGTCTGGAACTCCAGGTCCCTGCGAATGGCCTCGAGGCACTCGGCCCGCCTCAGGGCCCTACGCATGGATTTCTCCGCCCTGACCATCGTGAGCCGTGCCTCTTCCGCCCGCTGCCGCTCCACATCTATCACATGGCCCAACCGCTGCCACACGGAAGACACTTCCCGTCTAGGGTCCTCCTGCCCTCCGGCCAATGCCTGCCCCTCCGATGATGAGGGCCCCGAGCCATCATGGCTCCCACCTTGTTGCTGCTGCTGCTGTGCCGCTGCCTTTGCCCTGGCTCCTGCTGCCTGCACATCCTCCTCCAGCTGGGGTGCAGTTGTTGAGGTGCCCACCCCTGCTGGACGTCCAACTCCTGACTGTGGCAGGGATGTGTCCTCCACCAGCCTGGCCGCAGGGTCAGAGGCATCTCCACAGGGCACCCAGGTGACACATGGGTGGGAAGATGCCACGGAGGACGACTGGCGCATAGGGGGTTCAGTTGAGGAGGGTGTCAGAACAAGATCCACAAAACGGAGGAATCCGGCCATGGTGAGCTGTCCCAGTGGGTCAACGCGGTCAACGAGCCATGAGAGAAGACGTGCAGTCTCCTCATGAAAAGACTGCATGTCAGCTCGCATGGCACGTTGACGGAACGCCACCTCACCCAGGACAGGCTCAACCCGGTGCCGGATAGCCACATCCGCAGGGACAGGAAGGCCAGTTGGTGTAAGCCAATCCCCTCCCTGAGAACGGGTGTGGACGTAGTTATCCCTGCTGGTGCAAGATTATGCAGTCACAGAATTGGGGACAGGATTACACACAGGCACCTCCGCGGCGGCCTGTGCTGCCTCCTGTCCCTGCCCCTGCACTGCACCACTAGCACCAGTGGAATCCCTACCTCCAGACCCCATCTCTGTCCCTTGCACGGCCTCCTCCTCCACCAAACCCCCCACCAACCTGGATGACTCCGTGCCATCTTCCTCCGTTGGGCCCTGTGGGGTCTCAGCTGCCCCTTCGGCTGCCGAGGAGTCCAACTCCAACCTCCGCCTCTTGGACCTCCCCTCGGCAGCTGCGACCTGGGACGCGGCACCGGACTCCTCACTCACCAACGAGATGACAACCTGGGAGGGGAACCGTGCCTTGCGTCTCCGGCTGGCGATGCGATCCCTGCCGCTGTGCTCCACAGCACCTTCTCCGCCGTCTTCATCATTTGATGCTGCAGACAGGGAGAGATAGGAGACAGGCATCAGGGCACTGTACAATGGACTCATACACACATGACAGTTGTACATGAGGGGCATTGTCAAACTTCAGACATGGCATCACAATCCCCAACACACATGTCATTGCAACTCACATGAGCTATTCCACAGCCATATTGCAACAGCCAGCACCATCCATACACATACATACAGCATGAGCAGCCAAAGGTGAACCAGACATCACATGAAACACAGGGAGTGCACTAGACATGCACACACACCACCACAATTACATGCATGTGTACACCTCCGCCAACTGTCGCAGTGATGAGATTGGCATCCATGTCACATCTGGCAATCAGTCTTCTACATATCAGTCTCACATGCATCCATGCTGCATCACTGTTGCACCCATGTCAAATACACACACATGCACATGTACACGGTGCAGATACATGCAGCTGGAACCAACATCCATGTGTGACACCACAACCATGCCAACTTACATACACAGTAATCAAAACATGTGTGCTCAAACATCTGCATTTGGCCTGCATGCTTACCCACACATACACCATCCATGTGTCTCACACATGAAAGGACTTGCATGTGTCAGCCTCACAGCCCTGTACATACACATCCATACATGGCCCTACAAAACCACATGTACAACCTGCACACTACTGGCACACCACCACACGCACAGCTTCCAATCAGTATGCATGTACACTTACCGCTCGACTCCAGACAGGTCTGCCTCTCAAGGACCTGGACGTGGAGCGCTGGGCGTATGCATTCCAGGACCCTCATCTGATGTTCCGACAGGTGGCCACAGCGCCCCCTTAGCATCCGCTGCCTTCAAGAGGCGCTGGGCCCTGTTGAGGGTCCTGGACCTGAAGTCCTCCCAGCGCTTCTTGACATGCTGGAAGTCGCAGACTGCCACCCCCTCCGCGTTGATGACAGTCACAATGTCCGTCCAGATCCGAGTCCGTCCTTCCTTGTCGGCGGCCGACCTTCCGAAGAGGGCATCATACTGCCCCAGGACTTGCTCCACCAGGACACCAATTTCGGTGGCAGTGAAGCTGGAGGCCCTCTGCCTCTCTGGCTGGGGGTTGCCAGTGGTGCCAGATGGTGTAGTGCCTGACATGGCAACCCCAGAGGCAGGTGTGGGTGGGCAACTGGGTCCTGGGGCTGGGCTGTGGAGCGATGGAATAGCAGTCGGGAGTCTTCGGTTCCAGCAGGGGTGGTCACAGCAACAGCACCCCGGGCTGACGTGCAGACAGCAAATGGCAGGGCACGTGGGCATCAGGCAATCAGGCAGCAGCAGATGGCAGGTGGGAGCGTGCTCGGGGCTCTGGGGGGCAGTAATTCGGCCTTCTGGGCAGGAGCGTGGTCTTCCGTGTGCGTACGCGTGGCCAGCTTGATACGGAGTGATTTGGCACGTGAAAATCTAGCACGTCAGCGTGTAATTTGAGGAAAGGCCCTTAGCGCGTAAGCGCGTCAGCACGCGTACGCGATTTCATTGGACGAAAGGTCCTTAGCGCGTAAGCGTGTCTGTGACGTGCGCGCGCGGGCGTATCCCTGAACCCGGGTGCATGTTACACGTCCAAGAACTGCACGTCCGAGTGTCAGCTCGTGTAATTGGAGGTTAGGGCCTTAGCGCGTATACGTGGAAGTGACGTTGGACGTGTGGGCCGTTCAAAAGGTGCCTGTAGGACGTCATTTCCTTGTACGTGCTTTTCGTGGAGAGCGAGTGGGTGAATTTTGTACTTCTTGTCGGTTCACACGCGATTTACTTCACAGCGTTTCTAGTTCGTACTCTCTGTTACCTCTGACAGCTTTTTTCTGATTTTCTGTTGGGCCTGTTTCCTCAAACAGTGTTCACTTCTTTCTTTGTCCTGTCTCCTCAGACAGTGTACAATTCTTCTTTTGGCGGGGGTGTTGCCAACGCGCACACGCGCGTATTTTTCACGCTCATTTTCCAGGCAGACGGTGAGTCGCGCACGTATTTACCAACTGTGCTTGCCCCGTGTGTCGCGTACCCCTTCAGAGGTCATTGTAGGCTGCGTGTAACACGCATACGATCATTTTTGTGTTTCTGGGTGCCACAGCTTAGTGCGGGTTCATTTTTCCACGCACGTGGTCTACGAGGGGTTGCGTGCATGTTATTTTCTGTTTTTGGGGTGCGTTGCGTGACCCGTCATCTTTCCCCAGGGGTCACATACAGCCTTGCTAGAGCACTAGGGTACGAATTCCATCTAGTACCCTACCCCTTTGACCCCCAATTGTCCAGGACAATAGTTTACTGCAACTCCCATACGCACAACAACATCAGTGCCATGGTTGGGAGGCGACCAAGCGGTAAGGGTGGCAAAGGTGGCCGTGCCTCAAGAGGTGGCTGTGATGGGCGCGGTAGGGGACTTGGCCGGGATTTGCAGGGTACCCCTGGCCCCCCATGTGTGGAGGACCAGTCAGGGACACCCATGCCCCCCCCCATAGTTGAGGAAAAAGTGGCTGACACCATCTCTGCTCAGCCCTTGTTGGACCGGCCCATTGTGGCACCTGACCTGGCAGAGGGTGACTCCCAGGCTGACTTCCAGGTCGCCAAGTCTAGGCCACGTGTGGCGGTGCAAGTTGGTGTCACCAGGCCACGTGGATCAGGGGCAGCTATGTCATCTGCTGCCCCGAGTAGGCAGGGCGGGGAGGCTGCAGGGGCAGCTGCAGCTCCATCCACCCCAGCTCTGACTCTCCCAGCCAGGGCATTGTTGGTCCCAGTCCATCTTGCTAACGTTCACCCTGACTACGTAACACTTCAGCCAATGCCTGCACCAAGTCCCATGCTCAGTGTGCATTCCCACACTCCAACTAGACAGTCCACCGGTGCTCCTGCCCCTAGTGGCCAGAGCGGCGTAGGCCACTCTGGATCCCCTCCACCTTCCAAAGAAAAGAGGAAGAGTGCTCGTCCACTGCAGGCTGATACCCCAGACACGGCTACACAGTCCGGCACGCAAAGGAAGCCTAGCTTCAATGATGCCGAACGTGATGCACTTGTGCAGTATGTGTCCGCACATGACAGCGAAATGTTGATCACTTCAGGGTGCAAGACCACACCTGCTCAACATCAGGCACACTGGCAGACCGTTGCGGACATCATAAGTGCCCTTGGATTAGTGAGGCGCACAGCTGGTGAGTGCTACAAGCGCTGGAATGACCTTATGCGCAGGGCAAAGAAAAAGCTGGCCTCAAGTCATGCCGCTACTCTGGTGACTGGAGGTGGGTCTCCACAAGAGGACATTGAACTCACTGTACATGAGTCTGTTGCTGAGACCTACGTCACAGAGGAACAGATCCAAGGTGTGGGAGAACTGCCAGATTACGAGGCATTGTCCAGTGAGTGCACATGCATGTGTGTGTGATCCATGTGTATGTTGTGTGTGTGAGGGGTTCTGATTTAGTGCCAGGTGAGGGTGTGTGTGCCTGAGTGGTTTGGGTCACCCATGTGCTTCATCCAAAACATTCTGCGCCCCTGGATTTGGGTATTACAGTATCCCTTCTGCCCACAGTAGACATTTTGTGCAGCATCACGCCAGTTGCCCTTGAAGTGGCATCTTGCAACAACATTGTTCCGTATTTCTCATTGTTCATTCAGGCTGATTGTTTCGATCCCCCCACTTTCACTATGCATTTCTCAGCCCTATTGTCAAACGATATGTGACATGCCTATGGTACATGCCATCTCGGTGATGGCATGTGTCATGTATGTGGATTGGACATGCCACTCACAGGCCAATGTGTGATGGCTCTGCTAGCCAGCATGCAGCTAATGTGTTGCTCTTCCATCTTGGTGGCATCAGTGTCTGACATTTTCCTCCCCTTCAAACTCAGTGACAGTGCATGCATGGGAGGGTTATAGTCATGTGGGACATGTGTCAATCAAGTACTGGTTCTGTAGCTTGTGAGGCCTAATTGTGTTGACTGATTAAACGGGAGATAGATAGCTTTGAATAACACAACAGTTATAAGCATTAAACATCAACTGTTATTTACGACACATTTAATATTTTAATAAAGACATAAAAACATTGTTTACAAGTCCGTTGTAAATCACTAAGTAAAACACTCTAAAACAGTGACAGTATCATACCCTAATGGGCAAGATTGACATCAATGTTAATCAGATCAATAATAATGCAGAGTATCTAACGTTTAGATCTCTAGTATTGTCCTTATCTCGCCATTTCTTGTATTGTTATGGTCAAAACATTTAGAAATTGTGTAGTCTCGACATGTTTCTGTTCGATGTCAATTAATACAGAACTTTCATCAGGAGTATAGTCACTACGAATAAAAAACCACAATCTAGACTTTGGATCTGTTAAGCCGAAGAATCTTCTGGCTGAATGTGAAAAGTGTACACGACAGATCTGGCGTGTTTTCAAATGGTTGTAACTTGTCCCCTCTGTGGAGTTATTGCAGAAGCTGGCTTAGTTTAGGCTTATTTTAAGCTTCTGTAGGTGAAGAACCCTTAATAAGGGATGAACACCCTGAAGGGTTCAGGGTGATGATGGCTAAATGATCCTTATAACGAGGTCAATTAGAAAAACTCTTTCTGCAACTGTCAGAATGGTTTTTGTATGGCAGAGAAGGGCGTGGCTCGTAATAATATGTCGCCGTATTCTTTAGTAAAGAATGAAGTGAAGCTGTGTTGATTACAGTCGGCTTCTGTGTAGTGAAGCGTCTTTAAAATGCCTGTAGGTGGTATCTCGATTAAGCCAGTCCTTTGCGGGACATCACTGGAGCCGGTTCAAATCGCCCGATGATGTCCATGTCTCCCTCCTAATTTGCAGGTTAATTCCTCATGTCTTCACAGGGCCGTCTACTTTGGAGATGGAGTTCATGTTGTAAGCAGTGCACTTCCAGATTTGCGTGGCACCAACACTGTACAGTTGGAAGTGGTCGATGTGCTAGCATCACCAAGTTGTAAGACTACGTATCCTTTAACTTAGTACTGTCATGTGAATGCTATGTTTGGGGTTGGCTAGCTGCATTGTATTGTGGTAAGTCTTTGGTCATGTGTGTTGTCAGTTCTACATTAATGGGAGCATATTGTGTGTGGCCATTTTCCATTCGGGACACTGTACTTTGTGACACTTGTGTCATGTTTTGGGGATTCCTTTGTTTGCTCTAACATAGCATGACATGCCATGGTGTGTTGGGTGGTGGTGCTGGGGAGGTGTTGGGTGACATGGCACTGTTGTCATGTTGTATCTTGCAAGGGGGTAATGATTTTGGCAGCATAGAAGTGTGTCTTTTGATGACACAGCATTGGTGGTGTTTGTGTAGGTAGGGATGCACACAATGGAACACTTCCAGGTGAACAATCTCAGGCTGGTATGGTTGTGACAGTTGTCTGTCACTTGACTCATCATCATTGATGGTCATCTGGTATGTGCCAGGGCTGTGTGCACTCCACAGGGGTGTGATTTTAGGTGAAGTAATTAGCCACCAACTGCGTACGGGCTGCCTCACCCCGTGTCCTTTCCCCTCCCATGCGCAGCGGGCGTGCATGTGGTTGAGGATGTGGGGTCACCACCATGACCACAGGCAGGCCCCGGCGTGTTGCAACGTTGTGCAGGACGCATGCTGCCACTATGATCCTGCACACTACTGGGGGAGCGTATAACAGCTGCCTGCCAGAACGGTCAAGGGAGCGAAAGCGTGACTTGAGCACTCCGAATGTGCGCTCCACTATGCCCCGGGTTGCAATATGGGCTGTGTTGTATCTTACCTCGGGTGGCGTGGTGGGGTTCCGAATTGGCATCATCATGTGGGTGCTCAGAGGGTAGGCACTGTCCTCTGGGGAGGTGGTGATGGGTATCATTAGTGGGGTTGTGACATTACTCAGTATCTGACATGCATGCATGTACTGCGGCATTTATACTCACCAATCAGCCATGTATCGCCATGCCGCCCAGCTTCTAGGTCCCGGTTTAGGGTTGACATTCTGTAAATGAAACTGTCGTGGGTGGACCCTGGATAGTTGGCCTAAACTGAGGTGATGATTCCCTTGGCATCACATACTACCTGGACGTTGATGGAATGCCAGTGCTTGCGGTTTCTATAGATGTGCTCATATGCCCTGGGGGGACGTAGAGCCACATGGGTGCAGTCAATGGCACCTAGCACTTTGGGGGAGTGTGCCACCCCATAAAAATCCTGGACGACAGCCTGCCTTTCTGCAGGTGTTCTGGGCAGGTATATGTGCCTGCGTACTGATGGGCGTGCAGTCATGATGGCCAAGACCTGGTGTAGACAGCGTGACTGCATGGCCTGTGACACCCCCCCCCCACTATGGCACTTGTCCGCTGAAATTATCCAGTGGCTAAGAAGTGCAGTGCATTAAGGACCTTCTCCAAGGGGCTGAGTGCTTGGGAGCAGAGGGTGGGTGATTTGAGGTCATCCTCACACTCACTGACCAGGTCGAGTATTATGTGAGGTGGAAACCTGTACCTCCCATACACGTGGTCATCAGCCATCCCAAAAAGGCTGGTTCTGGGTGTAAAAATTGTGGCCCTGACTATCCTCCTCCTCCTCCTGCGGTATCCCACGGCCACTGCTGCTAGGAACGGTATATTCATCCTGGCGTCTGAGCTTGTTTGTTGTTTGCGTGCACTTTTATGCTGCGCGGGTCGACGTACGCCTGCTTCCTGCTGGCGTACGTTTTTCCAGATTAGCGCGTCTTTTTTGGCATGTGCGTGGGGGCATTCCGCGCATTTGCCTCCTGTACTTCCATGCCCACCACAGTAATACACGTACCCCGCTCGCCCAGGCCCAATCACGTGTAAAACTTCCCACGAGCCCCTGAAGTACACGTACCCCGCTCGCCCAGGCCCAATCGTGTGTAAAACTTCCTGCAAGCCCCTGAAGTACACGTACCCCGCCCGCCCAGGCCCAATCATGTGTAAAACTTCCCGCGAGCCCCTGAAGTACACGTACCCCGCTCGCCCAGGCCCAATCGTGTGTAAAACTTCCTGCAAGCCCCTGAAGTACACGTACCCCGCCCGCCCAGGCCCAATCGTGTGTAAAACTTTCCGCGAGCCCCTGAAGTACACGTACCCCGCTCGCCCAGGCAAAATCGCATGTGAAACTTCCCACGCACCCCCAAAATACACGCTATTTTTGACACAGCGGGTGTCCATATTTGTCGCGTACCCCTTTGCACGTCATTTGTCCTAGAGGGCCACAGTATGGGACATTCATCCGAGCTGTATATACGGCTTTTTGTTAGCGCACATTTTTTTAATGCGCAGGGACGCTACCGCCTGCCTTCGTGTGGCAGACATGTGTTGATGTACATACTTGACTTTTGGTTTGTGTCATGGGATCGCCATTTCACTGCTGTGGGGTGGGGGTGCAAGGGGAAATGAGTGGGACATGAGTGGGGGCCTGCTGGCAGGTGCCCTGCACTGCTGGGGGGTGGGGGTGCTGGGGGACATGAGTGGGGGTCTGCTGGCAGGTGCCCTGCACTGCTGGGGGGTGGGGGTGCAAGGGGACATGAGTGGGACATGAGTGGGGGTCTGCTGGCAGGTGCCCTGCACTGCTGGGGGGTGGGAGTGCAAGGGGACATGAGTGGGACATGAGTGGGGGCCTGCTGGCAGGTGCCCTGCACTGCTGGTGGGTGGGGGTGCTGGGGGACATGAGTGGGGGACTGCTGGCAGGTGCCCTGCACTGCTGGGGTGTGGGAGTGCTCGGGGACATGAGTGGGGGCCTGCTGGCAGGTGCCCTTCACTGCTGGGGGTGGGGGTACAAGGGGACATGAGTGGGGGCCTGCTGGCAGGTGCCCTGCACTGCTGGTGGGTGGGGGTGCAAGGGGACATGAGTGGGACATGAGTGGGGGCCTGCTGGCAGGTGCCCTGCACTGCTGGGGGGTGGGGGTGCAAGGGGACATGAGTGAGACATGAGTGGGGGCCTGCTGGCAGGTGCCCCTCAGTGGTGGTGGGTGGGGGTGCTGGGGGACATGAGTGGGGGCCTGCTGGCAGGTGCCCTGCACTGCTGGGGGGTGGGGGTGCTGGGGGACATGAGTCGGGGCCTGCTGGCAGGTGCCCTGCACTGCTGGGGGTGGGGCTGCAAGGAGACATGAGTGGGGGCCTGCTGGCAGGTGCCCTGCACTGCTGGGGGGTGGGGGTGGAGGGGGTAATGCGTTGGTGATCAGTAGTGCAAGCTGATATGTGGCTTGCCTGGGGGGCATGCCGATGGTGGATGGGCTGCCTGCGGGACATGAAGTCCCCTGTGGTGTGGGCTGCCTGCAGGGGCCGTGGAGGGTGTAGAGGGAACACCTGGGAGGACCCACACTGCCAATCCACGTGTAGGACTCCCCTGCACCCCAGATATACACGTACCCCACTCGCACAGGGCCTGTCACGTGTGATACTTCCCGCGCACCGCCGAAATACACGTACCCCGCTCGACCAAGGCCAATCGCATGTGAAACTTCCCGCACACCCCAGATTTACACGTACCCAGGCCAATCGTGTGTGAAACTTCACACAAACCCCAGGAATACACGCACCCCACTCGCACAGGGCCTATCGTGTGTGAGACTTCCCGTGAACCCGAGATTCACACGTACCCAGGCCAATTGCGTGTGCAACTTCAGGCGAACCCCAGTAATACACACACCCCACTCGCACAGGGCCTATCACGTTTGAAACTTCCCGCGAACCCCTGGAATACACGTATCCCACTCCCCCAGGCACGATCACGTGTAGAACTTCACACGCACCCCTGAAGTACACGTACCCCGCTCGCCCAGGCCCAATCACGTGTGAAACTTCCCGCGAGCCCCTGAAGTACACGTACCCCGCTCGCCCAGGCCAATTGCGTTTGAAACTTCCCGAAAACCCCTGGAATACACGTATCCCACTCCCCCAGGCACGATCGCACATAGAAATTCACGTGCACCCCTGAAATACACGTACCCCGCTCCCCCAGGCCCGATCGCGTGTAAAACTTCCCACGCACACATGAAATACACGCACAAGCTAATTTTTCACACAGCAGGTGTCGCTGTTTGTCGCGTTCCCCTTTGCACCTCATTTGTCCTAGGGGGCCACAGTATGGGACATTCATCAGAGCTGTATATTCGTGCTTTTTGTTAGTGCACATTTTGGCGCACATTTTTTTCCAGTGCAGGGACGCTACCGCCTGCCTTCGTGTGGCGGACGGGTTTGGGTCAGTACGCGTCTTTGCCCTTGCGCTGGTTTGCCCTATTCGATTCCATGAATATGTGTTGTAGGCGGCCGTGTGGGCGTTCCGCGCACTTGCCTCCTGTACTTCCCCTGTGACGCCCACATTTTCACGAGTTGTTCCCCATTCCGAGTGTTCTGCCCCGTGTTCCGCCTACTTTTGTTATGTGCACCGCGCTATGTGCGCTTTTGCTGTGGCCTTAGCGCACGCCGTTAGATGACCTGTGCGCCAGCGTGCGCCGCGCACTTTTTCAGCGCACATCCCTGATTTTACTTGCGCACGGACTTCCATGAATAGATGTGCGCTGGTTTCCCTGCGATATTCGCACTTGCACTGCGATTTTCGCTCTTTCACTGCGAATCGCACGTTTTCGCACGCTTGCGCCGAAATTTTCAGCACACATTAATTCCATGAATCGGTCTGTTTATCTCATTGTGTCTTTGCAAACGTAGCCAATATAGCACTTGTATTAATTGCATTTCCAAAGAGGTACCACTGTAGCCTGTCTCAAGGCAAAATATGGCAGAGCATGGGGAGCTGGGAAGTCGCAACTGATTGGTTAGGAAATTCATTTTGATCCATTGCATATTGGGCACCTGTCAGAATACCCACAATTTCCTTGGCGAAAATATTTCTGTACTGTTTAATCTAAATTACATCATTCTGAGTTCATCAAGAGAAAAATTCCATAATAAAGGGCCATCCGTAATAATATTCATCAACATTGTATTTGTTGGTTGGCGTTGTTAGTCAGCAGAAGGAATTGGGTCTTCAAGGGTTTGAGTTTAGGTCATCTGGATCAAGGTGAGGCAGGCGTTGGGCCTGTTAATGTTTTCGATGGAGGATATCTTGAGGTACAGCTGTGTGTTATCAGCGTATTGGTGGGTGTGGATGTTGTGTAGAGCCTGAAGGGTTCCAAGCTTGTATGCTTGCATGCTCATAAACCCAACTTCAAGGACATTTAGCAGAACCTTTCTGAAGATCTTAGACGTACCATCAATTTGTCAGATAGGTCTGTAGTTTTACGGTTGCAATCTGTTGCCTTCCTACAGTGGGGGATTGCTACTGCCTGTCTCCAACTTGACGGGATGCATTCTGTATCATAAATAAGGTTAAACAATTGGTTTAAAAAAGGTACCCAAACAAGGGGTTCACTTTTAAATACGTAAATTGGGAGATTATCTATTCTTGGAAATGTGCCTGCCTTTTTTTCATTTTGAGTGCTCGATCAATCTCAAAATCTCAAACATTAATTTCATTGGCTCATGAGAACAGAACTGAGAGATTAAAATCCCAAAATGTCTTTGAAAATTAGTTACAAATGCATCCCTAAAAGACAAACAAGTATAGTGCACATCCTCTTGCTTTTTCTTGGCTAAAAGTTTTTTGTTCTCTCTTTGGATGTTCACAATTAAATCGTGGAAATGTTGTCCCTTTCATTCAGTACCAACAGTGGATTGTGTTTACAATGCGTGGACTCTCTATCAAACTATGTATTACCACGTTGATTGCAGTTACTGATAATTAGTAACATGGGAGGGCTATTGCATTTCTCAGGTCATTGTAGATTTTGTCTGTGTTTACACTTTGTGCATTCTCTAATGAGTAGCATTTCATCGGGGTTGAAATTACTGCCTGGTTCATAAAAAGTAGTTCAGCATCCAGATGCAATTTCAGCCATTTAACTCATCTTCTGCCATTAGTTGATGAACAATCATTCAACTGTTGGAAGATAGTGCTAGACTTATTAAAAGTCAGAGTTAGAAGAACAGTTAAAGAAACTGGATCACGATCACTTTCTGCCTGTCCGATACCTCACAGTGATTGTGCATACTGCCAGCCTGCCCCCATCCAATAAGATGTAATCAAGATGACTGGAGAAAAGGCCCTTCCGGTGAGTTTGGCAAGGTGGCAAATCCACTCTAAGGCGACAGTTACAATCTCTCAGATATAGTGTCCACAAAGGAAGATTGGCAGAGGATTTCTTTATTTATATCCAGGAGGAACAATGCTGTTTTGATCACAAAAGAACATACAATAGATAAGAAATCAGATTTGAGGGGAAGCGTGATCTTCTTACAATAGGTTGAGTTTGATGGACATTCTGACCAGGTTGTGGATGGGATGAAATGCAACAGTCACCGAGGACAATACTTAAACGGGCATGCATAGATTAAGGACAACCAACATTGGACATTTTTAAGTGCAGGTAGGCGGTATGGCCAGCTGTGCTTGGGATGTGACCATGATGGGTGAAGTGCTAGAATAGAGGCAAGGAAAGTGAGGGATAGGGGCAGGTTAGAGGTGAGGGAATAATGCCGGCAGATGAGAGTTAGGTTAAGATGGTAACTCAGAGGCGAAGAGGTAGGCTTTTAGTTTGGTTTTTAACAAATCCGTGGGTGATACTATTATATCATGAATTCCTCAGGCTTCATCTTCCAAAACTATTAAGGCCAAACAGCCATCCAAGGGTTCAAATTACATATTGAAATCACTGGCAACAAGGTACAGAGGAGGGAGGAGGGAGGATAGGGTTAAAGAGCTGCAATAGGTATCAGGGATGAGACGAGAGAGAAAGGGTATGATCAGAGAAATAACATTTTCTAGCTGTAAGGAGATTGGTGTTATAGCATGCATGTAGAGAAGAGAGGGAGGCAAGCATCATTCAGCATGCCAGAGAGAACAGCGGAGGGAGAGAAGCTCAGGGGAAAGCCACAGCGGTTGTCCTTTCTGTTTGGGAGTAAAGGGGTAAACATATATATTACAGAATATATAATTAAACATAAAATGTATTGTGTAACACGTTCCCTCTGCAATCATGGTTTGTGAGTGCCATCCCCTATTTCGGTCCCATATCCTCCCTGCTACGTATGATTGATATACTTGTCTTTGTATCTCATTTGCTATTGTAAAGCCCCCAATCTTGGAACTGCTCAGTTAGTCTTACATGCGTATGTACATACAGAGTTTGGTGCAAAGTCTCTTCTCCCTAACAAATATAAATGTAAATGCATTAGCTCCTGAATACATGGCACAAGAGACCTGGGCCGAGGAGAATCATATTGCAGCCCACCAGGACAGGTAGAACGACGGGGCACATTCGGGCTCATGAGCAGATGTCACAGGCTTACCAGGGGTGGGAAGGAACTGCAAGGAGAGACAGTGTGCTGTGCGGCTATAGGAGCAGTGAACATTTAGATCACGGGAAATTTAACAAGAGACATTTTTTGGCCATTAGTGGTGAAGTAAGCATCAAGTGGGCACAGTCTATTGGCTGGGTCCGGCCTTAAATCTGATGGTGTTTTAGGTAAGATTTCCATATCAATGATCAATCTTCCTGACCTGTGTCAACCCCAGAAATGTTTGCTTTGAATAGGTAACTATTTTATCTTGTCCCCAGGTGAAAGGGAATCTTTTTCCCCTCTCACATAGTGTATTACTCTTTTTATGGGTGACCTTTTTATGGCTCTCCATAGTGTATGGGTGAAGTTATAGTTTCCTATAACTTTTGGGCTTAGGCTGGTTTGCCCCTATGGGCTCCCCTGTTAATTTCTCTTTCATGTACTTGGGCGAACTACAGTTCCCAGGTAGTAAAGAGGGATTTTCATCCCCATTTATATTTTGCATAGTAAACCAGCACACCCCACCTTATGTGGAGTGCTGGGGGGATACAATGTAAACCCTTTCTTACTTCCCTGGTAACATTTTGTTACAATTGCGAGTTTAACATGAATGGCTGATGACAGTGGGTTTATCTATATGACCTTTAGTCTTTATTACTCGCAGGCTGTTAATTCAGCCTCGGTAATACACAGACGGGCAACAATTTTTCTAAAATGGTGGGCTCCTTCTTTTTTTGCCATTTCTTGTCTGATTTCTATTTCTAAAGTCTTCCCATGCCATTTTAGGGTCTGGAAAGTCAGGAAGCGAGGTAGCAGTCCAAAACTCCACACCCCTTTGTCTTCCACCTTGCTGGAAAGGGAACACCACACAGTAGGGGGCTGACTGTCCTGATTGGACAGCCAGACCACGCTATTCTGTAAAATAAAATAATAATGAATAATTTAGCATTTATATAGCGCTACAAACCCTCAAATATCTGAGCACTGCTTATTATTACCCACAGTGTGTGGTGCTCATATATCAACCTTGGTAGGATGAAAGGTTGAGTTTGGCCTTGCTGGGTTTCGAACCTGCGGCAGCAAAGATATCTCTGCAAAGATATCAAAGCGAGCACTCTACTCACTGTGCTATCGGACCGGCTATGTAGGATAAGAATGCAGGACAGTGTGAGACACGTGCGGTACCAGTTAAAATACTGATACGTAGGAGAATCTGGGAAGGAAGGTTCCCATTGAGAAAAACATACCTGCATACGAGACAATACGGTGGTCATTTGAATGAAATTCCAGAAGAACCAGGACAAATGAATGGCGAAGATGAATGGTGACATCATACAAAGCAGAGCTGACGTTGATAGAAGAGATTTAGAGACTAAAGAATGCAGATATTCTATAAAGTATCAAGAAAATATTGAAGATAATAGTCATTTTGGGATCAAGATAAAGAAGCCTATGCTAACGAGATGAAGATATCAAGCTGTTTTTACACGTGTAAATATGCAAAGAAATGCAAGCAGACAAAGTATTCCTGAGGCTAGCTTTATAGTGAACAGATTATGGCATGCACATATACATATTGGAGTCAGTAAAGGATGGATGGTTCCGCTAAGTATGATAGCAGAGCTGAGCAAAAGAAGAAAGGCCACTTTTGCAGTATGTCATAGTTGGCAAACAAGTGAATTACAGGAGAAACTCAGAAAGGCGAGGTTGGGTGAGCCAAGAAGCCAAGGCCATATCAAGCTGAATTAAGCTGACATTGGATACAATTCGTGTGAAAGAATGAAGCTCCTGTTCAGGCGGCATGGACAGAAAATAAGAAGACGTCAGATGTCTATTAGAAAATAGTATTTTAATACACCAGAAGCTCAATTTCGTGGTCATCAGTCATGTAAAGAGAAGCTGGACGAGCATAATGGTCACACATACGCATGAGGGCAGAGCGTGCCTTTACTTCCCTGAATTCTCCAGAGCAAGAAACATTTCCAAGGCTGAATTGAAAGCCCTAATTGATGGCAGACCTCTGAGGTGATGATGGATGAATATGCTTATTGGTGGGAAGCCATGGTTAAGACGAGCTCACTAGCACCGGGACTCTCAGCCTGCCTGCTGCTATATGTAGGTGGGAAGGTACTGATGGAAATTAGAAGCCAACCAATGAAAGGGGATCGCATGATCAAGGGTCCTATAGTTGTGTAGCCAATAAAACATTGTGTATTTAGTGACGTTCATAGTGACATATTTTGGGCAAGGGCTTAGTTGCCCCACCTGATATTAAGAAGCCTATCACATTATTCCACTGCCCTAGACGAGTATGGATAGTATACTTAGATGATCCTCTTAGACCCTATCACACTCACCATTAGGTTTTTGTAGTTTGTCACTTAGGATGACGTTAGTAATACGTGGGTTAACGTACCTAGGACGATTATTTGCTATAAAAGAATGCTTTTTTTCAGGATGCATTGAGACTGTGATGAGAAATATCCATTGAGATCCGTTGTACTCCCTGTTTTAGATAATTGATATTAAAACAGTTATCCTTTTACCAAATACCTGAGTCGTTTAAATTGTTGATGTTTGAATCATTTCTGCATCCCCATCCATCTCAAGGGTATTTTATCTTAAAGGGCTGGGAACTCCAGTTCAGGACTAAGCTGAGTGACTGGGGAAGAAGGGGAAAACTGTGGAAAACTATATGTGCAGTTGAAACTGGATAGGTATGGAAAAAGGGGAGATGCTTTGATGATAATGCTTTTACAGAATCTTCTTATTGGAGTTGTTCTTCTGTCCACTATCGTAGTAGGCAAACATGTGTTGTTCTTTTTTATTTTTAACAAGATCCTTTCATTTGAAGGTTTTTCTGAAATGAAGCTCAACACCATTGACAAGAGGAGAAAGGCATAGGCCTAGCCAGGATTGTCTAGCAAGTGGGGCCAGAAGCTGTAGTTGGGCCCACCGCAGTGACATTAACATCTGTAAATACTCACACGGCACTGCTGAGTCCCTACCCTGTATACACCTTTGGAGAAAGATAGTGTTTCTCAGAATGTTACACTGATGCATGGTATAACTAAACATTATGTTCAGCTTTCCACAATGTGGTGTCAATGTACTTAAGCATATTTCAGTCTCACTTCAATACAAGAGCAGTTTGATGAAAACAAATTATTCCTGACTGTCAAGGATTGCCCAATGTATTGGAAATTTGCAGAGGACTTTGCATCCTGGTCTATTTGAGAATTATAATGAACTATTTTGTTTTCTGACAATTTCCGCTCCCAAACTTTGTGTTGCTACATAACATTTAGTGAGTGGGTCAAGCAAGCAATCTTCACGGGTGTGCTTAGTACAGATTTATTGTCTGTTTTAGTTTCCCCCTCTTCACTGCCTTTCAGGCTTTGTTGGCCACCCCAGCCCACGTGCCATTCCCTTGTACTTCCTGCCAATGACATTGACCTGTACAAATCCTCCAAGTTCTCTAAGATCAGAGACACCCTCAGTAGCATTACCTCCCATCCCTACCGTATCCTACCTTGACTCATTGCCTTCTGCCATGCCAGCCAAACTAGCACCCATCATCTGGGCAGCCAATCAATCTTGCACTCATATCAATATCTTAGCACAACTAATAATTGAGGAACTTGCACCTCCCATGTCCTCCTAAATCTCAACCTACTGTAACCCCTCTCTTACCAATGGGAGTCCCATTGGTGACTGTGCTTGGACCCTTAATTTTGGCGCTCTGTACTTTCTCTCTTGGTAATCCAGTGGTAGAAGTGTACTGAAAGAGGTAGTGGAACTGTGGTCATGGCAGGGGAGAGGGCAGGTTGAAGCCTGGTGCAACATGTGACACGTGTTGTGGCCGGTGCATTCTAATAGTCTAAGTGACTAGGAACTGAGGTTTCTATTACAACTTTACACTTGCACAGGGGCATGAATTTACAAATCCTCTATATAGAATGGTGAATATGGTTGTAAAAAGTAGAGAAATGGTAAACAGAAAAAAATAAAAGTTGTGCAACACCGCTCCTGATCGTTCCCGCTCACTTCGATCACTGTAGTAATCTAATAATCTACTTTGGCTTTTCATAACAGCGTTTTACAGACAACACCCAGATACACTTCTCCTTTTCTTCGCTTACTCCTGAACTATCACACACATCTCAGGAGGATCTCTCAGGGGGAACATGCTCACCTTGGAAGCATAACGACATGGAGCAACACAGGTTCGATCACTGGCTGTGCGCTTAGAAATTCTGGGTATTAAGTGTGTTATAAATAACCAATTATAATTATAGTTATAATTTCTGTCTCTCTGCTATGTGCCACTATACGACACCTTGCAGTCTCATTCTAAACCTCTCTGACACTTATGTCATCTCCCTTCCTGCCTGCAATTCCACACTCCTTCTCACCTCCACCATATGTCGTCATCATCAATTGTGAACACAATGTCACGTACACCAGGCCATATGCAATGTGGATGCAGGCCATGTTTCCTCTCTTCTTCTTGCAGACCCAGGGTTGCAAGGCGAGTATCAATATCTCTCACTCAAGATGGCCATGGCCAGTGGAGACTTAGGTAGCTGATTTCAGTATTGTAGTTCGAGAAACAAAGCATCCAGGGTCAGGCCAGGCGGCGCAGTTGGTGCCACCATGACAGGCGGCAGAGGCATTTCGCACATGCATTTTTGACTGACCAGGTCTGTTGATTGAAAGCGAGTTCAGAATGTGAAAACAGTGTGCAGGTCCTCTTTTGGTCATGTGAACAACTTGCGTCCCATTGAAAGTATGCATGCATAGTGGTCTGTATGTGGTTTATACTTATTGTAGATGAAATTATCTTGCATTGTATTTCTATTTGTATTTCTTTATTTGTATAGCGTGCCCTGGCTCAAGGGCATCTGGGCGCATATTTTAGGTTACATAAACAACCTCCATATACAGTTACAGTACAGGATATACAATTTCAGTTACTTACAGGTAAAATTTACAATCCATATTTACTGACTCAGAAGGCAGTAGCAGTGAATGAAAATAGATCAGTGTATTACTGACGTTGAGGTAAAGAGCTGTGTGAATCTTGAGCAGTGAGCCACAATTTGGCTTTGCTCTTGAAGGCATGGAAGGAATGTTCTAGTTTAAGTGAGGTGGGCCGCGCATTCCACAGTTTGGAAGCAAGGACCGGGAAGCTGACACCCCCAGATTTCTGTTATTTAAATCTAGGTATGAATAGGCACTGAGCTTGGGCTGCTCTCTGAGGTCGGCTTGACCTATGCGGAGTGAACCAGTTGGCCAAGTATTGTGGGGCCTTGTCGGCCAGGCATTTGTGTGTGAGGGCAAGAGATTTAAGAGAGACTTTTTGGGCTACGGAAAGCCAGTGCAGATTACGTCGGGTGTCCGATATGTGTTGGTTACTAGGGATGTTCATGGCAGTCCTAATGGCATTATTTTGGGTGACCGGAAGTTTGCAAAGGTTACGATGGCCAGTCACTAGATAAAGGGCATTGCAATAGTCTAACTTGGCCATTATTAAAGTTCTGGCAAGGATAATGCAGTTCGCTGTGGTGAGGAATGGGCAGCAGGCTGTGATGAGTTAAACCAGTCTCAAATAATAAGTCTTCATATCTTTTTTAGTTTCTTAAGTTGCTCCTCTTTGCTTTCTTTTTTTGTTGTAGATAAGCCTCCCTTCAAAATCTTTCAATGCTGTGCTTTCTTACACCGACTGTTCTCTGTCCGTAGAAGTCCATTTTGGATGGCCTTAATATACAATCCAATCACACAAGATCTCCGTGAATAAGGAGACAGTGTTAGACTGAAGCACCTCTGAGACATTTCCACCAGCGGCTGTTGCTCTCCAAGGACTGACACTGACTCAAGTACATTTGGGTGTAACTTCCTTCTTCACATGGGGCCCTGCTCTGCTCATGGCATGTGGATACACCGTGCTGCAGCTGTTGCTCTCCTTAAATACGTGATTACATCTGCTTGTGGATGTGCACAATATGCTGAATCCATCTCCTCTAGTAAGAAAGTCAAGATGCAGTGGCCCAATCATTGGAAGTGCTAGGGTGCAATAGATACATTTGTAAGGCACACCATACTTCACATAGTGATAGTAGAGAGATACAATAGGTCTGTGAGTGAGATACTTTTCCCACTTGCCAGACCTTGAATTCCTCAAATACAAACAAGCAAACAGTAACTAGGATCCTAGAATGAAAGAAGCAATTTAACAATGTATGCTTCTAAAAAATATGTCAATGTTTCTGATTTGTATCTGATTTTAACAATAGAGAGTTCACCCAGAAAATTGTTTATCTGCAAAATATGTGTTGTTCATTAACTTTTAGGACACAGGTCACGATGTCAATTTATGTATGATGAATGTGATTAGTTTCAAGAACGTACAAATGTGTCATAACTACGAGCAGAGGGAATGCGGCCTCGTGGGCAGAACATATTTGTGTTCGGCATGGGCGGTTCTACAGCAGATGTCAGCAACACTGTCCTCGAATGACCTGGCAACAGTCAACGTCCCGGATCTGCGATCGGAGGTTTCATTCACTGGTTGCCCTGTGGCTTCAAATACTGTCACACAAAAATACCAGATTCCTCCCAGGAGCAGACATTGAGATGTGTTCATTTTTTACATATTTCCCAGAAATGTGTTCCCTTGAATTCCCTCTACCATTTGGGACACGCATGTAGATGGTGCAGTGCAGCATCTCCTGGCAAGGAACCAGTGAGAATTCTCAGAGGTTCATACAAGGCCATGCTTTTTAGTTACATCATTTGAACTCTGTGATCAGATCTGCTTGCCTCGCATCACTCTGGACTACACCAATGCACACCCTTTTTTTCATGACTGTCTGCTCCTTGAATGTACATTAGAGACATCTCCATTTCCAGAACTGTTGCTTGAGAAGGTATGAAATCCCCGCACCAATATGTTATGTCATGTTACATTTATTCATAGAGCACACGTACGCCCTGGGGCATCATGGCGATGAGAGTAGAGCAGGAGCAACGACAGAAAGGATAACCTAAAAGAGCAATGTTTAAAGTGAGCGTCAGAAGGAGAGATGGTCAGTAGTAGCTCGCAAAGTAAGCCGCAGTTTATTCCAGGACCATACGGCCGCCACAGAGAAGGCACGTCCTTCTGTCCTAGACAGCCTGATCTGTGGAACCAAGATCCTGCAGTTGGACAACCCTGGACCCTAGTCCACAAATTGCAAGAGTCTCTGTGAGATCCTATGGAAACATCTAGTAAACAAATGCTTCTGCTAGAGCCCCTTCATCTGCCAGACAGGGCCAGCAGCCCAGAGCAGAGGACATAGAAGCAGGTGGCCACCAGCCTCCGAGCGAACAGGGCATACGATCCTACAAAGTCAGTCACCAACTCAAACTTTCTGTTTGAATGTTTTCTCTACATTATCTGTCTTTGATCTGCCTTTATTACCTTCATAAATGAAACCTGCCAGTTTTGCAGACGATCATTTATAAGGGAGATGTTTCTCTATTCTCTGATTTGTGGCTTTATTTCGTTAATGCACCTTTCCAGCAGGACGTTTTTTGAATCACTGAAAGCTGGCTACCCTACCCCTTATATAGGAAGACTTCTTCGGTTCACAATATTCTTGCCAATTATTGGCCTGTCAGCATCTTGCCTTTTCTGGGCACTTTCCTAGAGAAAGTTGTTCTTCCGACCAGACTTCAGTACTGGATGATGTCTACGTGTGATTGATGAATGAGTGCCTGCTTGCAAAGGTTTAAAACCAATTGAATTCCAATGAAATGCACCTTGCATTTACACCTGGGAATTAGCAGGTGGATTCCACTAGGCACCGTCATAAAACGCAGCCTGCAACGTGTAATTTGAGAGCAGCGTTTTGTTTCTCACAAAGCAGAGAGGCAAAGAGAAGAGAGACGAAAATAACCCTTTTGATTTTCTTGTGTAGCAACGAGTTTAGGGTCCCGAAATTCTATAACAATGTGGCACAAAAAAAGAAGAGCGGGAAGGCTTGTGAATCCATGTGGTGGCCCTACCCTATGAGGGGTATTGCATCACTTTATTTAATTAGCTGGTTTTGAGCTGCACCCCATGATTCCGGCCAACCTTTGAATGAACAGCATCATCCGATGAGCTATTCCAAAGTGTGAAATCTGAGTGCGTTATTCACGCCCAAATCAGACGTTCTCGCAGGGAGCTTGGTGAATGTGTTCATGGTGTGTCCGGCAGAGACGTTTTTATGGGAGAGCAAAAGGGGCAATGGACCAAGGCCCCCACCTTGTAGGGCGCCCCACAAGGCTAGCTGATCTGAAGAAGTAAGATTCCATTGATCACCAGTCTTAAACAGCACACGTTAGGATATTTTATGCGGTGCTGCTGAGGCTCTAAACACATAATTGCCCTTCTGTTTTGACAAGTGCATTCTGCCTTGATCAATTCATCATGTATTGCTTTCTGTGTTCACTGTGGTATACATAGTGTGTGTGTTCCTTGTGGCACACCTCTGTAACATTCTTTCCTTCTTGTGGCAATTATGTTGATCATGTGCAATAGGCAACAGTGAAATGCATATTGATAAATTGAGTGCCACAATGGTTCAGAAGTTAGCTCAGTGTGTGAAGCACCCATTGCAGAGATATGTTTTCATATGCAAAATTAGAATACCACATTCCAGCAAGGTGCCTGAGTCTTTCCTATGTCTGAAGTTTATAAACCTTCGTGCCTATGTACTTGGTTTTGCAGAACAACATCTGCGATTATCAGCAATGAACCTACATCAGATAGGGGTTGCTATAAAAACTAACATATCATCCGTATGGTGAAGGTCTAGAAATGTGTTTGTTCAGATGGGGTGTTGTAAAACCTAGGCAATCGCCTTCAACAATGGCATAAACTGTTAGTTCAAGAGGTGAATAAGTATCCAAATTCAATACTATGTAACGAAAGCGTTCATACTTGTATCCTGGATTTGCCAGCAGACAATACAGTGATTCTGGTCAAATCATCTATTATATTTTACATGACTGTGCTGTCTTCTGTGAGGTTTGACTTCTTGCATGCTGCTGGTATCGTTTAGCCCATTACTTGATCTTTCTTCTTATGTAGGCCATTTGGGTGGAAGGGTTGGTAGACAGGAGAGAGTGGACCAGATGTTGCAGGCCTCAGGCAAGCATATTTTAAGTTCTGCTTGTTTGACACAAAAACCGATTTGCTTTTTGATAAAAGTTAAAGGTTTTTATGCACGTTTATAATTGAAAATGTCACAAGCCATTGTTTTGGAAGTATTTAAAGCTTTAAAATACAAAAGACAAACCCAGAATACATGTGTTAAATCACATCCATTGGTATGCTGGTACTTATATACTTTCCTTGATGATGGAGAGAATGAAGCTAGAATCATTCCCATTTTGCATAACAGACTTCTAGAATATTTTCTTTAAAAATAGTCATGGTAATGTGATTTGTGTACTACCCAAGTCGGTTATTATAAAATGCAATGGTTCATGGTAAGAACTGGAAAAGAAAGTGTTCAAATGCAGAAATTGCAGAGTTGGCACAAATCCCAGCTTCACCCCTTAACCAATGTGTGATCCTGATCATCTCATTTAATCTTGTATTGCCTAACCTTTCAATATTGCCAGTCCCTAGACCTTTTTCAAAATAGTCAGCCCTTCTGAGTGATTTCCTTCTCATGGTATGATCTTCATGAAAGCCTTATTCGTGGTTTCACTGTGTTGATAGTGAGAATATTTATATCACGCAACACAGGCATTTGTTCCTTTGATAGCTAATGGCAACACTATTTGAAAACCATATCCCACTTCTAATCTCAGTCTGGATAAAGACACCTTCCTGTTCGCTTCGAATCTTCATCCACTATCCATGCTACGGTATGTGTACCGTTCTCCTTCCTTCCAATTGGTGGTCTCTATCAATGCATGAGCACTTTTGCATTCTGTGAGGCAGCTAATGTGAGTTCTCTATTATTGGTTACATGTACATTTTACATACGGTCCTGCATTAATATTACAGACTGCATCCATTTCTGGATGCTATTGATAAAAAGTATCCTGCATGTACTACAACAGTAACCTCTTAGTAGACTGCTAATGTTGGCCTTCAACTGCTACTTGTTTATCGCTCTGATTAGAGCAAGAATCAAGAGGGTAAGGGGACTTAAAGGGAGTAAACGTGCTTACTATGCTGTGAGAAAGCATATCAACCTATAGGTTGGGAGCACGATGGGTACGGGTGGGGGAGCGTCCAGTGTTCTTGATTCCCTTCATTCCTTTGGTTTCGTGGAGGGGGGCCCCAAAGATGTCTGTGCCCAGGGCCCCAAAAGTGCTTAAGATGGCCCTGGTGTCCGGAAAGGTACATGCTCACTTCCCTTGTTATCACGTCATAACGATGTGCAGATGTGATCCAGGCTTTCAATCGACCAGCTGTTTACTCTCCCTTGGGTTCCTCTTCTGAAAGTCTAGACCAGTGTCAGGCTTGGTAGCTTGCTGTTCATGCTGGTTTTTCTGATTGCGTTCCAGGCAGACATTAGCACTAATGAAGGCAAACCTTTGCTCGAAGCCAGGATGTGGTCGGATCTCGTGATAGAGGCCTGTAATGGTTGGCATATGCCTGTAGCGAATGCATTAAGAAAAAACCCCTTGGTGATGTGGTTATCATGCAAACACAATCTATGTATCAAAGCTCATCTTTCTGCTGCTAATTGGTGCTAAGTGGAAAACGAGTCCACTGTATGCCCATAAATACATGTCAGCACATGTGAATTATACAGGAATGCTGTTTCGACTGATCTCTTTGAATAAAGTGTGCCGGCCAAAGGAGCAAAGGGTTCTCGAAGCAGGCTCAGCAGTATCATCAGACTGGCATGGCCTGAGGATTCTGGAGTGGAAACTAGGCACACATTAAGCTGGATGCCAATACAAATGCCACAAAGAACAACCGAGTCACTCGCCATTTACGACACTAAGACACTTTGTTCACACATCTCAGAAAACAGCTTTAAATATTCAGTAGAGGTTGTAACTCCTAGGACTAAAATCTAGGCACAGAAACCTAACGCCTTTTGCTGGAAATCACATTTCTCTACACTGAAAGGAAGGAATGAAAAACTAGTTTATTTTCTTTTTGATTTTACTTTGAAAACATGCATTGTAAACCGTTTTTTTTTTAAACAGGTATATTCTGCAAACTAATGATCAAGTAAAGGTGGTATTGTTCATCAGGTCAGCAAGTATCAGTAAACCTTACAGAAAATCTATAACCTTCCTCCTTAGCGCACTCTACCATTGCATGACTCTAAATAGTTGCCCCAAGAGTCATTGGAATGATCTCCTCTCCTGCTTATGTGCATGGCCACCGTTTGCAGCATAAACACGGTAAATAGCTCCACGTGCCACTCCTGGACTCCTAAGACGCTCCCGTGTCCCAGGACTATTTATTTATTTTCTTAAAGATCTTAATGAGCTTCATTTTGTTTTTTGTGGTTTCATCAACCACATTTTTTTTTTATTATAACATTAGTTTAATACAAAAGAAAGACAACTTTACGTTACATTCCACTAAGATGCTCCTCTTACATTCCCGCAAATTCAAGTCTATTAATTGTGTAACATCAATGCGTCCATAAAGTTTATTACAGCACAAGTCAGCCGAGTATTAATGCCTGCAATCAAAGAGCTCCATCACTCCTCCAAGTTTGCAGACTGCGGGGCCAGGTGCTTTAAATGTAGCGAGAGATGTGAAGAGATCGACTCACAAACAATGATTAGGTGTTTCACAGACTCAACCACTCGGTTACAAAACCGATATCGCGAGTCATGAACAAGCGGGTCCCGCTTCATCAATTGTATCTCTTTAGTTTTATATAAGTTGAGACATAATCTCAAGAACATATTCCGATGATAACGTGATGGGAATTTAGCGATATACTTAGGAATTTCTTCGAGTTTATTCATGGTAGTACCTAGATCAAGCGATGATGCACGTTTTTTCGATTTTCATCATTTAGTATCCAATTTCGTGAACGTAGTTTTTTTTAGCCACTTCAGGTCTTAACAAGAACGCCTCAAGAGAGACGTCAGCATCGTCCATTACTTGAAGTAGTTTTGCGACCCACTTGTTCGGTAGGTCAGCCAAAGAATGCTTAGAATGAGGATTCATTATTTCATAGGGTCTCGCAGATGGAGTAAGACGCATTTTGCGGAGGGTAGATATTGATTTCCACAAAATGGAGTCATGAAGAGATTCAATACATAGCTCATATCGTATTGCAGTGATTAAAGTATTTTGAGGTCATCTCAATACTTAGAACTGGCTTGAGGGTAAACTTGCCATAGGCTACGTGCAGTTTTGCTCCCTGTATAGCAAACATTTGCATGGGGGCAACTAGATCTTGCATCCACTCCCACTCACGTATTGATGTATTGAACAGTACTCCTAAGTACCGTATGCTTCTTGTCACTTCAAGTGGCTTGTTATTTATTCGCCAAGCAAATTTGTCAGTTCGCTTAAAGCTTCTTGAGCCCACCGAGATGATCTTTGACTTCTTTATGTTTATTTGTGGGTCATTTTGCATATAGTACCCTTGTAGAGCAGTGAGCATTCTCTGATGCCCAATAAGGGTGGTGTCTAGAAGCGCAATGTCATCAGCATAAATAGTCCAACTTATTTGAAACCCTTTGCCCATTTAGAGTGCTACGCAGATCAGAAATGAACAGTTTAAACAGTTGGGCTGCAAGAGGGCAACCTTGCTTAACACTTCTCTTTCATCAGACAGATCGCCTTGCTCATTCAGCCATACTCAAATCGCGGTATTTGAATGTAGGGCGAATGGAGTCAACAGCTCACTAGGACAGCTCCAAGCATTCAATTTTGCCCATAGTAGGTTCCAATTTATGCTGTCAAAGGCCTGACTCAGGTGTATAAAGGAGATGAACAGCTTTCTTCAGTGTTTCAAGCTGTCGAGCTTCAGAATATTAAGGAGAAGCAAATTTAGCTCTACTCCAATGCCTTTAGTAAACCCAGTTTGGCGTACGTCTACCACTGCGACCTCTTCGGCCCAACGCGCAAGACGTCTCTGTAGAAAAGATGCGAAGACTTTGCCGATCGTGTCAAGAAGTGCGATTGGGCGATAGTTAGAAGCATCATCCCGATTGCCCTTCTTGAATATGGGTACCACGATCGTCCGCAATCAAGAATCGGGCAAGGCCTTTTCGGAAGCAATTCTTTGAAAGAGGGCAGCCATAGAATTTGCCCACAAGGCACTATTAGATTTCAGCATTACATTGGAAATGCCGTCGGGGCCGGCCGCCCTTGAGGACTTTAGTTTATGGAAACCCCATTCAATATCCTCTTTGGAATGAACAACATTCCACCTTGCCGATGTTACAGATAATATAGGTACGTCAGTGCAACCTTGATCATCGAATACTTTCGAGAAGTGCTCAACCCATTTTGCGCCATTCACTCTGTTCGACATTGAATATGCATGCTTCAAGGAACCCGTATTTATGATCTCCCAAAAATGTCTGCTGTCTTTTTGTATAATTAATTGAAGCATCGTTTCCGCCTGCTCTTGATCTCTGATTATGTTAAAGGCCTTTAGCCAACTCCGATATTTAAGGCAATGTTTTTTCATCAGAGCACTACAATTGTCAAGGTTAGAGTTTTTCAATAGTCTTAAATCATTCCGAAGGACTTTCTTGGCTCCACTTATCACTAAACTGAAAGGATGTTTTATTGCAATTTTATCACCATTGTGGGTATGTTTTCCCACCATATATTGCTGTAGCAGCAGGAATAGTTTACCTTTGCAGTAGCGGTGTTGGCACTAAGGAATTTTGATGTCATCTTAGTTAACCGGGAGGCACTTATGCGTAATCTGTTTGCTCTGTTATTTATCATGAGATTGTCAATGTGTCTGCTGGGTAGAGTTTTTGAGGTGTTCAGCCAAGTCAAGGCCAAAGCGTGATGATCACTCTTTTCCATCTTGATGACGGCGAGATTTATGATTTTATCTAAAAGGTTCAGAGAAGCCCAAATATAGTTAAGTGTCTTCTTGCTCTCACCTCGCTGCCAGGTGTACCCTGTAGGGATGTCTCGTCTTGTGCATCCATTCAACAGTCAACAATCTCTCTTGGATATCTCATTGGTCCAACGATCTCCTCAATCTGTTATTGAGAGCCCCATCTTTTTGTCATTTGGTTTTCTGTTCGTCGTTGAGATGTTAAGCCATGTAAATTTAAAGTCTCCACATATGATGATTGTAGGATTATTAAATGATAATAAACAATCATCAATCACGGTCATTACAGCTGCAATAAAATTGAGTTGGGAGATCATTGCCGGGTTCAAATATAAGTTGGTGACTTCGTCTCGTCGACTCGTCAGACAACTATTTTGAAGCGTGGTGGCTTACACAAACATATTGGGGTTTTTAGATGATAATACTCTCCACTCACAGCTGTTTTTAATCAATGTGACCAATCCGGAAAAAGGACGGGCAAGCAGATTTTTCCCTGCCGGATTCAAAAATACTGTGTAGCCGTCGCAGACAGGTGGTTCACGGAGCCATGTTTCTTACATGCACACTATTGAATTTTGGTCTGAATGTTGCCATTGTTCCGGAAAAAGATGGACAAAACCCCTAGTATTCCATGACGTTAGCTGATAACAAGGCTCATTGACATCGACACTATGCTAGTGGATATTCTGGTGTGGACGTCTGTGTCCTGGCAAATCTTTTCTGTCATTTGAACAGGGAGTACGCTTAGAATTCAGCTGAGACCATAAATCCTCTCTTCTTTGTTTGTTAGATGTTAAATCCACTGTCACCTTAGAAAATCACTCTGGTTCCTTTTCTTGATCCTCCACAACGTGAACTTCGAAACCAAAAAACAACAGATCATTTGTTGCTTCTTTTAAGGACTTTACTAGCGACCAGGATTTGATGTGTAACATGACCCAATCCAGATGATCCTCAGACATGTATTTAACCACAGCTACGTCTTCCGATCTTATTAGTCGTAGCATTGGGATACAGTGTAGTAACTTTAGTATGTTCCGTCTATTCAGGTTTACATCTTTATGTTCAGTTAAGAAGTTTTTGATTTGAACTCTCCATATTCCGTTTCCTTCTCTTGTACTTCGTTTTTTACTCCAATCATGTATTTGTTTCTCGTGTTTTTCTAATTGCGCTCTTGTTTGTTTCGGGTTTAGTTTCTCACACAAGTCATTTAGTTTTGAAGGTATATTGGTAGATTGTTCACTGGGGACTTTAGTTTTCGTGACAACTTGAGGCTTGATGGTATTTGACACTTTTTGCTTTTTTGCAGGTGCTCCAATTTGAGGCGCTGCTCCATTGTGCTCGTCAACCTTCGGCGAGCAAGCATTACCATTAGTGATGACAGAAGGGGATGCTCCGCCCACTGTAATGAGGGAACCATTCACCTCATCATCAATCGAATATGTCGAGAATTCACATAGCTCTATAGAAGCCTCAGAAGTTAACTTTTCATCAATATCTGAGTCTTCTCTAGCTCTTTTTGGGCACGTTAGTGGAATAATTTTTTGGCCCACTTCGTTTATGATTTTTTGTGTTTTCTGCAGTACTTTCTCTGCACGCACAAATATATTTGATCAAGGAGGAGTTGTGAGATTCTTGATGAATTATTTTGCATCATTTGTGCGGGCTCTCTTAGCCGCTGGTCTCTGATTTGTGCGTTTTGGCTGTGCTTTTGTGCCACCATTTTTATGTTGATTTATTTGCCCTCCCACTTGGTCAAAATTGGAAGCTTTTTTGAAAATCCCAAAAGACAATTTCTTAGTCAAATTTTCCAACTCTAAATCACCTGAACTCAGAGCAGATAACGTGGCACCATTTGAACCATGAACCAGCTCTGTCGTGGCTGGCAAGGAAATGAGGTTACTTGATGGGTCAAGTCTTTGGGCAATGGTTTGCGAGAACACTTTCAAGGACAGAAGCTTACTGTTGACAGTTGCTAACAAGGACATTTGGTCACGGACTGCGTCATTCAATGCTTCATAAAGTTTCATAGAGGGCAGGAGAGCAATCGAGGTGGAGGCAAGAGCGTTGTTATGAATTTGGATGCCGGCCGCTGTTGACAAGAAGCCTTTGGTAGTTTGCTCGTGTTCTACATCAGCCGATATCACTTTTCCCTGGGTACCAGTGGAATTGTTCTCGTTTGAGTGCCCAGACGGACTTAAGTGGGCATCCACTGCTCTTTTCTCTACCCCCTTGGTGGCCGAACTGTCCACGCCTCCAGTTAATACAGGAGACATTAAGATGTTGCTCTGAGGAGTATTTAACTTTAAAGGCGAGTTTACATTTGACCTCACCTTTCCGTTTGTCGTCCTTCCGGATGAGATGTTCTGTTTTTGAATGAAACTCTCATTTTGTCATGATGCCTACTCCCCGGCATCAGGACCAAGCCCATCAGCTCCGGGAGCAGGCATGCAGATACTTATTAAAACCCCAACAGCCCCGGCTGGGGGCTGTTTGAGATCAGTCCTGGCGCCTTAGGCACCAGGCTCATCATAGAAATCAGTCCTGGCGCCATAGGCGCCAGGCTCATAGACTTTACTTACCTGATGCAGACCATGCTGCTAGTGAGTCCAAGCCAACGTGAGGCCTAGATGGGACTATTTTATTACAGGGACTATTTTTTACTCGGGCGTGGTTCTAGGGAACGTCTTACCTGGAACTACTTTGGAGGCTATTTAAACGACGCCCGAACAACAGCACACGCTTCGCGTTATTCTGCATCCAGCAGCGTAACACACACCGTGCCTGCAGTCTGCATCCAGTCTTCTGCCACGCCCGCCTCGAATCTGGAAGCTCCTAAACAATAGGAAAGAAAGGGACAAGGTTAGAAAATGACCTATTTTCGAATTCCTCACCTGATTCCGGATCCATCTCGCCTCCGGACCTGGAAAGAACACCATTTGTGTACGCGTCGCATCTCCAGCTGCAGCGCCGCGCCATACTCACCAGTCCTCGCAGCATCCTTCGATTCGCGCTGCCTCCATCATTTCTTCACCGAACTCAACAAGGTGAGCCGAGAAACCTACAAATATAACTCTTATCACCATAGACTTACCTGATTTACCACCGGAGGCATTATTCTATAACTCTCCACATCTTCATGTGCCGCACCTGCAAAGAGAGAGAAAACAACACGTTAAACATGTGCAACATTTACCGGACAGCGTCGGGTAATACAGACTCTTACCTGAGCGCCACCAGCTGCCACAAGAGCATCTTTTCGCGATGTCAGCTGCAAGACAAGGAAGGAAGGGGGGACAAGAGTGAAACATCGGACATATTGAACTCTATGAACTTGATACTTAGTGGACCTTGCCAGGAACCTCAGAGTCAATACTCTCCGGAACTCTTCCACGCCCTCTAACCAATGAAGTAACTGGCATCAACGCGCCCCTGCAATCCATGCAGGATGGAGTGCTCATCGTTCAAGAATATAAGGTGAGATTGCTGAGGGGGCACTTCGGAGGTGATTAGTTGGGAGGACAGTGGGGGGTGCCATCACTTGAATCCAGGGGTGGCTAAATCCATCTCTCCACTTGCAGGAGAATACTTCTACGGGTCAAGCAGACAAGATTAGGAGGGCCAGTCCAGTCAGTCATCTCTGCACTACACATCACGTTGGTGGAGACAGCAGCCGTCCGGATCCGACCGACGCCCCTGTGGAAGCCAGGTGAGCATAACACATTTAGACATTCATACATTACCAGGAAGTCTGCTTTAAGCCTTTCTGTCAGGCGTGCTTCTCGTGCTGCAATTTCTGTATAGTTTACGTCGGAGACAGGGCAGCATCTTGGAGCATCAGCTAATTTTCCTGACAACCCATGAAGCCGTTTCTTGTGCGAGATACATCCTGCTTCAACTTCAACTCCTTCCTTGATATTCCTTGGCATTGTGCACGGCAATGAGCAACTCCCCTTTATCTTTAAAGGAGTGACCCCAAGAGCCAGTGTTTGTGAAGCAGTTGTTGTGCTGCTGCCAGCTAACTTGACTTCGGTAGACAACAGAGGCACTGCCGCCGAAGAATTCCTCACCGTTGGAAGGGCGTTCTGTTCGTGCGGCTCACCTGCAACACGGGCGCTGCAAACTTCCCCCAACGAGGGTGACTGAACTGGCAATTCATCATGGATGATTATATCAATTGGTAAGTTCATTGCCATCAAATCTGAGTCAGTGATTTCAAAGGGTGATATTTGAGCAAAATTGCTGGCATCAATGTAGACTGACGGGGAAGGGAGTAGGGAGACTTCCACCTCGCTGCGCTCATTATGTTGACAATGAGAGGTGCTAGGGTCAGAAGTTATAGTCTGTTTGCCTTTTCCACCACTATGTGGCTGTACGGAAGAGACTCTCAATAACCTTGATGTCAAAATGTCCAGAGAGGGCACTACACCTTCAGCAATGCTCATATTCACATCTAAGTCACATACGCCAACTTGGCTTGCCTCCATTGAAACGCCATGCGGCAGCTTTCGACGGGATAGCAGACACTTTTGCCGATTCTCTGGGCCCACAAGAGATGCATTTGCCGCCACCGTTACACGAGTCATGTCTGCGACTGAGATGCGGCTTAAGGCGACCCTGCAGCAGGGGCGGCTTTGTGGGGACGGCGTTCGGTGGAATGAGGTAGACTGAACTTGTCACCGAACTCCACGCTCCAACACAGTTTTTAAGGGGCAGAGGCAGAAATTATAGGGCCAGTAATCCACAGTAGCAGTAGCAGCAGCTCCTCACGAGGTGAACACAGAGTTCTGAGGTCGACTGAACTTGTCACAGAACTCCGCCCCAATTACTTTCTGGTAAGTTATTTTGTGGTAGGTTACTTTGTGGCTTTTTCCCCTTTTAATTGTCAGGGGGTACCACATTCTACCTAACCCACAATTCTTCCCCACCCCTACCACTTCACATCCCTATTCCCTCTACATATTACTATCTATTTACCTTTATAAGGTAAGTATCAGAAAGTAACTTACCACAAAGTAGTTTTGGTTGATGAAACAATGGAATATGGTTATTCAAATCCATTGCTTCTCCGGCCGTTCGGTATTTCTGTACCATGATACGCTATTGAGCAGACTCGTCATTGCATCTTTTTAGTTTTACAACTAGGCCCAAGCAGAATCCTAACTGAGATTTCATCCCACTATTTTGAGACAGAATTGCACTGCAAAAATAAATAATTTTTCGCATTAACATTACGGCAACTCCAGCAAAAGTCTATACATCTATGATCTTGTTAATGTTTGTGGCTGTTCATTATAAGTGAAAGTAGAGCTTTTGCTACATCTGTAAATCCTGCATATAGATGTTCACTGAAGAGTTGTATTGTAGGACGTGTTTTAATTTCCCGTCTGATTCTTCCAATCCTTCCAATCCTAGTTCCTTGATCCTGCCAACGTTGCTCTTTCTGAAGGTTTTCATGGTCGAATCATGTAGTAGTTTATTTATTTGTTTCACTCTCAGGTTTCTTGGACCTCTTCTAGACACATTTTCAAACACAGTCGATGTGGGGTTGCCTCCCTCATTGGCCAACTGGGAAAATTCTCTTTAGCCTTTTTCCACCAGAGGACGTCGGATATTTCTGTGGCTGGCAAATACAATAAACACAATAAATCAGACAATTCTTCCTTGCTGAGACCACATCTGTGTTTTAGCTTGAGGTCTGCAATGGGTTTGAGAGGCCTCTTTAACCGGAAGTCATAAAAAAGTGATCATTGAAACACGAATGAAGATGCTAAATATGCCTTACCGGGCAGAGGATAAGGCTTCTCTTTAGAAAAGAGGCAGAACAGAAATGATCAACAATATGATTCTATACAATAACATGAAGACATCTGTACTCAAATATATTCCGCCATCATGGAATTTATTATCTGCTGTACCTGAATAGTTGCAAATGACAGCCAGCATGAACTATCGTTTATGTGGATGGGTACCACTCTGTTAGTTAATAAAATCATATCTTTGACCACAGTTTCTGCCACCCCTCCCTCTTTCAGACTATTGCTATGACCCCTAATCATGGTTGTTCTTCAGACTTGCACTAAAGGGATATTTGTTTTTGGAAAACATGACTTTGCAGGAAGAGAGATCTATGACCTTGTGATGAGATCAGAGCTGATCTCCGGATCCCTTAATTGTATACTATTTACTTATGCATGTATAGATGTGTGTTGGCTCGTAGCACTGGTCTTGCATTGTGACATACCTTCACCAATACATTGCTCCTTTGTTCTGGACTTGTCAGTCAGAATGTACTCATTGTATAGTAGGACTGTGCACCCCCTCTCACTTCAAGGCAACCACCCCTTTTATTTAAAAAAAAGTGACGCTTAACTGAGCACTAACAAACCACAAACTGTGTCTCTGCTGATTGCTGTCATTTCTCACAGCACCCTATAATCTTTGTCCCTGGGCTGCCAGGAGTCACTGATAACTTCATTTCTGACTGTAAATCTGCTGGTGGAAAATAAATGTCATCCGAGCATGAAACAAAATATCAAAAACCTTCCAGATAGCAAAATAAAAAGTAAGAGAATCAAATAATTGGATTTCAACCACCTCATCAAGGCAATGAAGGCTAAAGGCAGAGCTCATATGCAGAAGGATTGTAAGGTAGGAACATCATAGATCATTTCCACTGGTCTGTTTTATACATACCAACCCAAATGTGGTCTTCTCTTCACACATGCAAAGTCTTTTGTGGGATTCCCGTTAACTGTTATCTGGTGGGTGATGAACATGTGTGTAAATGGAGACATTCCTCCTCCATTGCATAGCTCCCAACTCACACGCTTTTGGCTTGTAAACAGCGGACTCACCCGCCAAACCTCATGCACGCCCATTCATTTCAATGGGCCTCTCACCCGCCAAAAGTAAAATCGGGTGGTTTCACCCGCTTTTGCGACATAAATGGTTGAGAGCTATGCCATTGTCGTAAATAATCTACATTTACCATCATCCTGAGAGCACACACTTGAACACATAAATCCAAAGTAGAAAACTCAGAGACAATTTGATGAGGTGCAAGTCAGATTACAGAAGGGAGTATGGGTTAGATGTTAGAGGGCTATTGAGGAAAGAGAACTACTGGATAGACTGTTCATTAGCGACCGGGCGGGTGCAGCAGCCAATCATATTAGTCACAACATCGGCTGAATTATATGATCCAAAACACGTTCGGAGCAAGCTATAAACTGCTTGCACCTGCAATGCCATCTTCTCCCCCGCTCCGCTCCGCCTGTGTAGTTCAGTGAGCTGCAGCGTCATGCCGCAACAACCCTCGGGACAGCATGGAAATGGAAGAGGGGCACATCTCCCATTTCCATGGTGGCCATCTTGGGTGAGTATGTGTTTGAATGAACGGGTCGCAGCAAGCACACAACCAGTTAATTCAAACAGACACATTGCCATCAGCACCCGAGTTGTAAACCGGGATGCGGTTAGCAATAATCATCCCCATGCAGGGCTTCATGGGCTGGTAACTATCTGTAAAGCCCTGCATGGGTTGATTATTGCTATTTTATGTACTGTTTTGATTTGACAGACACAGGACAGAGGGTGAACTGAAATCTCCTTTGAGCCTGCCACGTTAAAAAGGCTCATTCAGAAGATCATGTCTATTCCCTCCTCCATGGAAACCCTGTACAACACATTTATTTTACTAGTCTTCACTTAAAAGCTCATAACACATGAGATTTCCCGTCCGCCTCCCTTACAGGAACATGTCATGTCAATGGTAAATGAAGAATTAGATTTGCATTTCTCTGAGTCTTTTGACCTTAAAGTTGCCACGCATTGATCAATTTTCTTATTGCAATAGGCACAACGTGTATCGTTATCTCAATGTCAAAAAAGACCATTTTTATTTGCAGTTTTTCCAATATGCTAGGTGACCAATACACATTGGCACGATATTCTATATTAGTATTAGGAGATAGTTATTGACCTCTGTTCGGCCCATCAGAATATTCAGAGTGCAGTCTATAACTACTGGTATTGACTGCATTCTAAGCAATCTGTCTTAAAAAGTGAACAGGTAAACAACAATGCAATTTCAAGGAAAGATGTTTTTTCAACTAAACACTTCCACACTGGGAGCAGAATTGCTTACTGCAACATCCTTTTAAACACAACAAAGAGAAAGATAAAACTTGGAAAATTCTTTCACTTTCTTATAGACACATATTTACATTTTAAATTGCACCAAACAAATGCTCATGTTAAACCTGCTCCAGTGTAAACAAGTTTGCAATTTAAATGCTTAACTTATGAAGACAACCTTATTTAAATAGTACAAAATAAAAAATAAAAAAACACATTTGATTTACTAACTCATTTTGTCTATTTACGTGACTCTCTATTAAAATAACCTTTTTACTTCTCTATTAAAATTCCAAAACATCTATTGCTTTTTATTACTATGTTGAAATAGCCTTATACGCCTTGCAAGAGGTCATTATCGCTTGGGATAATGACCCTTCCCCAACGTGTGGATTGAGGTGAGTCATTATACTGCAGTAATGACTCCTCCCTCAGTCTATAAGGCTATATTATTTCATCAATGGATGCATTACCTTTTAATGACTTCAACCTGTGCCTAGTTATGAGACCCCTGGCGAAAGCTTCAATGACAAGTAACAAAGTAATGGACACACACTAACCACTCAATCTAAATTTGAATATTGCCATAAATGATATATTAAAACAAAACCATACATCAATATCTAAATTAATATATAGAATTATGGATGCAAAGCTAAGGTAAATTGAAGTTGGGCATGATCCAATAAAAACTCTTTCGAAGTAGTATATCACAACTAAGATTTCAGATTTTGAATTCTGAATGGTACTAAAACAAGCCAGTATGAATTTGAACCCTCGGAGAACATTTTCACTGAAGTAAGTCTGGAAAATGATTCTGCACAGAAGAAGGTGGCCGTAGCCATGTGGTTTTCTGGGTCAAACTCAAAAGCTCAAAAGCCTTAAAACAACTGTTACGTAGAACTCCGAACGTCGAGTTGTCTCAATGAGGGATATTATAAATAACAAACTGATGACTGATGATTGCTGTGTGGGCAGCTCCAAACTGGATAATCGAGGCTCTTTGAAATTACTCTATGGAGTTGTGTTAATCCACATTTTATCACATGTGATACATTCTCATGTGATGCACATTCCCTGCAGACTGCGGGCCTTCACTGGAGACACATATGACCTTTGCCTTAGAAATGGTGGCACTGTCACTTTGACTTTGGAGTTAAATGCACAGTGCATTGCCCAGTTCTGGGGACACTTGCAACCAGGCATCCTGTCAGCAAGGCTTCTGGGCGAGGCTCTGCACCATGGAATGGTGCCAGATCACCCATCTTAGTAGGTACAGCCCTGGTCTTTGTCTTCAGTAATATTTCCCAACATGCACTGCGTCCCTTGTTGCTACAGGAGACGATGCATCTCGCCAAGCAACCTCCCACACATTTCCATTTTTCCTGCATCAGCAAAGGAGGACCGAAAGGCAAACTAATGCTCTCCTCAGTGTGGCTGCTAGGAACAAACCTCATTGCCCAAAATGTCACATTATCCACTGGCTTACATGTTGGGCACTAAAGGCCTTCCCCAAGATGGCAGAGGGTGCATAGTGACAGACCATGCCGGGTTTAAGCCTATTTGCCTCTACACGCGTCATGAGCTCAACATTGGCACTGTAGAGTTTTGAACACTTGGGGCCAGATTACAGAAACATTGCACCGGTGCAAGTGCAAAGTTTGCACGGTATTAGCACTAGGGCAAAGTTTGCTTTGGCTTTTAACATGCCAAACTGCACTTGTTGAGGCGCAATTGTTTTTTTTAATGTTTCCCAATGTTTTTTTAAAATAGGGCAAACTTTGCACTAGTGCTAATACCGTGCAAACTTTGCACTTGCACCGGTGAAACATTTTTGTAATCTGGCGGTACATTCACAAAAAGAGCAGTAATGGGATCTTTGTCCAAACTTCTTGTTCATGTTTTATTTTAACATGAACTAATATGGCCTATAAAGTCCATTAATGACCTACACTTAAAATGATACTAATATGATGGGATGTCAAACAGCACTGTCAGTGCTTTTTTTCAGGCAAAATTCTATGATGATAATATGGACAGTTGCCAAAATATCTTATTTAAAATCCACACTAGCTATTTAATGTTAATTGGTTTGACCTTACATGAAAACAAAATGTGTAAAATAAAGGGTCAATCTAAGGGAAGCACTATAGGGCAGCAACAATTAGATCTGGGGTCAATTCACTCCACTAGTCCTGTTCTTTTTTTCATAAGGCCAGGTCCCATGTCATGCTTGATGGGTCGTGTCATGAGTTGATCCAGGCGTGGGTGCCCGCAGTGACATGAATTCATGAGTTAACCTCCTGCAAAGCTCATGTCACTTCATTGAGTCCGAGTTTTGGTGGCCCCTTGATTGGCGGGGAAACGCTCCTTTTAGATGGCTGATTTCAGTCTACCTGGGAGGGATGCAAAGTCTAATTGTCTCTGATTATTGCAGTGTCAAGTCTTGATTGCTGTACTCAACCTACTACACTGTAACATGATTAAACTGCAGACCTCTGTGTGCTTTGTGACCTCTGTTAGGGAGAATTCTCATTTTATGGTTAATTTCCCTCACCTAGTGAGTCCCCCAGCAGCTTTGCTGAATTTATGGAGTTATTTTTTTCACTTGGTAAGAGTGTGCCTCTTTTTACCACTCTTACCTGTGTTTTTGCCATGTGTATTTCATCTGCTTTTCTGATTGTGGACTCTGGAGTACACCACTTCAGTAGCCCCCTTCTTTTGTGTGTTACACAGCACCTTCAATGCAGTGACACAGGGTTGTCTTTTAGGCTTCCCACCGACTCCATTTCTGAGGCTGACTACTGTTTCCCAGAAGAAGGTAAAGTTGCCATTAACTTACTAGTCATTTATCCACAGATCCAGTACACCCCATTTTACATGGAGTACTGGAAAGGGTTAATCCTTAGCCCTTTTTATCTGTACCTCCTAGAACATTGTTTCGCTCTTTTAACATTTATCCTTGGTTGGTGAGAGTGGTATCTACCCTAACTTTTCTACCGCGATTATACTATATAAATGTGGTATTGTTTTAGGCTATTATATTAGCCTCGAACATAAACCCGCTTGACCAAATACTCTTTCTTTTGGCTCCGGTCGGGTTTATTCGTCATTTCTTTTTGTTAAAGTCCTTGGGCCTCATTACGACCCTGGCGGAAATCGAAAAACGATGGCGGAAATGCAATACCGCCATCGAATAGCGCTCGGTGCGATTATGACCCGTCACCGCAAAGTACGATGCCATTAGCGACACCGTAGTGAACGCCAACGCTAACTGCACCAAGTACGCGCGCGCGCGCCATGCCAAACCGTAAATACCACCATGGCGCAACGGTACGCGAATTCTGACCCTAGCGGACATGCACCTAACGCCATCAAGCACGGCGGAAAGTACCATTCCGCCATGGTGAGAAGTACGGCATCGCGAATCAACCGTAAACGGCCCCACTGAGTGCCTGTACACCGCTCCCTGGCCACATTGTACAACTCCCCGTAGGTGCAATGAAGTCACAATGCAACCAGTGAAATGTACAAGTGCCCATGCATGCCAACGAACAAAAGAATCTCAAGAGGGGCCAATGGGAGCTGCAGGGCACAGATGGCACGAATACAGAAGCTATTCCAATGGACATGACCTCAGTCTCCCACCAAGAAACGCACGCAAACACAGGCACCTGTGACCAGCTACATTCAGAAAATCACATCATTCCACCAATCCACCTGGCTGACCGGCATCTGTTACACAAAACCTAATCCCCCGCCCCTGAGCATGACATCATTCAAACAGTCATATTGGCAGCCCTTATCCCTGACCTCACTGGGCTTCGTAGGCAAACGCGCCCAGCACAGTACCACGCAACTATACTCCGAAGCTGGAACCCAATGCAGATCTCCCCACAATACATCGCTCCCCAAATAGGAATATGCCACATCACTTGCAAAGAAGAACGCTACACGGCCCATATCAGAATAGAAATTTAATGCACAACAAATTCACCAAGCCCATACAGCCATTAGGCCATGAACTCCAAAACACATTTCACCATTGTGGGCTGCATCCGCAATAAATGACCAGCTACTTCTTGTGTGACGCCCTGTTCCTTCATGGTACACAGGGCCACATTCTCGTACGAAAAGGCAACATGGAAGCACCCAGAACCGCAGGGCCGACCCAATGGGGAGGCACTAGTCCAGCTGAAAGGCCGAAATGTTGCTCCGAGCCACTAGTACTGCGTAAGGGCATGTGGCCCATTGGCGATCGTCCCATAAGATCGTAATGCTGCTCCACTGATTAACACGAAGCAGCAGGTGTCGGGAGTAAAATCCATCTGCAGGAGTGGCATACAGATGGCAGTGGCAAAAGGGGAGGAGATACCTGTCAACCAAATGAAATGAAAAAGAATAGAATGGCCATCAGAACTACATTTGATTTACTCACTTCAATGATCACACCAAATCCACAGCCATATGCATGCTAGCCCACTCCAAAGGATCATCACCACCCAAAAACCACTTGCGACTCATAACTATCTATATCGAGGTGAAAACACCATCACAAACGAGTGTACCTGTGCATGCGTCTGTTAAAACAGAATCCATCAGATGGGATTGGTAACGTGCATGGACACAAGTGTCTGAAGGCGCGTCGAGACAGGGAGGGCTCAACAAGGCCAGATAGACGATGGTCCCACTATGGCAGCCCTGCATCACATAGCGCAGGGGAGGCGGACAGATCCCAAGAAGCCCTGTACATGGCAAACTCTGTATCAAATCATCTGTCCATGCATCCATTCATCATTCCCTCATCCCGTAATGATAACGCCTGTTCCCATACTCACATAACATGTGAAAATTCCATTGAGTCTGTGCGTCATGCAGCCTGCATAATCCACTGTGCCCCAGCCCGTAATTCCAGTGTTGTGAAGTAACATGTATTTGGGAACGTCCGGCCTCATCGTCCACTTCGCTATTGCGCATCCCAAACTATTCATATCAATCATTGCATCCCCGCCATGGCCCCTGTCCCAAGGACATTGAACAATAGAACGTTATATTTGCAGTCAGACCTGTGGGCATCTCCTCGCCGCTAGCTGAAGACCGAAAGCGCCGCCCTTCGAATTCCTCATTTGCAACATCACGTCGAAAAGGCATCTGTGGCCGCTTGAAATCACAAATTAATCCATCTAGTGCGGCTGTGTGTGTAAATGGCAACTGCCTTCACTCACAAATGGGACGCCCCGCCCGTCGTTGAAACTCAGTACAGTGATGCATGAGGGTCCACCGTTACTCGAGTACTACGTTCCACTGACCCTTCACAAGTCTGTTCGCGACTGCTAAGATAGTATGTGAAACAATGGGACCATAGCCGAATGAACATATCAACCAATGTTACACTGCCATCGGGTACAAATACATGATTGTAATAGCAAGATGCCATTCCTCGAATTGCAGCGTTGTGTGCGGGACGTGCTCGCCCAAAGGGGAGAGCAGCTTGCACAGGTGGAATGAATCACCACAGGTGGAGGCCATACAGCCTGGAAACACATAAATAGCACACCCAGTCTCCTCCCACAACCACACCCACTCCGAAATGCTACCGGCAGGACTCGCGATGTTGGCCCTGGGGGACCTGATAGCACTGCAAGTACTCCAACTCCAAGAAGAAGACGAACACCAACCACAACCGGCCGCACGGAGGAGACGCAGGAGGAGGAGGAGGGCAAGGCAGGGCCAGCAAGGGCCGCCAGCACAGCCACTACCACCACGCAGGCAGCCCGCAATCCCACGCCTCCGAGCACATCCGTTCAACCTCACTGATGAGCAGATCCACACCCTCTACCGTTTGGACCGGGACACCATAGCCGCCATTGTGGACATGACACAGGCTGACCTTGTCAGCATGATAGATAGCCCAACCGCCATCCCACCCCTACTGAAGGTGGTGTCTGTACTCCACTTCCTGGCCACAGGCACCTACCAGCACACAGTCGGACAGTTGCATGGCATCTCACAGCCACTGTTCTCACGGACACTATTGCAAGTGCTCGATGCCCTCCTGAAGCACGCAGACGACTACATCTCTCTACCACGCTCGGAGCAGGAAATTACGAACACAAAAGTGGGATTCCATGCACTTGCCGGCATACCGGGTTGCATTGGTGCCATCGACTGCACCCATGTGGAATTGGTCGTCCCACATGCCATGGAGGCCCAGTACCGCAACCGAAAACAATTTCATTCACTGAATGTACAAATGGTGTGTGACTCCAACAGGATCATTACACATTGTTGTGCTCGATTCCCTGGATCAACCCATGATTCTATGATCTTGAGGAACTCTACAATACCACGCTACATGGAGCGACACGCAGGGAACAGATCCTGGCTACTCGGTGAGTCACATTTCATGCATGCTGATGTGGGGTATGTGATGCGGCAATGACCTGGCAGGAAGGGGGGGGGGTGCGTACGTAGCAATGGCTTTCCACATTATTCGTTTATCGTCCACATACAGGTGATGCCGGATATCCACTGAAGAGATGGCTCCTCACACCAGTCCCGAACCCACGGGACCAGCATGAGGAGGACTACAACCATGCCCACTCACGTACCCGTGTAGTCATTGAACAGGCATTCGGCCTACTGAAGACTCGTTTCCGGTGCCTCAGCAGGTCTGGCGGGGCACTCCTGTACCGCCATGTGAAGGTTGCAAAGATGGTGATGGCATGTGTCATGCTACACAACATGTGCGTACGTAGAAATGTGCCCATGCCCCCTGACGCAGAACTGCAAGCACCTGAAGATGGTCATGATGAGGGTGGGGATGTGGCAGCACCTCAAGGAGTCTGCGAGGCACAGGAGGGCCGTGACATTCGTCAGCATCTCATAGATGCATGCTTCTAGCACTCACGCCTGGTGGCTGATACATGGACACGGGACTCGTGGCACTGTGTGTGTCTGGTACATGCACAATATGGACTGTACGCCTATGATGGCCTCGTACACAAAGATCAATGTCCACACATCTCATTGGTTGATCGTGCATTGTTTATGGCATATGTGATATCATGTTGAACACCCTATCGACCCGCCACCCAAGTGAGCCCAACACCCCCCCTCCACCCTCCTACCTCCCCCCCGAACACCAGTGTCCAGAGATGCTCATTGCCAGTGGGCAGTCGCTATTGCAAGCCCCCTCTGCGGGTATCAGGGGCACCCCTGCCTGTGGAGCGCAGGTTCCTCCCAGATCTACGTTGGGGGCTGCCCTGGACGGAACTTGCAACGGATGATGTCTCTGCCTGCTCACGTCCGTGCATGTCCCTAAGGGTTTGTGAGAGCTCAGTGAGCACACGGCGCACTGCGGCAAGTTCGGCACATACGTCTTTGGACGTCGCATGCAGTTCCCCCCTCAGGCTCTCGGTGCTTCTCTCCATTTGGACTCTCAGGCTCTCGGTGCTTCTCTCCATTTGGACTCTCAGGCTCTCGGTGCTACTCTCCATTTGTGCCCTTAGTGTCTCTGTACTTCTCTCCATTTCTGCCCTAAGTGTCTCAGTTGATGTTTCTATGTCTGCCTTAGTGCCCCCACATTCATCGGCATGGTCCTTGAGGAGCGTGGCCAGTTGCTGCTGTTGCACGATTAACTGGTCGAGGGACTGTTGCCTCTGCTGGGCCATGACCATTTGCGGTGGTGTCACAGAGTGGCTGTTCGCCTCATGTTGCCCTGCCACAGGGCTTGTGGGGGATGGCCAGTCGTCGTCTTGTGGGTGCCCCTGCGTGGTATCCTCATGGTGTACGGGATGGAACAGACAGGGGGATTGGGACAGGTCATGGATGGATCTGACTTCGACATCCCCGTTTTCTGTGTCGGAGCATGCTGCCATTAATGCAGTGTCACCTATGGTGCTGCTGCCACCAGAAGCAGTGCCTACTGTGGCATCCATTGGGGGGACCTGTGGTGGTGGTGGTGTGGGCATGCTGGCTGCTGGGGTGCCTGTTGGAGTTCCCTCCTCTGTGCTGCCACTTGATTTGTGCTGCTGCCGTGTCTTGATGCGTGCAGCTGAGGTGGAGGGTCTTTGGCCGTTGGTCTTGGCCCTCTTTGCAGGTGTGCTGGTAGGGGTGTCCTGAAGCTCGTCGTTTGGATCGGACCCTGTGGTGGAGTAAAGGAGGGCGAGCGTTATTAATGGGTCTGTGGGAATTGGAATGGCAATGTATCACATGCATTGGGGTGGTACCTGAGGGTGATTTGGGTCGGGGCCTTGGAGGTGCTTTCTTTTGTGTGTGGAGTGAGGGTGCAGTTGTTTGGCAGCCTGCAGTTAGGGTGTGCCTGCTGCACGTGTAGAGGGTGTTTTTGGGTTTTTTAATTATTTATGTATTTATTGTGCGTTTTAAAGTGCGCTGTCAGGCCAATGTGTGTGGACGTTCTCCTGGACATGTGTTACTGTTGCGCTATGTGGACACATGGTGATTCACATGATTGGACATTGTGGATTTGGCATGGTTTTATTTGGCCCACCTACCGGATTCTTCGGATGTCTGCACTCCTTTCTCCATCCCTCCGACTCCCTCTATACTCTCCATTCCAATGGTGGAGGCACAGATTTCTTCCCAGGGGGTCAACTTGATGGGTGATTCCGATCCTCCCCCGGTGGCTGTGGCAATGTTGCGGTTGGCAGAAAGTATGCTACGGACGCGTATCCGCAGGTCGTCCCATCGCTTTCTGCATTGCTGTGGGTTGCGGGGTGCGGTCCCCACCGCACTTACCCGCTGTGCCACCAGGGCCCATATGGCCTTCTTGTTCGCAAGTGCCGTCCTGGTCATTTGCGTGGAGAAGACGGCGGCAGCATTCTCCTGGAGGGTCTCTGTGAGTACGGTGAGTTCCTCACGGGAGAAGTGGACCTGCCGCTTGCGGTCGCACGCTTTCTTCGCTACTTTTCCCATTTTTCTTGGTTACACTAGGGTGGATGACGGGTTGGGATGTGTCTCAGGGTAGTGTTTTTAGTGGTTGTGTGGATTTTGTGGTTTTATAGGTGTACGGCGTGATGTTTCCCGTTCCGGGACCATGTTTTTACTTCCGTTTCCGTATATTTACGGTCACCGTACTTTCCGGTTGGCGCTCAGTGCGGTGTCCGCTAAGATGGGTGGCGGTATTGCACCTAGGGCGCCGTACGGCGGCAGTGTGGGCCGTTTTGGGGTCATTTCCGCCATCGCGGACTTGCACTTCCGCCATGGCGTGGTGCTCGTGCCCGATGGGTCGGAATGGGCCGCACTTTGCTCCATCGTGCAATGGCGGAAACGCTATTTACGCTGTGGCGGTCCGGTCAGTCACTTTCCGCCAGGGTCGTAATGAGGGCCCTTGTGTTTTACTTTGCGCGGCAAACCATGTTTTGCCTTCTTTGTTCACTGTCTTTTGGTGGACTTCTGCCAAGAAGCCCTACGCCAGGCGCCTGGGTGTCTAGTTGGGCTGAATGTGAGGTAGGGGTGTAGTCACTCCCTGCACAGGGTATCCTAGGAAACCCAAGACACACTTTGCCATGATTGTCTGAGGTGGTTGTCTGGGCTGGACACCCCCCCTGCTGCGTGATTGTCAGCCAGTCTGTGTGAATGGGGGATTTTCTCATAAAGGCAGGTCTCTTTGGCTAGAAGTCAGAGTTGCCACTGGAACTACAAGGAACCAAAGAGAAGTGGAGAAGAAGACGGCTGCTGCAACTACCCCGTCCCGGTGAAGCCCTGCTGCAGTCCTGAGCTATCTACCCTTCGACGACCAGAGAAGATCCAGTCCGCAGTCTTCTTCCCTTGAGCCTGGTGGGGATAACCAGCTCATCTACCACAGCCAGAGGATCCTCTTCTTGGTCGAAATCGCTGCACACTGCTGTAGTGATCCAGATAGCCATCTGAAGAGCCTCTCCTGTTTTTAAGGAGCGTGCCTTTTATTCACCGTCGCTGCTGCCGGCTCCATCCCTGTGTGGTGCAGACCCTTCCAAACGTCCTCCTTTGTACCGAAGCTCCAGGAACCGTGGGTCTGCAGGAAACTACTAGCAACAACTGCCGTGGCACCAGCTTCTTCATTGAATAAGGTACTGTGTTCTGCTTGAGGAATTAGGGTGAATCCCTGATCTTCGTCTCAAAGGCTTGCCCTTGTCTTCCCTCCTTCTTATAACTTTTGCTTCCTCTGTTGACAATATCTAAGTACTCATGGCAACGTTGAATCTTGAACTGTCCGACTGTGTGATCCTCGACAACAGGAAGCTGGTTCCACTTGACACTGGCTCCGGCCTATTGACTCTTGAATTTCTGTCAAACAAGTGCTCTCTGATTCTGTCTGCCTTGACAAAAGTATTGCCTATGATTTTTGCCCTCAACTCTCGCTGGTTAACTCAGGTGCTAAGCGTGTTTTTGCCCCGGTAACATTTCTTGTCGCGGATACGCATATCTTTAGTAAGACCGAACTGTCATTACTGTCAAAAAGTGACATTCCCAGTAACGTCTTTTGTTTCACAACACTGGTCCATTAAAACATAGGATACTTACCTTGAGTTAGATTGTACCAAAGTGAATTGGTCGGTTGTAGTGTATTTTACGTGTGATTTTGAATTAATAGAAGTGTTGTGTTTATGACAAATGGTTTGAAAATAAATGTACTTATACTTTTTTACCTGAAACCTTGAGTCAGTGTTTGCTTGAGTCACAGTAATTGTGGTCCCTTTGTGTAATCTCTGCTCCTGCTCATATACTCTTGAGATAAGCCTGGCTGCTCCGCTACTGCTACCACTTTAACATAGTAGTACAGGCTTGTACCAAAGGTGAACTTGTATTACCACTTGTAGTCTTAATTGTGTTTAGTGACCCCTAAGGGCACTGCACAGGATTCTGCCTAACACTGGTGTACAGCGGAGAGGATTTGGAAGTAGAGTGATTACACTTAGAGTGCTGCTGTTGCTTGGGTTCAACTAAACACCACTAATTCTATTTAAACTGAGAAACCATGTCAAATATGGAAAGCTACACTGAAGAGGGTCTCTGTTACGCTCACCTGGTTCCCACGGGGGCGTCGATCTGAACTGGGCAGCTGTTGTTTCCACCAGTGAGATGCGTAGTGCCGAGATGATGGACTGGACTGGCCCACCCAGCTTCGTTTGTTTGACTGGTAGGAATATCCTTCTGTAATGGAGAAAGGGAATTAACTACCTGTGGAGTTCGAGCGCTAAACCCACCTTCCCCTCTCCCGTAGTTCTTCCCACAGGTCACTTTTGGATTCCCTCTATGCTCTCACCTGATGGTTTGGAAAGATGAGCTCTCCAGCCTGCTTCGAGCGCAGGGGCGCATAGATGACCAGTTTCTTCACTGGCGTGGAGGAGTTGGGGAGTTCCAGAATGGTATTGACTCAAAGAATGCCGGCAAGACGCCGTAAGTCTGTAGTTCGTAAGAGTTCAAAACACGTCTGACCTTCACTCTGTCCAATTCCTTTTAGGTTGCTGTATTGCCCTTATGAAGAGTTCCACGTGGCAACCGGTAAAATGCAGGTAAGGGTTTTTATTATCCGGCTCAGTTCGATACAATGGTGTCAATATATAACATGTGGCTTTTCCCCCATTCAGGCGCTGATGTGGTATGAAGTCTTGGGGATTGATGCCTCCAGCGGTAAACCAGGTAAGTCTATGGGAAAAAAATCGGTTTCCCCTTATTGCGCCTTGCTGTTCTGTTGTTTCCCCATAGTGGCCGGGGCACGGCGGAGATGCAGCGGAGGCTGCGCCGACCAGAAATGAGGTAAGTACCCCCTGTGGTAAATCAGGTAAGTCTTGGTGGGTAGCTTGTACAGTCTTAGAGTATCCCCTTGGCTCACCTTGCTGTTTTTGTCTCCTTAGGTGTCGGAGAGCGGCCGCGAGATGGAGAAGAGCGTGATGGAATGCTGAAGTGCTGCAAGGCAGGTGAGTACAGCGCGGCGCTGCAGGATGCGAAGTAAGGCGTTTTTAAAGACTTCTTCTCCAGCTCTGTGGCGTGATGGATCAGGATTCAGGTAAGGATTAACGGTAAAACTCCTGTTCTGACCTTTCCTCCTTCTTTCTTCTTGTTTCCAGGAGCTCCGGTCTCGAGGCAGGCGTGGCTGAAGACTGGAAGCTGCTGCAGGCACGGTGAGCGTTACGCTGCTGGATGCAGAATAACGCGAAGCGTGTGCTGCTGTCCGGGTGTGGTTTAAATAGCCTTGGAAGTAGTCCCAGGTAAGTATTCTTCCACAACCCCACCCGAGTAAAAAGTAGTCCCTTAGGTAAAATAGTCCCTCCTAAGCCTTATTTGGCTTGTGGCTTCTTGCAGCATGGTCTGCATCAGGTAAGTGTGCAGCATGGTCTGCATCAGGTAGGTTTTCTACTATGAGCCTGGCACCCATGGCGCCAGGACTGATTATTCTTATGAGCCTGGCGCCATAGGCGCCAGGACTGCACCCAAACAGCCCCTAGCTGGGGTTTTTGGGCTTGCTCCAAATGCATGATGCCTGCTTCTGGGGTTGCTGGGCCTGGTCTGGTTTCCCGGGGGCAGGCATCATGACAGCACTCCCCCTCAAGGCCCCTCCTAAAGTCGTTCTTCCCCTTGGCTTTGGTTTGTTTGGGAAATCTCGGTGGAATCTCCTCACCAATTGAGGTGCATGCACGTGGTCACTAGCTTCCCAAGACCTTTCCTGTGGTCCGTAACCTTTCCAGTCGATTAGATAGAAGAGTTTTGATCTCACCCTTTTTGAGTCCAAGTCCTGGTAGGGGTGTTTGCCCAGCCTGGCTTTGCAATAGTTGTCTGGCCAGATCATCTGTTCGTTCTTTTGATACATTCAGTTCTCTCCTGAGGGCATTGGTTTCTTGGCGGGCGGAATGCACTTCGGCCCTCAGTTCCCCTAATAATTGGGCCAACTGATCGGTTTCCGAGGTCTCCATAACGCCCAGGTGGGTATTTGTGGGTAGGCTTCGCGTTCTGTTACGCTCACCTGGTTCCCACGGGGGCGTCGATCTGAACTGGCCAGCTGTTGTTTCCACCAGTGAGATGCGTAGTGCCGAGATGATGGACTGGACTGGCCCACCCAGCTTCGTTTGTTTGACTCGTAGGAATATCCTTCTGTAATGGAGAAAGAGAATTAACTACCTGTGGAGTTCGAGCGCTAACACCACCTTCCCCTCTCCTGTAGTTCTTCCCACAGGTCACTTTTGGATTCCCTCTATGCTCTCACCTGATGGTTTGGAAAGATGAGCTCTCCATCCTGCTTCGAGCGCAGGGGCGCGTAGATGGCTAGTTTCTTCACTGGCGTGGAGGAGTTGGGGAGTTCCAGAATGGTATTGACTCAAAGAATGCCGGCAAGACGCCGTAAGTCTGTAGTTCGTAAGAGTTCAAAACACATCTGACCTTCACTCTGTCCAATTCCTTTTAGGTTGCTGTATTGGCCTTATGAAGAGTTCCACGTGGCAGCCGGTAAGATGCAGGTAAGGGTTTTTATTATCCGGCTCAGTTCGATACAATGGTGTCAATATATAACATGTGGCTTTTCCCCCATTCAGGCGCTGATGTGGTATGAGGTCTTGGGGATTGATGCCTCCAGCGGTAAACCAGGTAAGTCTATGGGAAAAAAATCGGTTTCCCCTTATTGCGCCTTGCTGTTCTGTTGTTTCCCCATAGGGGCCGGGGCACGGCGGAGATGCAGCGGAGGCTGCGCCGATCCGAAATGAGGTAAGTACCCCCTGTGGTAAATCAGGTAAGTCTTGGGGGGTAGCTTGTACAGTCTTAGAGTATCCCCTTGGCTCACCTTGCTGTTTTTGTCTCCTTAGGTGTCGGAGAGCGGCCGCGAGATGGAGAAGAGCGTGATGGAATGCTAAAGTGCTGCAAGGCAGGTGAGTACAGCGCGGCGCTGCAGGATGCGAAGTAAGGCGTTTTTAAAGACTTCTTCTCCAGCTCCGTAGAGTGATGGATCAGGATTCAGGTAAGGATTAAAGGTAAAACTCCTGTTCTGACCTTTCCTCCTTCTTTCTTCTTGTTTCCAGGAGCTCCGGGCTCGAGGTGGGCGTGGCTGAAGACTGGAAGCTGCTGCAGGCACGGTGAGCGTTACACTGCTGGATGCAGAATAACGCGAAGCGTGTGCTGCTGTGCAGGCGTGGTTTAAATAGCCTTGGAAGTAGTCCCAGGTAAGTATTCTTCCACAACCCCACCCGAGTAAAAAGTAGTCCCTTAGGTAAAATAGTCCCTCCCAAGCCTCATTTGGCTTGTGGCTTCTTGCAGCATGGTCTGCATCAGGTAAGTGTGCAGCATGGTCTGCATCAGGTAGGTTTTCTACTATGAGCCTGGCGCCCATGGCGCCAGGACTGATTATTCTTATGAGCCTGGCGCCATAGGCGCCAGGACTGAACCCAAACAGCCCCTAGCTGGGGTTTTTGGGGTTGCTCCAAATGCATGATGCCTGCTTCTGGGGTTGCTGGGCCTGGTCTGGTTTCCCGGGGGCAGGCATCATGACAGCCTCTTAAACTACACTGCTGAGGTTTTTAGAACCATGTGTAGGGAGAGGAGTCTCTCTGGTAAAGGAAATAAATCTGAATTGGTTGCAAAGTTAATGGGAAAACAAAGTCTGGAGAGTGGGTCAGAAGTGCCTACCCCTCCAGCAAATGTGGATACTGATGTTTCTGATTCTGAGAGTGTTACTTAGAAGAAGATGATGAGTCCTTGTTAGGAAACCCTACAACTCCTTTGCCTGCTCAGAAAGCTCAACCTCTGTCCACAGGGACCCCCACAGGTCCTGCACTTACTCCTGAGTTTATTGCACTTGAGAAAATGAGACTTGAATTGGAAGTGAAACGTATTGATGCACAAACTGCCATGAAACATCAAGAGTTGAGGCTCAGAGAAATGGAGCTGAATCATGAACTAGAGATGAAGAAATTGTCCGTAGAAAATGCTTCTCTCCCAGAGTCTTCTAGGTCTTCCAGCCTTAAGAGACCCCGTATGCCAAAGGAAATGATTGGTATGTATGAGACTAAACTTGATGTTTTGGATTGGTTAGCAATGTTTGAGCACAATCATGGGATTGAAGGTATCTCAGGGAATCAGCTGATTCCCTGGATTTTCTCTAGGCTTCCCCCTGTTGCAAGTGATGCTGTAATGGAGTTGGGGGAGGAGGATAAACAGGATTATGAGTGTGTGAAACTAGAATTAATAGCTAGGTTTGGGAAGACCCCTCCCCAGTATCTTAAGAGGTTTAGAACTCTCAAAAAGCATGATGGTACCCCTTGGGCTACCTGGGTGTGTGAATGTTTGAAAGACTTAGATGGTTGGGTTAAGGGTTACATAGTGAACACTTATGGAGGTTTGAGAAATCTTGTAATGTTGGAGTCTATTTTCGATGTCTGCTCTCCTGAGCTTAGACAGCACTTGGCTGATTCAAAGGAGATAGATCCTAAGAAGCTAGCTAAGGCTGCTGACTTGTGGGTTGCCAACAGGGCTACTCACAAGGATTCTGGGGCTACTCAGAAAAAGGATGAGGGGAAGCAGCCCAAGAAAGACAACAAAGAGATTTCCAATGACTCCAATCCAAAAGAGGGCCACAAACATAACCAGGGTAAGCCACAAGGAAACCGAATCAGGCTAGTGTACCATCTGGTCCCAAACCAGATGGAGGTCAGAACAACCCCCCATTCCAGAGAGCATTTGGGAAATGCTTTGTTTGTGGGTTAACTGACCATGTGAAAGGAGATCCCAGATGTAAGGGTAAACCTTCAGGGGTCCACACTGTCTCCTTAGCCTTCTCCCAGCTGGATGAAGTACCTATAGCCAGTGGAAACTTTTAGTTACTAGCTGATGAGCCCATGAGAGTCTCAGCTAGTGTTTCTTTAGTGTCCTTGGGTCTTTGGGAACAACAGAACTTAGATGTCTATAACTCAATCTCAGATAATACTAAAGACTATTACACAGATAGTGTTCTTGTGAATGGTCAGGAAACCCCTGCCATCAGAGACACTGGAGCTAGCATAACTGTGGTTGATGAAGGTTTTTTCAAGGTGGAGGATGTTGCTAAGGCACCCAAACACCTACCCAAGTTAGCTGGAGGCCCTGTGCAAATGGTTCCCCAGTTACCAGCTCTCATCCAGTGTAATGTCATGACTGTCAGAATACCTGTAAGTGTGCAAAATAACGTACCTGGGAGGGTTCTGCTGGGTAATGACCTTAAAACTCTTGGAGTTGTGTCTAGTGCCCACAGGCCCCCCAGCAGAAGAAAGCAGGAGCTCACTAGGTCTGCAAGGGAGAGAAACTTGAGAGGCTTTCCTGGGGACATGATAGAGGAAACTATCACCCCAAGTTCACAGGACTTACTTACTGCTATTGCAGGACAGAAAGAGAGAAAGGGGAAACCCAAGTCTGCCAGTAAGAAACCAGCAAGCACCCCTGTGCCCAGAAGGACATCTCCAAGACTGTCCAAAGTCACATCTGTGACTCCTCCACCAGCTGAGGCTGAGTGTGAGGTTCAACCCTGTATGGTTCAGCTAGATACTGACGAATCAGATCTAGAAGAAGATCTTACTCTGGTAGGAGATCTTGACCCTGTTGACCATCCTGAGCTGCAATCTTTACTGGCAGAAGGTGGGCCAAACAGAGCAGATTTCAGCAAGGGACAAAGAGAGTGTCCTACCCTGGAAGGTCTTCGCCTACAGGCAGCTTCTCAGCTCAATGGGACTGAGCCTGGGAAGTATAGGTTGCACAGGGAGATGGCCTCTTCTACAGTGAACCGACTGAGTCAACCCCTGGAGACTGCAAGAAACTTGTAGTACCTCTTGTGAACCAACTCCAGTTTCTGCAGTTAGCCCACAAGATACCTTTGGCTGGTCACTTAGGTTTTAAGAAGACCAAGGAAAGGCTCTCTCTTTACTTCTACTGGCCTAAAATGGGTTCAGAAGTAGACAAATTCTGCAGGAGCTGCCACACTTGCCAAACCTCTGACAAGAGTGGAGCCAAGAATGTGGCACCCTTGGTGCCTCTCCCAGTGGTGGGAGTTCCTTTTGAGAGGGTTGAGATTGACATTGTTGGTCCTCTTGACCCTCCCACATCTTCAGGCAATAGGTCTATCCTGTGTCATGGTGCGTGCTCCAAAACCCCTGGAGCTGTTGGGCCCATCCCAGTTCCCGCCAACCAGAAGGACTTGGCAGGCCCCAAGGAAGTGCCCCAGAGTCTCATGAACTCAGTCCTGGCTTCGTTGGCGCCAGGCTCATGAAATGGGCTGAACTTATGGAACTATTTAAACTGCCTGTGAGGCTGAGTGTTCTGTTTAATCCAGGGTGTGGCAGAGGGACTATTTTTTCCTGAGAGACAGGGCTTACAAGGCTATATAAGCCACACCCTGCAAGCAGAAAACGCTTTGCGTTATTCTGCACTCCTGCAGCGTAACGCTCACCGTGTCTGCTGTGCCCTCGAGCTTCTTCAGCCACGCCCGTTGGTGCTTTCCTTCCATCGGTGCCTGGAACAAGACAAGGAGAAGAACAGGAGTTACTACAGTGACAAGCCCTTACCTGCAATTCCGGCCATCAGTCTCATCTCCGGCTGGTTCTCTGATCGCCGCCCATGTTGGAAAAGGACTGTCATGCAGATTCCAATACTCACCTGGGATTCTGCATCCTCTGGGTTTCTTCGGAGAGGTTCTTCCATTCTTCATCTTGGGGCCGCGCCGCGCCTGCAAAAGGGGAACAGAAAAACAGCAGGTTAGTCGCGCACCATACAAACAAACATTTACTATGTCATCCGGCGCCACTCATTCGCACCTATACTCACCTGGAGGCAACCAGCTCAGCATCCGAGGAGGGCCGAATCTTCTCCCGGACGACGCACGAAACTGCATCTGTAAGAAAGACAAACACGTTTAAAGCCATGGGACACTATGAGCATCTATACCAAGCTGTTATTGAGATAGAGACTCACCTGATTATCCAAGCATTCCGAAAAAGCAACAACAGCACTCTGGAACAATGAAGTAACTGCGCCCAGAGAAAGACTGAGCCTACCGTGCCCCTGCTGAAGGTCAAGCAGGATGGAGCGCCAACCTCACCAAACTCATAGGTGAGCAGGAGAAGAGTCGGGCACCAGGAGGTGGCAGTTAGTGGGGCCAATCCAACCCACTCATAGCTAACTTCTTGTTTCAACATTACAGGCTAACGCCTTCTGTGTAGATAACAAGGGAGAGGACACTGCTATACCATCAAAACTACACCAGTGCAGTTCCCGGTCATACGACTACATGCTACGCCCCCGTGGAGACCAGGTGAGCGTGACAGAACGCAAAGACTTCTACAAATTCTCTACCTGGGCGTCATGGAAACCTCAGAGACTGACCAACTGGCCCAACTTTTGGGGGAACTCAGGGCTGAGGTTCATTCGGCCCGGCAGGAGACCAATGCTTTAAGGAGGGAATTGATCGTGGCTAAAGACCGAACCGATGAGCTTGCTAAACAATTGCTTCAATCCCAGGCGGGGCAAACACTGTTGCCTGGATTGGGATCAACGGTTCCGACTACAACCAGCAATCCAGTTCAAGTGGTCCTTCCAGGGGCCGTACCTTTGGCACCTCCAGAATGCTTTGCAGGAGACCCAAAAAGGTATGTGGTTTTTATGAACCAGAGCCGACTTCATTTTCTATGTAGGCCAGGGGGCTTTCCAAATGACCAATCAAGGGTAGCCTTTGTATTGTCTTACCTCAGTGGCAGTGCTGTGGACTGGTCGGTTCCTCTAGTTAATCGGGATGATCCCATCTTGCGAGACTTCCAGGGGTTCCAAAGGAACATGGAGAAGTTGTTTGCCTGCCACTCTCAGGGTCAGGCATTGGATAATGAACTCTTGTCCCTGCACCAAGGCAACCAGGATCTGTTGTGGTACATTACAACCTTTAATAGACTGATAGTAGAAACCTATTGGCCAGACGATAAGAGAACAACTCTGTTTCACCGGGGCTTAAGAGGGGAGCTGAAGGACGTTTTAGCCCAAGTGGTCAACCCCCCTAGTGATTGTGAGGAATACATAGATCTGGTGGTTCAGCTTGATCATAGACTACAGAACAGTAAGGCGGATCGAGCTAGGATGGACACTCGGGTGTTTGTGCTCCCAAAGGAGAATGCATCCAAGACTTCCAACGTGGTCGAACCCATGCAAATTCGGGGCGTGCGAGGGCCATTAACCAAAGCAGAAAGAGACAGAAGAAGACAACAACAGCTATGTTTGTACTGCGGCTCTGCTGGCCACTTTCTTCAAGACTGTCCTGTAAAGCCACCCAAGAAGGCAGTCGGAGCTGCCGGCAAAGTGGAAACGGAGCTGAGTCGGAAAACTTCCTCGCCCGACAAGCGTAGAGGTCCGCTTGTCGAGCGAAAAGAAGGACTCTCAGACCTCACAACTCGTCTTGCTAATGATCCTCTTAAATCACCAACAGCCTTCTCAAATGTATGCGGTCAGAGCATATATTGATAGCGGAGCCATTGGAAATTATATGGATCACGATTTGGCTACAAGGATGAATCTTCCTCTGTGCGAAAAGGCAACTACAGATTTAGTCACCACTGTCGATGGAACTGAGATCGCCTCAGAGCCAGTAACGCACTCGACAACAGAAATTACACTTTTGTGCCAAGATGGACATCGGGAAGACATCGTATTCGATCTAATCAAAGCTCCACAATTTCAAATAATTCTGGGAATGCCATGGATAGAATCTCACAATCTTTGCATCGACTGGCGTGCTAAGAGGCTGACCTTCTCAGTCGAATGTGCTCGTACCTGTTACCAAACAAAGGAACCTTTGGTTAAGAAAGTCGCAACTGTCTCGAATCAGCCTAATCCGCTACCTCCAGAATACCAAAACTATCAGGACGTTTTCCAGAAAGATCAAGTGAATACCCTTCCTCCCCATAGATCGTACGATTGTCAAATCGACCTTATACCTGGCGCTCAGATTCCATGTGGCCGAATCTACGCACTTACGGAGCCTGAAAATCTGCATTAAAAAAAGTATTTGGACCAATACCTGGCTAACGGCTTTATCCGCCCATCCAAGTACCCTGCAGCCTCGCCTTTGTTCTTCCTGCCTAAAAAGGAAGGAGACCTTAGGACTTGCATCGATTACCGCGCATTAAACCAAGTCACAGTTAAAAACCGTTACCCCTTGCCGCTAATTCCTGAACTTTTGGACCAAGTTAAATATGCCCGAATCTGTACCAAGCTCGATCTCAGAAGGACATATCATCTGGTACGAATAAAAAAAGGGGACGAAAGGAAGACCGCCTTCCGCACCAAATATGGATTATTCGAATACCAGGTTATGCCCTTTGATCTTTGCAATACCCCAGCGGCGTTCCAGTACTTCATGAATGACGTCCTGCGTGAATTGATTGATGTATGTGTCGTAGTATACGTAGACTACATCCTGGTATATTCATCGTCTGAACTGGAACATGTGAAACACGTCCGTGCAGTTTTGGATAACTTCAGCAACATAGACTGTTCGCAAAACTGGAAAAATGCTTCTTCCATGTTACGGAGGTCAAATTCCTTGGGTTTGTCCTAACCCCACATGGTGTACGCATGGATTCTCGGAAGGTCGGCGCCATACACAGCTGGCCTTCCCCAACCTCGATTAAAGGAGTTCAAAATATGCTCGGATTTGCGAACTTCTATCGTCACTTCATTTCAGGCTTCTCACAGCTACTGCATCCCATTACCTCTCTACTACGAAAGAACAAACGTTTCCAATGGTCAGAGGAAACCGAGAAGGCATTTCAGGACTTGAAGCAAAAATTCATCTCAGCCCCGATCTTGAAACACCCACGTCCAGACCTACCGTACGTGGTTGAGACCAACGCTTCCAGTTCAGCAATGGGAGCGGTCCTCTCACAAAAAGATCCTGAAACGGGTCAACTCCATCCAGTGGCCTTCTGGTCACGAAAATTCACGGCACCTGAATTGAATTACGCCATTACGGACAAGGAACTTCTGACCATTAAGGTCGGCCTTCAAAGCTTGGCGGCATTACCTTCTGGGAGGATGACATACAATTACAGTAATCACTGACCATCGCAATCTACAGTATTTGAAGGTGGCAAAGGCCCAATCATCCCGCCAACTCCGATGGGCATTATGTTTTGCCGAATTTGACTTTGCGATCACTTACCGACCTGGTTGTCGAAATGGCAAGTCTGACGCCCTATCTCGCATTGGGGTAGACGAGGAATCCATCAACCCAGACCCATTGCCCATCATTCCCGGAGAAAAAATATTAAGAGTGACAACGTCTCTAACCTTAGACGACATCCACAAAGAAATCACACATCTCATGGATACAGACACTCTGAGAGACTGGTCTACTAAAAGTGTTCATCATTCGGTCTCAAACCACTTACCATATTTTCAGGGACGTCTCTACCTACCCAGTAAAGAACTTCAGGAGAGGGTCATCTCGACTTACCACAAATCACTGGTTGAAGGCCATCCTGGGATAGCTAAGACCGAAGCCAAGATGAAGTGATACTATTGGTGGCCAACATGGCGTAAAGACATCAAGCAATTTGTATTATCCTGTGGAATTTGCGCACAAAACAAGGCCTCGAAGAAAAGATCACCAGGTCAACTGCAACCACTGGATATTCCACCTACGCCTTGGCATACGTTGTCTCTTGATTTTATAACTGACCTTCCCCCTTGTAACGGGTTCAACACAATTCTGGTGGTGGTGGACTTATTTTCGAAAATGGCTCATTTAATTCCACTGAAGGGCCTAGCCTCAGCCGCAACCTTGGCTAAGGAATTTTTAGTGCAGATAGTCCGAATACATGGATTTCCTTCCATCCTAATTTCAGATCGTGGCAGCCAATTTATCTTGCACTTTTGGAATAAGTGTTGCGAATTAGCGCAAATCGATGTAAGACTTTCCACCAGCCACCATCCCCAGACTGATGGTCAGATTGAGAGGACCAACCAGACTCTAGAACATTACCTCAGATGTATGTTACACCAGTCTGAAAACGGTTGGAAAGACATTTCATGGATAACTGAGTACGCCAACAACAACTCTCTGCACTCCAGCATCGGACAGACCCCCTTCTACACCATCTACGGTTTGCATCCACGAACTTCCAATCTAGACTCACCTCAGCCTTTGGAAATGCCAGCAGTAAAATGTTTGCACTCTACCATCACCCAAGCCTTCAAACAAGCAATGGATCAGCTGAAACAAGCCAAGGAAAGGTACAAGAAGTCAGCAAATATCCACAGGAGTGAAGCTCCAAAGTATCAAGTTGGAGATGAAGTCTGGCTGGCATCTAAGCACATACCCATGAAAGGAACCCGAACCTTCAACCCTAGATACATAGGTCCATACACCATTAAGGCTATCATCAATCCAGTAGCAGTGAAGTTGAATTTACCCTCACACATGAAAATTCATCCCGTGTTTCATGTCTCACTTCTAAAACCAGTACAACCAGGAACCCGAGTTCTGAAACCACCAAAACCGGTCATGGTCGACGGAGAACCCGAATTTGAAATCAAGGATATTCTGGACTCGAAAACCATCAAATCAAAACCGTTTTATCTAATAGACTGGAAAGGATATGGACCACATGAAAGATCATGGGAACCCAGTGAACACATTCATGCACCACGATTGTTGAAAAGGTTTCATCATAGTCACCCGAACAAACCAGGACCAAGGGGAGACCCCGCCTTTAGGGGGGCATTTGGGGGGAGTGCTGTCATGGTGCGTGCTCCAAAACCCCTGGAGCTGTTGGGCCCATCCCAGTCCCCGCCAACCAGAAGGACTTGGCAGGCCCCAAGGAAGTGTCCCAGAGTCTCATGGACTCAGTCCTGGCGCTGTTGCGCCAGGCTCATGAAATGGGCTGAATTTATGGAACTATTTAAACTGCCTGTGAGGCTGAGTCTTCTGTTTAATCCAGGGTGTGGCAGAGGGACTATTTTTCAAGAGAGACAGGGTGTGGTAAAGGGACTACTTTACCTGGAACTACTTACAAGGCTATATAAGCCACACCCTGCAAGCAGAACACGCTTTGCGTTTTTCTGCACTCCTGCAGCGTAACGCTCACCGTGTTTGCTCTGCCCTCCAGCCACGTCCATTGGTGCTTTCCATCCATTGGTGCCTGGAACAAGACAAGGAGAAGAACAGGAGTTACTACAGCGAGCCCTTACCTGCAATTCCGGCCATCAGTCTCATCTCCGGCTGGTTCTCTGATCACCGCCCCTGTTGGAAAAGGACTCCCACGCAGATTCCGACACTCACTTGGGATTCTGCATCCTCTGGGTTTCTTCAGAGCGGTACTTCCATTCTTCATCTTGGGGCCGCGCCGCGTCTGCAAAAGGGGAACAGAAAAACAGCAGGTTAGTCGTGCACCATACAAATGAACATTTACTCTGTCATCCGGCGCCACTCATTCGCACCTATACTCACCTGGAGGCAACCAGCTCAGCATCCGAGGAGGGCCAAATCTTCTCCCGAAAGATGCACAAAACTGCATCTGTAAGAAAGACAAACACGTTTAAAGCCTTGGGACAATATGAGCATCTATACCAAGCTGTTATTGAGATAGAGACTCACCTGATTATCCAAGCATTCTGAAAAAGCAGCAACAACACTCTGGAACAGTGAAGTAACTGCGCCCAGAGAAAGACTGAGCCTACCGTGCCCCTGCTGAAGGTCAAGCAAGACGGAGCGCCAACCTCATGAAACTCATGGGTGAGCAGGAGAGGAGTCGGGAACCAAGAGGTGGCAGGTAGTGGGGACAATCCATCCCACTCATAGCTAACTTCTTGTTTCAACATTACAGGCTAACGCCTTCTGTGTAGATAACAAGGGAGAGGACACTGCTATACCATCAAAACTACACCAGTGCAGTTCCCGGTCATACGACTACGTGCTATGCCCTGTGGAGGCCAGGTGAGCGTGACATCCTGGTTGTAGTGGATCATGCCACTAGGTTCCCTGAAGCCATACCTATGAGGACTGTTACGGCTCCAGCTGTGGCTAAGGCCCTACTTGGTATTTTTACCAGAGTAGGCTTTCCTAAGGACGTGATATCTGACAGGGGATCAAATTTTATGTCCCACTACATGCAAACCATGTGGAAAATCTGTGGAGTCACCTACACGTTCTCAACTGTCTACCATCCCCAAACCAATGGGTTGGTGGAGAGGTTTAACAGAACTATGAATAGCATGATAGGTGCTTTAGAAGAACCCCTTAGAAAAAAGTGGGACCTTCTACTGCCATAGCTTCTCTTTGCACATATAGAAGTCCCTCAGGAGGGAGTAGGATTCAGTCCCTTCGAACTGCTCTATGGCCATCCAGTCAGAGGTCCATTGGCCCTGATTAAGGTGGGGTTGGAGAGTGCTCATCCCCCCAAGACAGTCAGAGTGACTGACTATGTGATAGGTCTCCGGAGGAGAATGTCACACATTATGGCAGAGGCAAGTGATAACTTGAAGGCTGGTCAAGCTCTGGTCAATCATTGGCATGACCAGAAGGCTAACATGGTTGAGTTCTCTCAAGACCAGCTTGTTCTTGTTATGGTCCCCACAAGGCAGAGGGCCTTGCAGGACAAATGGATAGGACCCTTCAAAGTTGTGGGTAAACTTGGAGAGGTGAACTATCTGGTGGACTTTGGCAATCCTAAGGAGGCTCCCAGAGTCTTTCACACCAACCGTTTAAAGGCTTATGTCTCTAGACCTGACATAGGAGCTCTGCTTCTAGCTTCAGCTCAGGAGGAGAAGGAGAGTGAATCTCTGCCTGACCTCCTCAGAGGCTTACCTTTAGATGAACAAGTGGAAGGAGTTAATCTCTCTTCCATTCTCACATCTGACTAGCGGGATGACTGCAAGTTACTGTTGAATCAGTTTGCCTCCCTGTTCTCACTTTCACCAGTCTTGACCCCTTGGGGCCAGCATGACATACCCACTGGTGACTGTTTGCCTGTCAAAAACAGGGGGGACAGAATGTCAGACAATGTAAGAACCCATATAAGGAATGAGGTCAACAAGATGCTTGATCTCGGGGTTATAGAGCCCTCTACTAGCCCATGGTCTAGCCCAGTTGTGCTTGTATTAAAGGCAGGATCCAAGGAGTTGAGATTCTGCTTGGACTATAGAGCTCTACATGCAGTCACAAAGACTGATGCCCATCCTTTGTCTAGGACAGATGAGCTGGTGGACAAACTTGGTGCAGCCAAGTACCTTAGCACATTTTACCTAGCGTCAGGCTATTGGCAAATAGCCCTGACAGACCATGCCAAGGAGAAAACTGCATTCTCCACCCCAGCTGGCCTCTACCAATTTAAGGTAATGCCCTTTGGACTAAAGAATGCACCTGCTACATTTCAGAGGATGGTCAATCAAGTTCTGAATGGGATGGAGGACTTCTGTATGGCATACTTGGATGACATTGCAGTGTTCAGCCCTACATGGAAAGAACATATTGAACACCTAGGATATGTATTGCAGGCTCTGGAACAGGCCCATCTGACCATAAAGGCAAGCAAATGTCAAATTGGTCAGAGTACAGTGGTCAACCTCGGAAATGACGTAGGAGGAGGTGAAATAAGGCCATTGCCTAGCAAAGTACAAGCTGTACAAAACTGGGCCATCCCTACTACTCAAACCCAAGTGAGAGCCTTCCTAGGTCTCACTGGGTATTACAGGAACTTCATAGAGAACTATGGGACCATAGCCTCTCCATTGAATGTCACCTCCTCTCCCAAATTTCCTAAAAAGGTCAGGTGGAATGAGGAGTGCAATCAAGCCTTTGAAGGTCTGAAGAAAGCCCTTTGTCAAGCTCCAGTCTTAAGAGCTCCTGACTATCAGCCATCCTTCATTGTACAAACGGATGCTTCTAATGTAGGTATAGGTGCAGTCCTTAGTCAACTGGATGAGAAAGGTAGGGAACACCCCATTTGTTTCATCAGCAGGAAGTTAAAGTATCCTGAGACAAGGTGGGCAACAATAGAACGTGAATGTTTTGCTATTGTGTGGTCACTGAAGAGGTATAGACCATACTTGTATGGCTCTACCTTCATCATTCAGACTGACCACCAACCCTTGAGATGGCTGATGCAAATGAAAGGAGAAAACCCAAAGTTACTCAGTTGGTCAATCTGCCTACAAGGATTTGATTTTTCCATTGAGCGCAGAGCAGGAAGTCACCACCAAAATGCTGATAGTCTCTCTGGGATGTTTATAACCGACTAGAGGTATGAGGTCCATCCAGGAATGGATTAAATCCTCCTGTCCCTTAGTCTGGGGGGGGGGCGAGTGTTAGGGAGAATTCTCATTGCTAATTTCCCTCACCTAGTGAGTCCCCCAGCAGCTTTGCTGAATTTCTGGAGTTGTTTTTTTCACTTGGTAAGAGTGTGCCTCTTTTTCCCACTCTTACCTGTGTTTTTGCCCTGCGTATTTCATCTGCTTTTGTGATTGTGGACTCTGGAGTACACCACTTCAGTAGCCCCCTTCTTTTGTCTGTTACACAGCACCTTCAGTGCAGTGACACAGGGTTGTCTTTTAGGCTTCCCACCAACTCCATTTCTGAGGCTGACTACTGTTCCCCAGAAGAAGGTCAAGTTGCCACTAACTTACCTAGTCATTTAACCACAGATCCAGTACACCCCATTTTACATGGAGTACTGGAAAGGGTTAATCCTTAGCCCTTTTTATCTGTACCTCTTAGAGTATTGTTTTGCTATTTTAACATTTAGACTTGGCTGGTGAGAGTGGTATCTACCCTAAATTTTCTACCGCGATAATACTATATAAACGTGGTATTGTTTTAGGCTATTATATTAGCCTCGATCATAAACCCGCTTGACCAAATACTCTTTCTTTTGGCTCCAGTCAGGTTTATTCATCATTTCTTTTTGTTAAAGTCCTTGTGTTTTACTTTGTGCAGCAAACCATGTTTTGCCTTCTTTGTTCACTGTCTTTTGGCGGACTTCTGCCAAGAAGCCCTCCTCCAGGCGCCTGGGTGTCTAGGTGGGCTGAATGTGAGGTAGGGGTGTAGTCACCCCCTGCACAGGGTATCCTAGGAAACCCAAGTCACACTTTGCCATGATTGGCTGAGGTGGTTGTCCGGGCTGGACAACCCCCCTGCTGCGTGATTGACAGCCAGGCTATGTGAATGGGGGATTTTCACATAAAAGGCAGGTCTCTTGGGCTAGAAGTCAGAGTCGCCACTGGAACTACAAGGAACCAAAGAGAAGCGGAGAAGAAGACGGCTGCTGCAACTACCCCGTCTCGGTGAAGCCCTGCTGCAGTCCTGAGCTATCTACCCTTTGATGACCAGAGACGATCCAGTCCGGAGTCTTCTTCCCTTGAGTCTGGTGGGGATAACCAGCTCATCTTCCACAGCCAGAGGATCCTCTTCTTGGTCGAAATCGCTGCACACTGCTGTAGTGGTCCGGATAGCCATCTGAAGAGCCTCCTGTTTTTAAGGAGCGTACCTTTTATTCACCGTCGTTGCTGCCGGCTTCATCCCTGTGTGGTGCAGACCCTTCCAGACGTCCTCCTTTGTACCGAAGCTCCAGGAACCGTGAGTCTGCAGGAAACTAATAGGAACAACTGCCGTGGCACCAGCTTCTTCATTGAATAAGGTACTGTGTTCTGATTGAGGAATTTGGGTGAATCCCTTTTCTTCGTCTCCAAGGATTGCCCTTGTCTTCCCTCCTTATTATAATTTTTGCTTCCTCTGTTGACAATATCTAAGTACTCCTGGCAACGTTGAATCTTGAACTGTCTGACTGTGTGATCATCGACGACAGGAACCCGGTTCCACTTGACAATGGCTCCGGCCTATTGACTCTTGAATTTCTGTCAAATGAGTGTTCTCTGATTCTATCTGCCTTGACAAAAGTATTGCCTATGATTTTTGCCCCCAACTCTCGCTGGTTAACTCAGGTGCTAAGTGTGTTTTTGCCCCGGTAACATTTCTTGTCGCGGATACGCGTATCTTTAGTAAAACCGAACTGTCATTACTCTCGAAAAGTGATTGCAAACGTATTCCCGGTAACGTCTTTTGTTTCACCACACCGGTCCATTAAAACTTAGGATACTTACCTTGAGTTCCAAAGTCAATTGGTTGGTTGTAGTGTATTTTACGTGTGATTTTGAATTAATAGAAGTGTTGTGTTTATAACAAATGGTTTGAAAATAACTGCACTTATATTTTTTACCTGAAACCTTGAGTCAGTGTTTGCTTGAGTCACAGTAATTGTGTTCCCTTTGTGTAATCTCTGCTACTGCTCATATACTCTTGAGATAAGCCTGGCTGCTCTGCTACTGCTACCACTTTAACATAGTAGTACAGGCTTGTACCAAAGGTGAACTTGTATTACCACTTGTAGTCTTAATTGTGTGTAGTGGTCCCTATGGGCACTGCACAGGATTCTGCCCAACAACCTCCTTTCTACCTTATCAATCTTTAAAGGACTTCATTTGATAACCACTTTCTTTCCTTGTGCATTGCAGCTTGTGAGCTGTACTTTTCACTTTTTGGTCACTGCCAATGCCTACAATCATTGACCCAGAGATGTGCGTCAGTCACAAGAGCAAGATCTCCACAAAAGTAGAATGTTCCAGTTATAACGTCACACCTGCTGCTCGGGATGTGATAACGGATTGGCCAAATGTCCTATGAGCGGTAGAGAAATGGGGAACATTGGTTGGATGGGTAAATGGGGAATACCAGGTTGAGAATTAGGACAGGATTGTATCTAAATGGGAGTAGTATGGTAAAATTGTGCTTTGCTGAAATGTCTTTTGTACAGCCTTTCGCTTAAGTTGTCTCTGTGCTCAGTCAGGAGTGAAAGGTGGGTTGCCCCTTTTTGGAGGCTGGATTGACCTATCGCAGGCGTTCAACACCATTAATAGAAATTTGCTTTGGAAAAAATTGAACGCCTGGGGGCCCCTCTTCACCTCCTGTCCATACTCATTGAACTCCATGAGAACACTTCTATGTGAGTTAGATGATCAAGAGCTGGCGCCCTTTCGAACTCAATCAAGATAAAACGAGGTGTCCACCAGGGATGCCTGATTGCCCCCATTCTATTCATTCTTTTTATCTCAGACTTGAGCCTATAGTTGCATGAAAGGGGTCTGGCCTCCCCAAAAGCTGGTGATCTGAAAATTCGTTGGCTTGCTTATGCCGATGACGTGGTAGTCTTGGACGACACTCAAGTGGGTCTCCAGCGTCTATTGTCGTCCCTAGCAGACTATGCCAAGTGTAATGACTTAAAGATTAACACGGAAAAATCTAAAATTCTTGTATATAAACATCCTAAAAAAGTTACTAAACTCATTCACTTGGGTGTTGGAGAACGGGGTTGTAGAGGTTGTACCAGAGATCACATACTTAGGTGCTAGTATTCAATCTTTCCCGACTATGGGTCATGTTGTCGCAACATTAGAAGTTAAGGCACTTAATCTGGGAGCACAGATGAAAACAATTCTTTATAAATTCTGTAAGTTCTCTATCCTGCCTATGATTAAGTTTTACATAGGTAGGGTAGTTCCGATTATTGTGTTTGGTTTGGAATTTAATCCCCTATCTTTCAATATAGAGTGGGATAAATTGGATGCCAAACTGTTGAAGAAGCCACTGAATTTGCCCAACTGAGTTCCTATTAGTTGTCTGAGGTATTAACTGGGCTTGACCTTATTGAGTGGAAATGGGTCTCATTGTTGAGGTTAATCTTAGACCCGCCAAAATGCTCATTATATGAAGATGTTGCATTGGCCAGGCAGAGAGGAGGTAATATCTTCCTTACTAACTTGGAGACAAAATGTCAAGAAATACTGGCTGAGTCGGATTGCTCTGTGGAACTTCTTGTCGAGAATCCTATGAAAGTCAAAGTGTGCATGCAGCAAGCTGACTGGATTAGGACAATTGAGAAAATGAGGTTGGCAAAACTCTCGGCCTCTCATAATCAAACTGCTAAAAGAAGAGCATATATGCCACATTACTTAAATTGGTCCTCGGATTCAGCCATCAGATCCATTTTTTTGAGATTTAGATTGAATCTTCTTCCCACGCGGGAAATTCTATCAATAAAAAATAGTGAGGACTACCCGACTGATTTGTGTAACAAATGTGAGGATAAGGAATGTCAGTCCCTTTACCATTTACTCTCAAAGTGCCAAGGTACGTGGGCTTTGAGAGTATCTAGATTTCGGGGTTTTATTCATGATGTGGGGTGGTTGAACATGGATACATTTTGGGAACGATTGTGTTCCGGAGAGGAGGTTTTTTTGACATTTGAGGTAGTTGCAGTTCTTAAAGAATTAGGTTTAGGGGGGAGATTTGTAAGCCAAACATGATTCTAGTATTGTTGAATATATGATTGTTGTTCTGAGGATTATGTTGGTTTACATTGATGCATTGTGTTTTAACAGGTTTTCCCTGTTTTTAATTTTTTTGTAGGTCTGTACTGAGGTTTTTTTTTATATTTATTTTTGTTTTATTAATTTTTCTGCATTGTCTTGGTTTAACTGAGTTTTCTTGTTTGTAAAAAATATTCCTTGCTGTTAATAGTGTTAAAAGCCATTATATTGTTTTATTAATTATGTATGATAAATGTATGGCTAATTCACTATAAATAAATAAAAACATAAACATATTTGTTCTTTTTCTTTTAGCATGCATTTCACATGCATGCTTGCTTGTTCATTCACACCCTGCATGCATTCAAATCCTACATCGGGGGCAGGGTCACCATTGACTTCACTAACTATCAATTCAGATATCATTCATCATCAATCATTATTAATAATGTAATATAGAACCCTGAAACAAAGTATATATATATATACATAAATGATAAGGCAAGCACTAGTAAGGACTAGCAAATGCTATGCACTGAATAGAGAAATGTACATTTAAAAATATCGTCCCTGCGACAATTCAATGGATTTGGTTTAGTAAAATTAAGAATTGTGTACGGATATTTCACTTAAATATTCAAGCATCGTAGATACACGAGGCCTGAGCCCCTGCATACAGCAAAACAAAAGAGGTTGATGGCTAGAAAGGTTTGGAATTAATCTTAACTTCTTGCATTGCTGTGGGCAACCCTCCAGACCATCGTTTTTAGCCTGTCAACCCATTACAAAGGGGGAAAGACCATGTGCAAATCATGCTTGCTCCCATGACAGCTTGAAAAGATGATACCAAAAATGGAGGTTGGCAGGAAAGATGAAGGTCTTCCATGCTCATGGAGTGAATAGAACGCATTGCTCCTTTTTAAAAATTCTAAGCACCAACCATAGAAAAATTCAAACACATTGGTTGAAGGTTAAAGCAGAGATTTCTTTAGGGTAAATTAGAATATTTTCCCCTATAATACGCATAAAGCTTTCAGAGATCTTTGTTGTATTTTAAATTCTAAGCCCCTAACTCAAACCAGAAGCTGAGAGTATGTGATTTTTGGGGAACATGTCAGGTGGCAAAATTTCAGATGTTTTCAAGTATCCCATAGGGTACAACGTGACTATTGCTCTGCCGGAGTACAAGGGTGAGTAATGGATAAAACTACTACTCAAACCCACAAGACTGCTAAACCAGAAGTGACTCATAAAGGTGAAACAGGCACAGCCCTACAGGTATACCACCGTCACCTCTTTTGGTAGTGTGGGCAGAGAGAAGGCTAGACTCTTCAGGAGTGATCAGATCTAGCACAGAAGCAGTCCAAACAAAAATAGGGCTATAGTACTGAAGCAAAAGAATGTCCAACCCATGTTCTATACAAATATGATTCTATAATTAAACTAGAAAATCAAACAACTAAACAAAAACACTAAAGTCTACCCCTGAAAGAGAAAACACAAACAATTCAGAATTTGTAACATAAGCAGAACTCTGGGGTTGAGGGTGCACCACAATATTTTCAGCAGAAATGTGAAAGTTACTGAAGAGGTTTTTAAACCAATAAATTGTGGGTTCTTACGAGTCTATGTAGCCCTTTAGGGCAGGGAAAGCGGGAAGGATCACTTAAAGTTATTTTATTTGCTTGTCTTTGGGGGCCAATATTATCGAGACAGACTTCTAGTTGCTTTCGCTGGGTTGAGTCAGCATTGAGACTTTTCAAGTCAATGGTTCCAAAAAGATCACGGGCGTCCAGTAAATGGAGTCAGCTCAAGACGTCCGAGCAGTAATGTACAGTCCCGTAGGGGTGAAGGGCATGGATATGGTGAAGAAGAGGGAGGTCGATGGGTTGAGTCACGGTGTTGAATGTGTTGAGTCAGCATGGAGTGGTCCATTGATGCAATGTGGTCCTTCAGAGATGATCTGCTCAAAGATGGCTGGAGTCTGCACCTTGACGGATCCACACCAGATCTAAAAACAGCAAGTGTCAAAGGCAGCTTCGGGTGTTTGTAGCAGCTTGAAAAGTAGTCATGAAGCAACATGATACAGTGGTTCCATATGATGCTGTAATCACCTCACTTAAAAGAACTTTGAGACAGTAATATACCACCTGAAATAAAGTTAATTCCAATCAACCAGATATAAAAACAATGTAAGAATAAGCCATGGAGACATAAGCTATCTGTGAATACTGCATCCCGGACTGCACTGAATGAACAATGTGATAAATCGCATGATACTAAAGGATTTTGGGCAATAATTTAAGAAATGTATGTCCACATGGAGTGAAAATGACATTAACCCTATTTCGGAGTCATCATGGTGTGAGTTTCTACATTTTATCTTGACAGAAGAAGTACCAATGGAGACACGTGCTCTGGGTGCAACAATGGCTTATGAGTATCATTTTACAGAGAAAGATATTGTGAAAATTATAAAAACACTGAAACTCTTTAGGGTGCCTGCCCCAGATGACCTGGTTAACAGTGCTTAACAAAGGTTGAGCAAAGATAATAAACTCTGTTGTATAAGATTTGGAAATCCCTGGATTTTGTTGACAAGCATGCATTGTTCCAGTACATAAGAAGGGGTGTAGATTGGAACCCACCAACTATCCCATTCTTGCAATGTTGGATGTGCCAGCGAAAATATTCTCCACCATACTACTGCGGGATCTGAGGTCCTGGTGGAAGAGAGCCAGTGACTGGCTAAGTTTCAATTGGGATTTATGCTAGGGCATAGTACAATCCACAGTATATTAATCTTAAATAGTTTATGGATTCCACCTCTAAATGTGCTGACCTGTCTTCATGCCTAATATTTATTTTCCGGAGGAAATGAAGTTCTTGGGGCATACTGTGCTAATAGAGGTAAATTATAATGCACCTGTACACAAGTGTTCTAGGCTCAACAAGACATGTGAGGGGGGACAGAGGAGGACAAAACAACGATCTTACAAGTCATTCAGCCTCATTACGAGTATGGAGGTAGCCCTGCCGCTTATAGCTTTTAGCGGCATGGCTACCCCCATACCGGGTCCCCATACCGGGTCCCTGGAATGGGGAATTACCGGACCATTCGGACCTTGGAGGGCCCAGTAATTCCCTTTCCTGGGACCCGGACCCGGTACATCCCCATTCCCATTTGAGCCGCCATAGGGCTCAATGGGAATGGGGAGGATGCTAACAACGGGCCCGTTAATGACAGGCCTGTTGTTAGCATCCTGGTCTGTTAGCGGGTCCCGCTAAGGATGCCTGGTTTCACCAGACGTCCTTAGCGGGACCCGCGAGCAGACCTCGTAATGAGGCAGTAGAGGGTTAACGGGGCTGGCAGCTCTACCGGCACCGTCAATCCTCTACCGCCTGGGTAATAATGAGGCCCTTTGTGTCATTCAGATTGTGCAAGTGCGGGGGCAGTTAAAGGGGAAGAAGTGCCAGGGCGGGGACTGCGGAGGAGAGTGCAAGTAATTTGTAAGTGCTTCGGTTGGAGGCTCATAAGTGCAGAGAGTCAGGGGACTATAGGGTTGCAGATACAGTCCCTTAAGTGGTGGAGAGGGCTGGAGGCAGTGGAAGGGCAACTGGTTGTGCAGGTGCCTGATTCTGTAAGTTCAGTGGGTGGCCAGGTCACCAGAGTGCGGAGCAGACAGGAATATCTGCAACGGAGCAGGAGAGAGAAAGTGGAAGTGTAAACAAAGGTGTTGAGCTGCTTCCGGAACCTTAGATGGTCCTGATCAAGTTTGAGAGAGGCAGGGAGGCTGTTCCAAAGGGAGGACCCAGCTGAAGAGAGAGGTCTACCTCCAACTTTATGCCTGGAGAAGCTTCTACCCTCAGAGAGTTAGAGGTTGCACACAACGCTGTTCTTTCAGCGTCTCCTTACTCTCCAAGCCTGATCGGCTCCTGAAGTAGTTCCATTGAATATTTACGCAAACCGGCTTCTATTTTCGCAATACTGCCCGTCCTTGCCACGCTATATATTTCTCTATAGCAAGCTTCTCTGCATCTTTTCTAACTTGCGTTACTACGTATTTACACTTATTGGTCAGTAAGTTACTTTATCTTCTTTTGCATACATGATTACTTTATTGCTTAGTACATGTTTCTCTTATTGCTTCAGTTACATCGCCACTCTTCAGTATTTTCATATCGTTTCAGCATGGCTTCATATATCTTCTTTATGACATCACTTTGCCCATGTCAGATTTCCCTCAGTACTCCATGATGTCCAATGGTGCATGCTGAAATCCTTCAGTACACCATCCTTCCACACTTTCAGTGCGAGGGTACATTCGATACGGTTGTCTCTGTGCATATAATCTCTCATACACTCAATGATAGGCATAACACATGGAGTTCCACATATAGCCCATCTCCTGCTCTTCCAGTATGATGGCGGTGAGGGGGCGGGAGTTAGGGAAAATGCATCCACCTGCTCCGCTCCAATACTGAGAGGACTACTCAACTTAATTGAACAACTCTGTGAGGGCACTACTGTACCAATGAAGTTGGACAATGATGGCACTCTGTAGAAAGCAGTCTTAATGAATAATGTGCTTAAGCACAGGTGTGTGTTGGCCCCCTTCCTTTTTAATCTATTTATGGTGGTTCTACCATAGGCATTATGCAGTGCCCATAGTTTTCCTCCTAAGTTGGGGAAAGAGCAGGTCGGATGGGTTGGCTACACTGATATGATTTGGTAGATCAGGCAGCTGAAGGCCTTCTTCGCTTTTATCCATCTATGCTTCACAAAATGGCCTGAAGTTCAATTATGGCAAAACCAAAGTTACGACAATGGAGAAGATACAAGGGAAGGATATATTGGAAATACTTGAAGGAGAACTGTCAGCTTTGGTTTTTCCGATTTGTTCTTCAATTCAGGCCATTAGATTGTAACTGGGCTAAGCGGCCGATTCATGGAACAAATGTGCGCCGATAATCTTGGCGCAAGCGTGAAAAAGCAAGTGCACGTGCATGCGTGTGATTCATGGAAGGGCCTGCGCGTGTTCACTCCGGGATGTGCGCCAAATCCGAGAGTGGTGCGCACGGGTGCACACGTCACAGCAACATCCCAAACGCTGTGCGTGACGCGCACAGCGAAAGCGCACAACATCGGCGCACACACCAAAAAAGGGGGGGAACACGGGGTGGAACATGCGGAATGGGGAACAATGCGTGAAAAAGAAGGCATAACTGGGGAAGTACTGCAGGGAAATACACGCAATGTCCACACTCACACGAACAACACATATTCATGGAATTGAATATGGGAAACCCGCGCACGCTAAGAGATGCGTACAGGCGTCAACACGTCCGCCACACGAAGGCAGGCGGAAGTGTCCCCGCGCACAGTATAAAAGTGCGCGCAAACAACAAACACACATATACAGCTACGATGAATGCCCCATTTGTCGCAGCACTGATCGTGGGACACCGCAGGAGGAGGAGAATATTCAGGTCCCGCATTCTTTTGCCTCGGACCAGCCTTTTTCGATTGATTGATTGATTGATTGATTTATTTATATAGCGCTTTATACCAAGGCGCTGTACAGTGGAACAACAAAATACAAAATAACAACAATGCCTGCCTGATGACCAGGTCTATGGCAGGTATAGGTTTCCACCTCGTATCATCCTAGACCTGGTCAGGGAGTGGGAAGATGACCTTACATCACCCACCCTGTGCTCCCAAGCATTGAGCCCCTTGCAGAAGGTGCTCAATGTCCTGCATTTTTTGGCCACTGGGTCATTTCAGCGGACACCTGCCATAGTGGGGGGGGGTCTCACAGGCCACGCAGTCACGCTGCCTACACCAGGTGTTGGCAATCATGACTGCGCCCCTTAGTGCGCAGGCACATTTACATGCCCAGAACACCCGCAGAAAGGCAGGCCGTGTTCCAGGACTTTTACAGGGTGGCACACTTCCCCAAAGTGCTCAGTGCCATAGATTGCACCCATGTGGCCCTACGTCCACCTAGGTTCCACTGAGCACATCTATCGAAACCGCAAGCACTGGCATTCCATCAACGTGCAGGTTGTATGCGATGCCAAGGGAATCATCACCTCTGTCTATGCAAACTACCCTGGGTCTAATCATGACAGTTTCATATACAGAATGTCTGCCTTGAGCAGGGAAGCATGGCAAGCAGGGAAGCATGGCAACACATGGCTCCTAGGTGAGTACAAATGCCTGTGCACATGCATACATGTCACACACAGACAAATACACAAACCCAACTAATCACAACCATTATCACCTCCCCAGGGTACAGTGCCTACCCTCTGAGCAACTACATGATGACGCCAATCTGGAACCCCACCACACCACCCTAGGTAAGATTCAACGCTGCCCATATTGCAAACAGGGGCATAGTGGAGCGCACATTTGGAGTGCTCAAGTCACGCTTCCGCTCCCTTGACCGCTCTGGCGGGCAGCTACTAGATGAACCCCCAGTGGTGTGCAGGATCATTGTGGCAGCATGTGTCCTGCACAATGTTACAACACGGCGGGACATACCGGTGGACATGATGGTGCCCCCACATCCCCAACCACAGGCACAGGCGCTGGCCATGTGAGGGGAAAGGGCACGTGGCGAGGCAGCCCGGACCCAGCTTGTGGCCACATTATTTACCTAAACTCCCACTCCTGCAGAGTGCACACAGGCCTGGCAAATACCAGGTGACAATCGATGATGACAAAGAGACAGTCAACTGTCACAACCTTACCACCCTGAGAATGTTGCCATGGAAGTGCTACATTATGTGCATCTCTAGCTACTTAAACATAACCAATCCTGTGTGAACAAAAGGATCACATGCAAGGTGTGTATCACACCACCCCCTGCAAAACAGGCCATGACAATCACTGGTATGTCACCCAAACCCTCCCAACCCACATCACCCTTGTCTGCCACACCATGACATGACATGCAACAGCAAAAGCCCCACACATGACCAATTACATATGAAGTGACATGTGATAAATGGAAAGTGGCCCGAGACAATCACGCCTGACATGGAATCCGATGAAATGACTGACCAACAACCTCCCACACATACCAAGTCATACACAAATGCTTGCCACCTGTGGTAGCATCAACCAAAGACTGAATGCCTGTTAACATGCACATTGGCGAAGCCAAATTCGCTACTCCCTAACCTGTGTGCTGTGTGTGTCTCGTGCAACACACTGTTCAACACACAGCACAGTGAGCAGCCATTGTGTTGGGGATACACCTTGAGCATCACATAAAAAGGACAACAAAAAAATAACGTATTGACGCATGTACACGATCCCCAAATGGCAATTGATCATGGGCTGCAGGGACACAGCGTGCCAGCGAAGGCAATCTGTGTGCACCTGTGGGCATGGAAGGGTGGTTGTACGTGTGGTGGAGCATTGTGTAACTGTGTGAAATCAAGTGACCCTCAGTGTCCTGTACACATCACATGCGAAGATTGCCCATGTGTACACCCCAGCATGTCAAACCACAACAATCCCCTGACACCTGAAAAGTAAACACAACACAGGAACCGCCATTGACCAGCAAAACACATCATGTACATAGTACCCCACAATAACAATGTCAGAGAGTGCCCAAACACTGTAGCCCAAGCTTTCTGTCCAACAACAAAAGGCCCTCCCTCATTTACACATCACCATGACCTTCTGAACAACTGTGTCTGGGGTATGTAGCCTTCTTCCTTCTAGTCTACCTGGCTACAGGAGCCCCCTAACCCTTGGTCTCCATGTTCCACCTTGCATGTAAATAGGGTCCAGCCCCCTCAGAGGCCACCTTGACTGGTAAACATACCAAATCACAGAGAACTCCAAGGAGCCAAATCCCCAAACCAGGGAAAAAGCCTGTAGCCACCAGAAAAACCCTGGAAGAGTCTCCAGTAGATGACTTGAAGTTGCTGAAAATGTTCAAGCACATGTCCAAGCAGAATGATAGAACAACCAAGGTAGCACAGTTCAACAATGGTTCAACAGGATGGGTACCATTTTCAGTACACAATATACAATGAGGATGCAACAACTGATAGGTAGTGTCACAGCTCCGGTCTCCAGGCGCAGGAGTGGCATGAACCAACCACCCCCTCCGTGGTCTGGGCACCTGCAAGGTAAAATGTACACAGGCCTCCGAGACCCCGGCGGGAAAAGAGGGTCAGGGATCCGTTGCTTGGATAGGCATTTGTATTCAGGATAACCGGAAAAAGGAGCAGGAGAGGGGAGTTGGATTGGCAAGGGAAAGTAGGCAAAATACAAAATACAACTATTGACAAAAACACATACTCAATCAGAGAAACCATGTTCTACATGCACATTGTACAAAATGAGTCAAAGAGAGACTTATCTCTGGGGTGAGTGCTGGCCTCCTGCCTGTCCACTCTCAGGTCCGTTAAGAGGAGCAGTTCAATGCTTCAAAGAGAGTGTGAGTTACTAATCTGTGTGTGTTTTTAACACACACACAACACCATTCATGCCTCAAACTCAGTGACTTCTCCACAAACAAACACCCTTGTCTGCTGCTTTGTTCGTATATGTTAGCTTGTCCCATGGTGGTTCATATACTGTCAATGCAGTAAGTAAGGCGCACATGGCAGCACGGTAAATGGAAGACCAATGTGTCAAGAATCACACATGACAGAATGGTCCCTGGGTGAGCTGCAAGACACGTTTGGTGAGGTGCGACTTCAGTACAAGTCATGTTCTGCCAGCCGCAAATTTCAATAGGTAGTGCATGTGGCAATTTGCATATGCATTTGATATGCACAGCACTCAGGTCTGTGCGTCGCAGGGTGCCCCCGTGTGCGGTATATGTTTCTGGCTAGGAACGCTACTGCACTAACAACTCAGCTCATATGGAGCAGGGGGGACTCGAGGATAAGTGCAACGCCCCCTGCGAGTGCCCCTGACAACTTGTAAAGCTACTTGGCATTTGTACCTCAACACGTTTTAGCTGTACTGTGTGCTTCGTCCCCAATGCCTGGCCAAGCTCCCCAGCACTGGCTCTACTTAGCATGCATGTGCAAGGGGCCTGGATGAAGTTCGGCTGGGGTGTGGCCCCTCGTGCTGCACTCCTTGCCGGGTGCTCCTGGAAACACGTCTGCTTTTGTCAGACGTCTGAGCACAAGCCCTGTGTTTCTGCTTGCGCAAGCATGGGCAGGTGAGCACCACCCAATGTGGGCATGTTTCTGTAGTTCTTGGCCCCGTGTCTGCTGGGAAAGATAGTCTGGAGGTTCATTTTCCTGCCAAAAGGGCATACAAGCTATTAACAAGGCTGGGAAGCTCCCTGAGTGTGTGTCTTCATGGAGTTTGTCACAGGGCCATGTTTGAGACGTACATCCAACCTCCTCCCACCATCAGTGTGACTTTGACAGCCAAAGGGTGCAGGCTACTGTCTACAGCATGAAGTGCATCAAGCACATATACAGGCAAGAAAAGAACACACAGCACAATCAACATCAATAAATGGACATATCAAATATGTACTCACCAAAATTGATTGCAGACATGCCGTGGCGAAAAACGACATTATCCCAGTAGGGGTGACAACACTAGTAGTACAGCAGCAGACAGGCCACAGATATGATGAAAGTCCAATGCCCTTGTGTAAATGTTTGTAACATCGAATCATCCTTGCAAGCCCATGGATAGGGGAAGCAGGAGTGGCATATGTGAGTCAGGAGCGCAAGCTGCAAACACATACACGAGACAAACTTGAAGGGCCCAGCATGAACAGACAGTGGATGCTTTCAAAAGCCACAAAGCACCACACCGTCACATGAATGCACAATAGACAAGCAATTTTAAACTATATTAACTAATAAACTAACTATAGAACACCATTTTAACTAATTAAACTAACTATAAAAAACTATATTAACTAATTAAACCAACTATAACAATAGAACATGGCCACATACGACCCGGGAGGGGCAAGGCACCCACGAGGACAAAGGTACAGGGTGCACCTCAACACCCACATGGGATGGTGTTGAGTTAAATTTAAAAAAAAACATCTGTGGGCTCAACGCCTGCACAGCCCGACCTGTGTGTCAAATAAGTCGTCGTCCTCCTCGCCCTCTGGCTGAAATGGTAGACGTGGCACAGTACCCTGACCACACCTATGCGCAGTTTGCCCCTCGTCGGCAGCAATTCTGTGGGATGGGTGAGCCTGGTTCTGTGCGGCAATGACACGTAGGTCAGAATGCAGAACCTCGCGTGATACGTATGCTTCCTCTTGCAAGGTAACACGTGTAACACAGAGTTCTACCTGCATGGCCTGGCTGGACGAGCACCTAGCTCAGCCGAGATGGTATTCCAAGCTGCTCCAACCTCTCCTCTGACCGCTGCCTCTGGGACATCAAGAGCACACCCAGAGTAGATCTGAGGGATTCTTAGTCAACCCTCATGGCCTCCATGTCTGCCTCTGTGTGAGCAGCAATTGCTAGATGCAAAGACACCATTTCAGCCCAGCGTGCCCTGTCTGAGGCCTGCATGCCCAGCCTGAGCGAGCGGGCCGTGGACTGTGCCGCCCGCTGCTGGAGATCCACCTGCCTAGCAGGGGGGAGCACAGATTGGGCCACACGCTCTATGCTCTGAGCGATATTATCAATTGCTGCCCCCTGTTGTTCGGAATTGGCAACCATGGCTTGCTCCCACTCAGTATACCCCGTTTGCACGCGGCCACCGCATTGCTGGCTTGACACCTGTTGGACCCAAATAGCTGCTGTCCTTGTTTGATTGGCACCGCCCGCGGCTGCAGGACTACATTTCTCCGTTGACGTGATACCCCAGGCACATCAGCAACTGGTGTGGAGTGTGACCCTGCGTCCCGATCCACCACAGGTGGAGGTCCCACCACCATCTGGCCCCTCAGTGCAGGTGTCGCGGACAGAGGAGCGTCCACATCAGAATCACTCACTGTTAATGAATGGACCGACGCACATCCAACTCGACATTGTCATGATCATCCGGGCAAGACTCATTGCCAGCCCTAGACACGATGCTCTGGAACACAAGTGGGTTCTCGTGGTCTACCACCCCACGACCCCCACTTGTGCTGGGTTGCTGGTGTGATAGCAACCATGTGCCTGGCATGACAACACCATCCTCTGGCTCCACTGCATCATCATCTGAAAAGGGGAAAAAAACTAACATGAGTACACATGTCAGAAGTACATAAAGCACACACACATAGACATCACATTGACAGCCAACACATGAAGCAGACATGTCACACACAAATGAGAACCTGGCAAGCATCTAGTGGCTTTGATAGGCAAAGACATCCCAAAAGCAGACATGGATGTGTATGAATAGCAAAGCCTACACAAGCGCAAAAAGTAGTATATGAACTCCATCAGACACCACCTTGGTCAGGCACATGTCACAGGCAGAAAAGACAGATGGCAACAAAGAGATGGCACATACCATAAGCATTTCTGAACTGGAAATGGACCACTGCTGCAAGTGAATCCAACCACACAATGACACATGTGTACATGCATCACTAAACCATCATCACCAAAATAGCTCCATCCATCTGCAGCTCGGCCCGTACCGGGTGGCATGGGCCATGTAGATATAGTGAATGTCCCAAGCAAAGCAATGGCCTGCAACCAGGCATGAGGGACCATAACGCCCAGTATGGTCCAAGCTGCAGGACATGAAGCCTCCACAACACCCCTCACGGCATGATTGAGCACACTGTCCTATGAATGTGCCCTATTCCATCATTCCTTGTGTAAAATCTCCACGGCCAGGCACCACCATATTAGCTATGTGGGCCTGGGCATACACATACTGCACAACAGTGCACCTTCAGGATTATGCCAGTTGAACATAACGTGCGCAATGCAGAAATCTCACCAGCATGAACGTCAATCAACTACATATTAGTCAGTCACCAAAAAAGCTCCGGAATATACATGTGTAAATGAACACTTTCACACACACATAAGTGAGTAGTCGCAATGTTGCACTACACAACATTGAAGATGCTTGGATATGTACATGTGAAAGCATTTAAAAACACCCCTTTCTTCATACACCTGTATTGTGAACATGAACAGCATTAAATACAGAAAAGCAAGCAGCTACAACGCTGCTTGCTTTGATGTATGTGGTAGTGTACACATACACATGTGAAGCCTTCTCCACAGTCATTACAACGCGATTGGCAGGCTACATTCAATCTGCACCCTATGCCAGTTGGTATAGGCTGCAGATTGACCAATCAACTTTGCTAAACAACCACTCGGGTGTTCCATTACTGAATACATGTGTCACAGGATGCACCTTTGCCCATGGCATTCATGACAGAGAAGGGATGAAAATCTGACCATACATGCCAGGTCACTTTGACATTGCATCAGTGAGTAGGCATGTAGAACGGTGTAACACGGCTCAGAATTGGGTTGATGCAGTTCAGAACATGTGTACGTTACCCACTATCTACATGAACTAGTACATTATGATGTCTATCAATAAATGTGAAGGCAGTGTAAGAGCAAGTTCAGGCATCACATGCAATATGCATGCAATGGGTTGCATGGCTACAAGCAAACCCCCCCCTAAGTGACAACGCAGGGAGGGATTGCATGGCCCCCCTAAGTGACAATGCAGGGAGGGATTGCATGGCAGCGAAAGGGTGACCAGAGACCTGCGTATTGGCAGACAGTGTTGACTAGCGTCAATTGCATCATCTGCGTCAACTGACAACACAGCAGATGATAATGGGACAGTCAGCAGGACACACGATGAACCCTCAGTAGTACACCCATGTGTGCAGAAGCCACTACACCAGTAGAACAGAGTCAGGGAGCCTGAAACAGGGGGGGGCCTAAACATGTGTATGATGCAGGACTGAGCCAGAGTGGGTATGGAATGGATGATCAAATGCCATAAATTGTAGGTCATCCTGGACACGTACTACAATGATCATCCAGTCAAGGACACATAGATGCATGCATGGAATGCACATGGAGCATGAATGGGCACTCATGTCCCCGCGGAGCATCTGCCACTTGCACAGTCTAAGTGAGACACCCTGCATCAAGGACAGAGGATGTACACCACTGTATGTGTCTGGCAGGTTGGCTGTGGGAAGTGTGCAGGTACACAGGAGCCTTGAACAGGCCATTGCAGTACGCCAACATGATACACACCAGTGCCATGGTAAAATTGGGGTGCAGGGGGGGTGGAGGGGCAAGGGAACATGCTTACGTGGAGTACCCGCATGCAGGCAGAAGACACATGCACGTCAGTCATGCAATGACATAGTCCCAGTGCTGAGAGGAAAGACAACCCGGACTACATGCAGAAGGGCCAGCTGGAACATGGACTGGAGGGGCAGCCGGGTGACTAGCATGTGAGTAGGGTGCAAGTGTGGTGATGAGGACAGTCCCCGTCTGCTCTACATGACCAGCATCCTGCACAGCAGGCACGCATCAGTGAAGCATTGCATGACTTGCACATGAGAACCATGTACACATGACATGTAGTGGCAGTGACACATCACACAAGCAAACCACACATGTCCTCGACAAACACGCGACAACACTCACTTGATGGGGCATCAAAGTCCAGCATCTCTCCCACTCTTTCGACCAATCCTGCCGGTATGAACCCTGCAACGACTGACTCGTGCGAAGTGAGGTCCTCCTCCTGAGCTGGTGACCCACCGCCAGTCAACCCAGTCACGGCATAATTGGAGGCATGCTTCGCCTTAGCACTGTGTCGGAGGTCATCTCAACGCTTTTTGCACTCTTGAGCTGTGAGCTGTGCGCACCTCATGTCTGAATACACTCACACAATCACACAATCCGCAACTTGCTTCCAGTGGGACATACGATGGGCAGCCGTAGTGTTACAATTCAGCCCCACTAGCATATCACGGTTGTGGTCCCGCACGTAGTCCACAAGGAAGCACTGACTCATTGATGGGCACCTGCCAGCAGGCCCCGACTCATGTCCGCCTGCTCCCCCAGCCACCCACCCACCTTTGATGGGCACCTGCCAGCAGGCCCCAACTCATGTCCCCCCGTACCACCACCCACCCAGCAGTGACGGGCACCTGCCAGCAGGCCCCGACTCATGTCCCCCTCCACCCCCACCCACCCACCATTGACGGGTACCTGCAAGCAGGCCCGACTCATGTCCCCTTCCACCCCCACCCACCCACCATTGACAGGCACCTGCCAGCAGGCCCCAACTCATGACCCCCTACACCCCCACCCACCCACCATTGACGGGCACCTGCCAGCAGGCCCCGACTCATGTCCCCGTGAAGATCCACCCACCCACCATTTACGGGCATCTGCCAGCAGGCCCCGACTCATGGCCCACCAAACATGTCCTGACAATACAGACCCATGTACCTAATGCCAACCCTATTCCCCCTTGCCCCCCAGTACAAACATGCAACCATCCACAGAACCCACTCCCAAATTACCCATGCCATTACAGTCTTAAATGGACCACCATGCCCATGCAGGAATGCAGAACGGAGCCACACAGTGGCAACACATGACTGAGGCAATGTTCATTGAGACATGCACAAAAGCAATGATAGAACACAACACCAATCTTGAAGTTAGCTAAAATGTATTACAACATTATGAACTGACATTGAAGAAATGAAACTTGAAAATCAATGTCCAATGAGAGAAATTAAAAAAAGAAAATGTTGATCCAATGAAGAAAAAATAAAATATGTCATGTTGGATGAAAAAGTGGTCCATTGCCAATGTCTATTAGAAAAACATAATCCAAATTAAAGAAAACCATTGATCCATGGGAACATTTAAAAAGAAAGTATGTACAAGTCTGTAACTATATACAATGGAAGTCCAAATGGACCATGATCCACAAACAAAAGGAAACCTACAAAAAAGTCCTATGAGGAATAAACTATATACACGAAGTGGAGCAATGTCCATGAACTCCAAAATAAAAGTAAAAACAAAGGAAATCTAACACTAATGAACTATGTACAATGGCGGCGGGCAAGTCCAACGGCTCACTCGATGTTTGGGGCCAGGGCATCATTGAACTCCACATCGATGTCCCGGAGGCGGGCCTCTTCCCTCGAGGTCTTGCAGGGATGCAGTCATGGCCTGTTCCAACTCCCTGCGAGTTGCCTTGAGGCACTCAGCCTGTCTTAATGCCCTGTGCATGGAGTTCTCCGCCCTGACCATAGTGAGCCGTGGCTCCTCCGCCCGCCGCCGCTCCGCATCTATCCACTGTACCAACCGCTGCCACACGGAAGACACTCCCAATCCAGGGTCCTCCTGCCCTTCGGCCGATGCCTGCCCCTCTGATGTTGATGGCCTCGAGCCATGATGCCTCCCACGCTGAGCCTGCCGCTGCCTCTGACGCAACTGCCTCTGCCAGCACGACGGCATCCGGGATGATGGAATCCACCTGCGCCTTTGTGCACGTGCCCTGCCTGATCATGCCGGCACATCCTCCATCCGCTGGGGTCCAGTTGGTGGGGTGTCCACCCCTGCTGGACCTCCGACTCCTGACTGTGGCAGGGATGGGGTCTCCACCAGGCTGGCTCCGTTGGTTGGGGCAGATCCGCAGGGGGCCCTGGTGGCATCTGGGCTGGAAGATGACACGGAGAACAGCTGGCGTATGGTGTGCACAGAGGAGGAGAGGGCTGTAAGTGTGTTGTTGTATTTGTGATTGCCGTGATTGGAAAACCACGGCAATCCCAAATACAACAACATTGTTCTTCTGAATGCTGTAGCTTTCGCTGGGAGTCTCCTGGGCTCCCCCAACCCTGAGGGAGTCCAGGAGAGACTCAGCGAAAGCTGCTGCATTCAGAATAACAACATTTTTTGATTTGCAAATACTGCGGCATTTACAAATACAAAAACGTTGTATTTCTAAACACTGCGGCACGGAAACACAACCGCGTTGGGTTTCTGTCTACAGCAGCTTTCACTTTGGGGATCCCGGGCTCCCGAGAGCCCCAAAGTGAAAGATGCTGTAGACAGAAACACTGCAGCATTTCTAAACACCCACGTTGTGTTTCTGCCTACAGCAGCTTTCACTTTGGAGCTCTCGGGCTCGGGGAGCACGAGAACCCCAAAGTGAAAGCTGCTGTAGGCAGAAACACTGTGGCATGGAAACACAACCGTGTTGTGTTTCTGCCTGCCTTGGCTTTCACTTTAGCCACGGCAGGCAGAAACACAACACAGTTGTGTTTCAAAAACGCTGCGGTTTTTCTTTCTAAGTTTCTCAGGCTCCTCTGCCTTGGGGGAGCGTGAGAAACTTAGAAAGAAAAACCGCAGCTAGTGCTTATTTAAAAAAATAAAATAGCACTTACCGAGATGCAGCTGCAGCCTTCTTGCCTGTAGTCTCTGTTCCCGTCCACCGAGTCTGGCACCAATGAAGCAAAAGCCACCCAGTGGTAGCTTTTGTTTACTACAGCTGGCTGGCTTTTGCTTCATTAGTGCCGCAAACGCAAGCAGAGGCGGCATCCATTTCACAAAATGGATGCCCCCTAGTGCTTGCAATTTTAAAATTTGAGCTTCATTTGCTCGAAACTTTGCATAGGGAATTAAAATATATACATATTTTAGTTATTTGTTTTATTATTGGCCATCTTTTTGGCCAATAATATTTCTGAACAAACTATTCCTTTAATGTTTATCAAGGAAAACTGGTGTCCAGAGGAGGGTGCAGTCACTTGACTGGATGGATGTAATCGTTTTGGCTCTGACAGACAGAATCCCACTTGTTCCTAATTTTCTGTGATGCCATGGATTTGGCCCACTAAAGATGTGACTTGGGATATTGTGAATTAATGCAACAGGGTATGCGATCAGGGAACTCAATGTGTTTTTGGTGTCTACTTTGTAAAATAGAGACTAAGCCAGTTGAGATTAAATCCATGTGTATCACACAGCAATATTGGAAAACTCGGACTTCCATCCAGTATATTGCATTTGGGCCCAGGTTTGAAATGTGATGCTCAAAAGGCTTTCGTGTGTGCACGTTAGCCAATAAGAAGGTAGGTGGGGTGGCCAAGTCCATGCTAGCCACCCATGTAGAGTTGGGAAAGTGAATGGGTGTTGAGAGGTCATATGGGAGTATGTGACAGCAAGAGGGGCATTATGTGTGCAACTAGACATAATCTTTATCATGGGGGAGAGCTGTATTCTTATGGCAGAGGTGTTGTGCAATGTAGTGTATCTGGTGGGTGGGTGCTGAGAGGTAGGTAGTCTGGAGAGTATGCAACATCAGGAGAAAACCGTTAGGTGTGCAACTAGATCTACATGTTATGGTGGGGGAGAGGAGCATTCTTATGACAGGTCTGTTGTGTAACGTGTCTTAGAGTAATGCATGTAGTGGGTGGGTGTAGTGAGGTAGTCTGGAGAGAGTGTGAGAGCAGGAGAGACATTATGTGTACAGCTAGACCAAATGATATCGAGTGGAATAGCTGCATTCTTATGACAGAGGTGTAGTGCAATGTTTCTTAGTGTGTGTGGTGCAAGTGGTGGATGGGTGCTGAGAGGTTGTCTAGAGACTATGCAAGAGCAGGAGAAATAGTTATGTGTGCATCTAGACCACATTGTTATCGTGTGTAATAACTGCATTGTTATGGCAGGTGTGATGTGCAATGTGACTTAGACCATTGCATGTAGTGGAGGGATGCTGAGATGTAGTCTGGGGACTATGCAAAAGCAGGAGCGTCTTTATGTGTGCAGCTAGACTGAATTTATCGTGGGGGATATCTGCATTCTTATGGCAGAGGTGTTGTGCGATTTGTTTTTAGTGAAGTGTTTGATAGTAGAAGTGTGCGAGAGCATGGCAGTGCCTTCAGCTAGTTTCGATAAGCATGGGTTTTGATATGTACCTGTGTTTCCTGGTTGGTTTCTTGGTTGCATAGATGCTGCTAAATTTAGAAGGGAGTGAATTCGGAGCGCAGCTAAGTTCTAGCCATTCGTTATATAAATGCATCTTGTGTGATATAGTGGCTGCAGTTTAAACTTTCACCTAGATTCGATTTCTTAGATGTCTTCAAATCTGGAATGTACCTAGATTTGAAGACATTGGCTAACCTCAATAATTCATCCTAACAGTGATTCATTGTCTACCCTCAAAAATTAAGATAAAATGCAATACATTTGCTACCCTCAAAAATTCCATCTATATGCAATACATCTGGGCTGGAAGCTTTCCTCAAGAGTTCGGCTAGATGCAATACATTGGCTACCATCAGAGAATCATCTAGATGTAATACATTGGTTACCCTCAAATGTATACTAAGTGCAATACTATGGCTACTCTAAAATTACACTAAATGCAGTACATTGGCTACCCTCAAAATTCATCTAAGTGAAATACATTGGTTACCTCAGATTCATTTAAGTGCAATACAATACTGGTTATCCAAACAGAATTAAACTAAATGCAGTACATTGGATTTCCTTTAAAGTTCATCTAGTTGTAATACATTGATTATCCCCCAAAATGCATCTAATGCAATACTTTGGCTACCCTAAGAATGACTCTAAGTGCAGTACATTTGCTAGTCTTATATCCCATAGGTATGGGATGCAATATGTACCTGTCTGCTATTCCTGGCTTCTTGATATTGTATCTGCGGACTGGATTTTATCATGTATTCTATTGGTTGTTCTTAGTCTGGTTAGTTAGGCAAAAAGGCTAAACATCGTTTGGTGATTGTATGGTCATACTGCGTTGAATAGCTGGCTCACAGGGAGGACAGGGTTAATCAGGGTCTAGGTGGAAATAGCCATGTCTTGAGGGCCTTCCAGAAGGCCAGGTGGTCCTCTATGCATCAGAGGCTAAGCGGCATAGAATTCCAGATAGAGGGGGCTTGGACGGAGAAGGTGGTGCCTCCAATTCTGGTTGATTTGAATTAGGGGATCACCAGTAAGAGAGCAGTGCCTGAGCACACATGTCTATTGGAGTGGTAATGGGTGATTTTTTGTTGAAGGTATTTTCGGCCTGTCTTGTGTTGTGTAGGGCTTGTTGATTCTGTAACAAATCAACTTCTGGTGCACCAGTGTTCCAGGGATGAATATCAGTTTCTAAACCACATTTCTAGTACACGAGAAGGGATCTGAACAGATTGGAAACACAAGCAAATTATAAACATCCTTGTCCAATTTTGGTAACGTGAACAGAACGGCAGGTTTATCTTTGCAAGATCGTTGGTTATCAAAACAGAGCAAAAATACAGTTATTACCCAATGATAAAAGGGACTGTCCAGTCAAGGTTGTATAAAAGGTTGCATACAAATATTGACTTTATTTTTATTCAACAGACAGTTCTAGCACACTACAAAATACAACCCACCATGTAAAGGAATGCAGAGGGCAGACACTTTCAAGAAGGGAAAGGGATGCATTCTGGATACTGACAGGAGGGTAGTCAGTAAAGTAATTAATCCCAACAGTTCAGGGATAGTTGGTTTCAGCACAAAGGGAGCAATGGGCCATACAATATCTTGAGAGACCTTCAGAGAAGGATCAGGGGGACTGATTCACAATGTACCTTGTGCTTGTAGAGGTACTTAGTGCTCGACAGGGTCGAGTCAGTTTCAGGGCACTTTACAGCTCCTGTGACAGAGTTCAAGACGGGAGACAGCTGCGGGTATCAAGCGGCAGGCAGTTCGGTGAGTGAGGCTGGAAGGATGGCTCCAGGCTGGCCTACATGGAGGCTTGGGTCAGGAATCATTGTGTCAGTGCTGGTTGGTGGGTCTGAAGCAATGGTTGAGGTGTCTTGGGCAACGTTGGCACAGTCAGTTGCAGCTCGAGGGGCTTGACTGTCTCAAAAATGTCCTTTAAGGCAGATGCTGGTTGATGCTTGTCAATGCACTCCTCCTAGCTTCTTCACTGGGCTCTTATCGTCTTTAAGGCGAATGGCCCAAAGCTGAGGAGAGTGTTGCAGGCAACAGCCTCATCCTTGGTTTGGTTCAGAGACTCTGGCACTTCCCACTTAGGAAGCTTGCTTGCAGAGCCTAGCAGGGCACGATTTGTGCTGACTGGCTACTGGTTCTGGAGCTGATGGAGGGTCCTATGGATTCAACATCTCCTTCTGTTCCCTGGGAGTTGGTTAGGGGAGGGATCTTGCTTCCCTCTTTGGAAATCCTCGCCTTCCTTCCCTGGCGGAAGCTGTAAGGCAGACTGTATCTACAAACAGGGTCCACATGAGTTTGTCTTGTTACTCCTTGCAAAGTATTCAGATGATCTGCCCAAAAGAGGGGCTTGACCCTCTTTTAACACCAAATGGAGCACAGGGAATGGTGTGGGCTAAGTCTACCTTAATTAACTAATCCTGGGTCCCCATCAACAATCTTGTGTAACAATGATCTCATAACCAGAATGCTTTGCAACAGAAAATGTAAAGGGGTGAAAACATGTAATTCTAAGTCCCACCCATCTTCCTGTGCATTGTGGCTCAAATGGTCTCTATGGTTAATTGAGCTCTCTGTGGTTTCTCATTAAAGTGTCAGGTTTCCCTTGAAGCTGGGGCGAGTCCAAACTTTTGGTGTCCGCCAAACCATGTACTCATACCTTCTGAATGAGGACCTCCTGCAGGGATGATTACTGTAAATACATAGTCCCAGACATGACAGATCACTGCTCTTGATACTGAGAGACGAGTGCTGGTTTCAGGTTGACAAAGTGCATATAAAATGTTGTTGGGGTTTTCCAGTCGGATGTTAGTCCTGTGACCAGGCCTCCCTTGGGCTTGTTTGAATTAACTCTGATTAGTATGCAAAGCTGCCACCAGCAGCAAACAAAGGAAAGGGCGAATCCATGGAGCCATTGTTAGTTAAATAAGCTGGCTTTGGCAGGGAGAAGGTTTTGCCCTCCACCTTCTAAGATGCCTTGATGTACTCTTGGCTGTCATATTCCAACTAAATATGACAGGGGGATGGTGCCTGTAGGCTGTGTGCACACATAGTACACAGGTATATATGTATGTTGAGGTGAAGATTTCTTTAAGGAGGGAGGGAGCAAATGCCATTCGGGGGTCCGGTAGAATGGCTGACAGTAATTTAAGGACTTCAGGTCTAGAGATGGTAGAGAAAGAAGATAAGCTAGGATGGGAGCAGGCTGGTTGCCGGGTTCATTTGGGTTAGCAAGTAGAGTGGGTGGGAGTGCTGCCAGTTTCTTGTCAATGGTGCAGGTTCTTTCTAGCGCTGTGTAGTCGAAATGGTCAGAGAGGATGTCGCAGAGAGATTGGGAGACATGTCTGGGGGAGAACTACAGGTGGAGGGTCATGAATTCTGTCATAATATTGTGGAGCTCCTTGCTATTGTTATGGGCATTAGACATTCGCTTAATGTAAAAGGATTTCTTGGCCCTATGGATTCCAGATTTGGAGATATGATATTGATGGATGTAGGCTGTTTTATTTTGGAGAGTATGGTCAGCCCACCCTCTACATGGAGGAAAGCAGGGAGTTGGCCGGGTCTGGGGTTATTACGAATTTATTCCAAACCAGGACATGGGTTGAAGGTCCTGCGTTAGTCTTTAGTGGAGGAAGGGTGGGTGACATGGGATAGAAGAAGATGGCTGCATTGTCCGTCCATATGAGAGGTCTTCAGGGAAGTGCAGAGATGAGGTCAGTGAAGCTGAAGATGACGTCAAGAGATATATGATGAAAAGACAAAAACAGTTACAAGCTTATATAGATTCCGGAGTTCACCTAAGACATTTTCGCAATTTCACACCATGCAAGAGTTGGACAACTGCTGGGTGTTCCCCTACTGGCATTTCATCCACTTTTTCATGCCTGGCTGAAATGGCTGACCTGAACGTACGTCTGCCCTGGGACAGACCTGCTAGGAAGTTGAGAACTTGCACTAAAAGTGCTGAAACAGGATGAAAAACTTGATGGATGCACCAGCATTCCCGTTTGTCCCATGAGCGCCGTAGCTCCTAAGCGTGGACAGGGCCCACGAGTCTCTGATAAACTCAGCAGCAAGCTGCAAAATTCCGGACATCTCCCATATCTGCCTAAAATCCTGAGCGCTAGCAGTTGCAGGCTCCCCGTGTCCACTAACGGGTGTGTCTGACGGTATATGATGAAATTACTGAATTAAAATTACTGAATCCACCAAAAGACCTAAAAAGCATACCACCAAAAGTTCTAACTACTAAAAGTCCTAACCTTTAGTGCTATGTATGTTTTGGTGGGGTCGGTAATAAACATTTATTTAAAAAGCCTGCAAGGGGGGGGGGGGCTGCACAGATGCCCCCCGCAACACCCTGCTCATCATTCTTTATAGTATAGTGAGTAGGGATTGTGGGGGACACCCCCGCAGCTGACCCAAAAATAAAATGGACCTTTTAGATGTGGTCATTTCCGTCGTGGGAAATGTAGCCGTGGATAAATCACACAGATCCTGTCTGACCACCTAGGTTGTGTAGCAGGTCCTACCTGCACGGAATCATCCTTGCAAAATCTACTGGAAACCACGGCTGAGACTTACATAATGACACCATTAATACCACCACTGCCTGCTCCCTCTGAACTTTCACCAGTGCTCTCATCAGCATGATGATCAGGGGAATGGCGTAATGAGTCAACCCAGACCAACTGTGGAGAAAGGTGTTTGCTCCCAGAGCTCCTGGATCCAGTCTCCAGCTGAAAAACGTGGGAGTCTGCGCATTCAATCTGGACACAAAGAGATTAATGTTGAACGGGCCCCACTTCTCCTGCAGCTTCGTAAATACTGCTGGATGCAACTGCCAGTCACTGAAATCTACCAGGTAACACAAGTTCCAGTCTGCAACCACGTTTACCTCCCCTGGTAAGTACTCTGCTGTCACTACTATGTTCCTCTCCAGACGGTTGTGCCAAAAATATTTTGCCAACTCTGCCAACATCTTGGACCTTGTACCCCCTAACCTGTTCATGTACTGGACTAGATGTTGTCCATCTTCAGCAGAATGCAGCAGTTGACTCTGTCCCAGGCGAATGTTCGTACTGTAAAGGAGCCTGCCAGCAACTCTAGAAAATGTATGTGTAACTTTAATTCTTTTTCAGACTATTTCCCTCCAGTCTCTAACCCTTCCTCATCAGGCACCCCAACCGGCTCTGCTGCTGTCTGACACTATGACTAGTTCCGGGACATGGCCGAAGATTGCTCGGCTGTTCCACGCTTCCATGTTCTGCAACCAACAAGTCAGTTCTGCATTTCCTTCCTCCTCCAACAGGACTGTCTGGTGATAACCTACATCCCCTCAAAGATGACTTATCTTCAGTCTCTGCAGGGCTCTGTAATGTAAAGGCCCTGGAAAAATCACCTGAATCGATGCCGCAACTATGGCTAGACTACGAAGCAAGTTATTATGCTTCGCGATCACAGCTCTGAGCTCCTTCTTGATGGCTTTCATCTTTAGAGAGGGTAGCTCGAGGGATGCATTTTTGGTGTCTATCATAAATCCTAAGAACTCTATTATCTGCCTGGGCTTTAGCTCTGACTTTTCTTAGTTGTTTAGAAATTCCAGGGAAGTAATTAGGGTGCATATCCAAAACACCTGCTCTTGGAGCGCTGTGCTGTGTTGTGCTAAAATCATAATGTCGTCTAGGTACACAATAATCTGGATACCCCTGTCCCTGATAGCTGCTGCTACTGGTTTCATCACTTTTGTGAAGGCCCCCAGTGCTGAGGACAAACCGGAGGGCAGGCAACTGAATTGCCAACTCTCCTTGTTCCAGTGGAAGCAGTGGAACTTGCTGTCTTCTGCTGCTATTGGAACAGTGAGGTAGGCATCCTGCAAGTCCAACCTTGCTAGCCAATCTCCCTGTCAGAGAAGATCTCAGAGGAGATGAATACCCTCCATCTTGAAATGTCTGTACGTGAGCCAACCATCCAACTCCTTCAAGTTTATTACTGGTTTTGAAACATATTGCTGTAAAACCCTGGACCTTCCAGCGTACTGTGCTCTATCGCTCCCTTGTTCGCTAGACTGTGTAGCTCTGCTTGCAGAAGAAGCACCTCTTCTTGAGCCATGTGGATGGCGAGGAGCACCACTCTCTGTGTGGGTATCCCAGTGAACTCTACCTGTAGGCCTACCACTGCTTGTAACACCCAGGAGTCGCTTTACAATTCCTGCCATTTGCACAAAACCATTATTGTCCTGCCCCCCACTGCAGGAAGTTGGTTGCATTGCGCACTTACTGCCTGATATACTCTGTTGTCTATAGGTGCCTCTTCCTCTTGGACCTCTAGGGTGGCAGTTCCGTGTAGGGAAGAAAGCGTTGTGTTGTTTACTTTCCCAATACTATGCTTGGGGACCTTGGGGCCTTCTATGCATCCCGAAGCGACGGGTCTCACGGCCCTGATGTCGAGTAGTCCCTGCAAAAACTCACCACAGGAAGATCTTCTTAATTGAAGATTGGGCTTTCTCCAAGGTGGTGTAAGTACCGACAAACCATGACATCTCTTTCACGAAGGCGTCTCTAAAAAGCATGCCTTGCGCTCCCTCACCTGCTTCATAAGTCGCTAGGTCACTAAGCTTGGAGTCTACTGAAGTAAAAGGCTCCTCCTTTTCTCCGAAGAGTGTGCCATTAGGGTTACCAATTGACGAGGGTCTGCGCACAGGATGTATCTTTGGCTCTTTCTGCCAGGACCATAATTTTTGCTAATGGGTCCGTGAGCTCTAGGACTTTATCTTGACATCCCTTCCAGGCTCTATCTACGCCTTTCCTTATGTTTTTGAACGTTTTCATGATGAAGATCACCATCTTAGGATCCAGCTCCCTGTTATCTGTACCTTGCTGGCAGGTTGGGTCTCCGACATTCTGCTTTCATATGGAACCGTATTTCCATTCTAGTGTTTTTCTAATCTGCTGTGCAATGTACATAGGCACATTGGGCGAAGGCACCCTTTCTGTCGATTTGGGGTGTCTGATAGCCTCAGGGTCAAACATATCGACTGTATTATCTTTTTCGTCCCCCTGATCTGGAGTGACCAGTTTCTGTGGGACCTGGTCACTGCCTTCTTGTCCTCTTCATCGTCCTCATCATCTGGCGTGTAACTGCAGTGATCATCCCCTATATTAATCTCCCGTGGGTTTGGGGTAAGAGGTGTGGCTCGACTTATGTAAAAATGCCTCTTTTAATTTACTGAAGGTGTCAACCACCTCACTGGGCCTTCTATTATCTCCCTCTTTTTGGATGAAGGGGGGGGGGTAGAAGAGTGTGGCCTATTCTGAGCATTTTTACACCCCACTTCCTCAACCCCAGACCTGGGGTGTCCGGCAGATGTACCCTCACCACGGCTGTCCGTCCTCCTTTTCCTATGCACTCCATCTCCTCCTCTACCCTTTGTGGCTACAATCGACTCCAGGCAGTCCTGAATGGGCTTCACCCCCTGGGAAACTGCCAAAACTAGTGAGTCCCCAACAACTTTCTTGAAACTTAGGGATAAATCTTGGTCTGCATCTGGGACATCTTCAACCCACTCCTCAATCCATTTGTGGGTGGTGCTCTTGGATGCCATAACAAAATTCAGGCTACCACACTTAATAGAAGGTCTTTCAGGGTTTGAACACGGCAAGCTGCAACTACACTCAGAGGAAATCTTGGGGGGAGTAATAGGCACTGTGTACTGGACACATTTGTGTATGTGCCAAATCCCGAGCTTGAACTGCACAAGCTGCAGTAGAGGGTACTCTGCTTGTGCAGGATCATACAATATTTCAAAAAATATATTCTTATCTGCAGCACTGCCGTTGGGGTGTTTTGAGATGTCATGCAGTGATAAAATGTGAGAAATATCTCCTTGACGCTAAAGGGAGCGTTCGCCACGTTCCGTACAACTCTTGACATGCTGGCTCTCAGAAAAAAAGAAGTGGCGAGGGCTGCATTTTTTGTCGGAAAAAAGAGTTGGACTCGTTATGGGTTATGAACTCGGCCCTGCAACATCACCTGAGCACTTCCTGTGCTGTTGTGGGCCTTTACCCAGTATGCGAATGAGAGTTGGACAGGGTGCCTCAGCATAGCGCATTCGGTCACGGCTCCGGTCCGCTATCCCCCCCCCGCCTCGCTGATAATAGAAACGATGAGCTCACTAAACACAAGGCTAAAGGAAGCGTTGAATGTCGCGCCTGAACGCTCGTATGTTTAAGGACAATTACTTCATGCTGTCCACACGCTTACAAACATTTACAATAAATGAATTGTGCATTAACTATATGCTACACACTAAATATCATACAATATAGACAATGAGGCACAAAGTCCCCCATTTCCCAACTTAACTGCTGAGTGAGCAGCAAACGAAAGAGGAAGGGACCTGCGCAGAAAACGGTTCATAGGAGAAGCTCAGCCAGGATTGGTTACTGGTGGACTTTGCTGGTCATAGGACTAGTGGACTTTGGTGGTCATAGGACTCCAATGATCAAAGAACTTTTGGGGATTTGTAGTTCCTGAGTGTTTTGGTTAAAAAACAAAGAAAGAAGGACATTTTTGTTTGGAAAAAGTTACATTGAAAAGCTGCTGATGAGCGGAATTAAAGAAAGTTAAGCATAATGATCGCCTCCGGTCTTGACTAGAATTCCTTCCCATTATTTCCTGTGATTTGGTAAGAACATCCATCCTCATAAAGTATGCTATGGTAATTCCCTCACAGGTGTTTTCTTCCTAAACCTTTTTAGAAAAAGCGAAATATGCCTCCATATTGTGAGTTGTTTTTAAATCTTCATCTTCTAAAAAATGATCCTCAACATAACCATGTAGGTCCGCCCATCATGGAGCCACGTCACTCTTGGCATTTCTGCCATATGGATCTCAACAGGGTAGCCTTGCATAGAAGGTATCCAAGAAGTAAACCTTCAATCACAGACATTCCCAGTCCGAATCCGGTCACTCTGCACATGGTGGCGGGTCTCAACTATAATGCATTACCTGCCGATCAATGAGGGTAGTTTCTTAACACGCATACCATTGCCAGGAGGGATTTTTTTTGCATTTGTTAACTTAGGCTTGACAGGGTGATGTCTTACTTGTAAATGAAATTACCTAATTTATTCATTTTTTTATAATTCGACTTCATTTCATTTTCACAGCACACTATAAAGTTGTCAAATCCAAGAAAATAATCAGCACATAAAACGACTTTTCCTTCAGCCCCTGCCTCCCACCTCCCCTGTCTCCGATGCCGAGTAACAACTCACTGCATAAAACATTATAAACCATTAGTAAGAGCAACATCACCCTCTTAAACAGAAACAGTGGGTGCCCATGGAAATCCATATTTCAAATACTACCCTCAACCCATCTCAGATGCAGGAGGCACATCTGGCTGATTGGCTGTGCCATATTTCTGTATAAAGGTGGACCACTCACATTTCCGCGAGTTGTGTGCATTGTGCACCATAGCCATAATGTTTTCCATTTCATATACGACCTTGGTCTTAGCAGCCCATTCCCTTTCAGTCTGCAAGGTTTCTCTCTTCCAAACAATCATCAAGCAGGCCCTGGCAGCCACTAAAGTAAAGTGAGCCATATTAGATAGAGTACTCCAACTCTCTAACCCTTCCTCCAATCCAAATAGCAACAGCATAGGGTTCAATGCTCAGTGAATCCCATCCAAACCCCGAATCCAACCAATGACCTCCTTTCAGTAACCCTGAACTTTGGCCCAGGACCACCACATATGCCAATAAGTGCCTCCATGTCCACTATTTCTGCACCACAGTGGACTCACTCCCGGGAACAATTTTGATAGCTTCACTCGATCGTACTGCCACTTGTTTATATTGACATGCTCTCATGTCTCATGCGCCCCCTTAAACACCTGATGTCTTGCAGGGCTTCTGGATATATTGTTGACTGTAGCACCTCTTGCTACCAAAATCCGGTGCAGCACTCTGAAATTGCACACTGCCATGTTTAGGGTGGAAGAGCCAGGGATTATTGCGTGTAGATGAATGATGCACTGGGTTGGTTGGGTTTCTGCGGCTGTAAGCAGCGATCCACTAAGAACAGAATAAGTAGACGTCACTCTAGTGATTCATTACTCTTCCGTCCCCTGCTCCCAGGTTACCACCTAATGGGAGCTGGACTCAATGGGCCTCATTACAAATCAGGCGGTCCGGAAATAACGGTGGCGGTAAACCCGCCGCCACCGTTGTTTCCGGACCGCCTGATCCCGACTCCTGCAGGCGGGAGATGATGTTCCCGCCAGGTTTGAACTGGCGGGTTTAACACTGGCCGCCTGCAGGCGGACGAGGAAACACCGGCAGCATTACGAGATGCTGCCGTTGTTTCCATGATCCCCATTCCCATTGAGTCTGATAGGACTCAATGGGAATGGGGATTAACGCCATTCCGCCTCCGTCATTCACTGAAAACCGGGGTTGTAATGCCCCGGTAATTCCGGGAATCACGGAGGCGGAATGGTAATATGAGTCCGGCGGTAACCAGGCGGTTTTACCACCTCGGTTACCGCCAGACTCGTAATGAGGCCATACCTTATGGTGCTGTGGCTTGTTGCAGCTTGCACTTCTTTGACCAGTTCTTCACTGGTTTACCCAGGCCTGCAGTAGTGCTTTTCTTTTGGTTCTATCTCTGTGCACTTTTCTATTTGTTGTGCTTGCTTCTTGTCTTGTTCTGCTGCTTTGTTAAGTGTCCTTTATTGCTACCTGTATCTCGTGTGTCTTTATTCTTGCTGCTTTAAATGTCTCTTGCGTCTTGCTGCCTTGAGTGTCTCTTGTGTCTCTTGACTTGCTTTTTGTTCTTCCTGCTTCGTAAGCGTCTTTGAGGCTAACTGCTTGCTCACTTGTCTTCTTGTTTTCCTAAAAGGAGCCGGAACAGAGCGAGACCATGAGGACAGGATGCAGAGGAGCTGACTCTGAGGTGAGAGCGCACAGAGCGTCTTACAACAGAGCGTTCCTTGTAATGATTAGGGTGGAGCGCTGTGGAATAATGTCTGTTTTCTGTCTTTCAGATGGTGTGGAGCAGGAAGGCGCTGAGCTAGGATCTCCTTGCCAGCGGTGAGTATCTGCAGGCGAATTACTGTCCAGACGTGCATGTGCACGGGAGGCGTTCCTGCTATCTCAACGACAGAATTAACGCAAACCAAAGGGTGTGGCCACAGGGCGTGGCTTAAATAATCCTGGGTTCCCTGCCCTTGTAGCCTAGAGCAATACCCTGTGGCCATAGTCAATGGCACGCACAGCAGCCATATTGGGTGACTGGTTTAGCCTAAAGGCGGCGGTCATTTTGGAAGGGTGTTGTGGTGTATTGCAGAAATTGGTGTGAATGCCATTCACGCACCAGTGAAGTCCAGTCTCTCCCTGCCTGCATTATTATTAGGGTTTTTGGGGGTCCCGGGCCAAGATTATGACAGTAGTCCCCACTAAGGCCCCCCATTCAGCTGTTAAGACAGGGATGTGGATTTTCTGGGCTATCTCGATGGAAGCGGGCCACTGTTTGCAGGGCATGAACATTAGAGTCTGGTTCTCAGGACCTGTCTAACACACTATGGCCCTCATTGCAAGTTATGCCGGTAGCCATGCCGCAATTTGCGGCATGGCTGCCGGCAAAACCGCATCCGTGTCTGTGTCTTCGGAATGAGGACTTACCGGACCATTCCGAGTTCAGATGGCCCGGTAATTCCTCACTCGAGGACACGGACACGGTTCATCCCCATTCCCATTTCAGCCCCCATAGGGCTGAATGGGAATGGGAGAGGGAGTAAACAACGGGCCATTACGAGATGGCCCATTGTTTGCTCCCTCTTCCCCTCGCGGGACCCGGTATGCACGCTTGGTTTTCCCAGGCGTGCCTAACGTGTCCCGCGAGGGGACCTCGTAATGTGGTGGAACGGGTTGAACGGCGCCGCAGCCTTTTACAGCGCCGTTTAACCCGTTCCGCCAGGGTCGTAATGAGGCCCTATACCCTTTCCAGTCTATTAGACTATTAGACCGTATACTGTGTTACTCACACGTTTAGAATCTAGAATGTTTCACACCTCATATTCGGGATCAGTGTTCTCAAGCTGTAACGGTGGTGGGTTGGGCATTGAGTTTCGTGTTCCTGGCTGTACTGGTTTTAGCAGTGATACGTGGAGCACAGGGTGAATGCATAAAGAGGGTGGTAGACTTAGTTTGACAGCCACTGGGTTTATGCGAGCTGTGATGAGGTATGGTCCTATATGACGAGGACAGGACTTTTTTGGACCTTTCAATTCAATGTGTTTGGTTAATAACCATAATTGGTCTCCTGTCTGGTATGTCGGTGCCGGTACTTTCTTCTGATCCGCACATTCTTGTACAAGTCCTTAGCTCGCAGTAAGTGAGTGGAAGCCTACTTTAGTGTGTGATGGATGGTGTCATGTAGCGTTGTGACTGCAGGCATTTCTAGGGCCTTGGTTGGATTATACACTGTTCCGGGGCGTTTGACGTGAAGCAAATAGAAGGGTGTTAAACCTGCAGCACTATGCAAGGTGTTATTGTAGGCGTACTCTGCCACCCAGCCGAGGTCTACCCAATCCAGATCTGTGTGAGTGCACATACAGTGGAGATATTCCTCTAACATCTGGTTTTTCTCGCTGTGATTTTGTGGATGATGGCTGGTTGATACGCTGACATATCCCAGAGGATAGCTCTGCAGCAACGTGCTTTCCTTGGAAACAAGACGACACGAAGCAGCACAGGTTCGATCCCCGGTCTGCGCTAAATTCCTGTAACAGCGCCTTGATGCCCCCTGAGCACTTTAAAAATGCAAATAAATCAAATAAATAGCTGAGCAAGAGCACAGCATTTCCTCCAAAAGCGTGAAATTAGCTGACTGCCTGATCGGAGATCAGTACGGAGGGAAACCCATGCAGTTTAACTACTTGGTGTAAGAATGTCTGGGCTATTGAGGTGGCATTTGGTATTCCCTTAAGAGCCACAAAGTGTTCCATTTTTTACAGTAGATTGACTATGACCAAGATTGTGTAAATGGCTCGACATGGCAGCATGTCTGTGATAAAGTCTTATGATACCATATGCCATGGAGCAGGGGGCACTGGAAGTGGTTGGAGGAGCCCTTGTGGTTCTTTCTGTTTTGTCTTATGCTAGACACATACATCGCAGTTCTTTACATACAGTGTCACATCTTCCCAAAGCGTGGGCCATCAATAGTATTGTTGGACCTTGTCAAGGGTTTTGGCAATCTCGGGGTGGCCTTCAATTAGAGAGTCATGATAGCTTTTGAGTATTTGTAGGCGCATCAGGGTTTCGGGGAGATACAACCGAATGCAGTGGTAGGGCAACCCATCCTTGCTGTAACATTTTGGATGCTGCATGACCAATGCATGTAACCAGGTGTGTTTCTAGGGGGAGGGCTCAGGGGGCTATAGCCCTGGATCTTTTGGTTGTAGCCCCGGATAGAAGCTCAGTTGTTACAACCAAAAAGGTTAGCTAGCCCCCAGTCCCGACAGTCCCAAAATAAGCATAGCCTCGGGTCTTTTCCAGACCTAGCAACACCCCTGCATCTAACTTCCTTTCGGTTGCCTTTCGTATTAACATTCGGATTGACTCTTGGAACTGTATAGGTTTCATGGGTGTAGAGTCTACAGCTCCAAGGATCTTGTGCATCAGAATGATTACCACAGGCTCCGGAGTTGCATAGATGTCTTCTTTGCTGCAACCCAGTTCGTTTGAGAGCCTCTGTCATGCCATTGTGTATCCCTGGCTGGTAGGTGATCAAAAAAATCAAATCTGGTGAAGAATAGTGCCTATGAGTTGCCAAGTAGACAGGGCCCAGGCTGTTTTAAGGTATTGTAGGTTTCTGTGGTCTGTGAGAACCATGACAGTAGGTCAAGTGCCCAGCAGACAGTGCAGCTATTCTTTAAAAGTGGCATTGAAGGCCAGACATTCTTTTTCCGTGATGGCATAATTTTATACTGTGGGTGTGAATGTTGTTGACCAGAATACAACTGGGTGGAGCTGCCCGGTGCCTGGGTTCTGTTGGGACAGAACAGTCCCCATGCCGACATAGGAGGCATGGTTTTCAACCACATAGGGGAGTTCTGGCTTCTGGTGTTGCAGGAATGGTACTGGGGTGTACTGATGTTTCAGGGTTGAAAACGCATGTTCTGCATCTTTATTTCAGTAAAAGGTTTTGTTTTTGCAGAGCAGTGCAGTAATTGGATTTTCAATAAGAGAGAAGTCTGGAATGAAGCATCAGTAATCACACAATCAGAGGAATATAGCTCTGTGTTTGGCGTTTTTTTCTCACTGTGTCAAGGAAAAAGGTGTGTTTCTGTTATTTTTCATCATTTTCTGACATGCAAAGCGCCAGGAGAAAGGAGCTGTATTTCTGTGGGGTTACTCTTCACCTTCTCTCATTCACAGAACCAGGAGAAAAGAGATACACGTTTGGGGTTAATTCCCCATTTTTTTTAAATGCACAGATCAAGGAGAAATCAGTTTTTGTGTGTTTGCATGTGTGTATGCATAGGGTGGGTACTGTTCTTTGTATGACACTACAATAGCTGTGAGAACAAAGTTGTTTTTCTAAGTATTTACTACTCTTGGTCTGACCCTGATTAAAGCCATGTAAAGTTATGTGCAGGACACTCTAGTGACACATATGGCATAACAGGGTATTAGAGTTGCAGCCTCTCTGCGTACCTATTGAGTTGCAGTGTTGACAAATCTAAAGGAATGAGGCCCTTCTGCACCAATCTATATGGCCTGAACTTGGGAATATGCCCGAAGCAGCATCCTTGCAAGGCATGGTGCCATATGCTCAAGTGTTACATTTTGCCAGCTCTTGGTGAGGCTATTTGCTCTCAAAGCTGCAGCGTGTATCTCACTGTGAACTAAAAAGCAGGCCCTCAAACCAAACACAGATCCCACCACAGAAGTACTTTGGGAGACATCAAGTTTATATGTGTGTTGTGGTGGTGGTAGAGAAGTTGGCAAGACAGACATTCAATGAAATGCACAGAGCTTCCTTTGTGAGTAATACATCATTGTGAATTACAATGTTCACAAGACTTTCACTGCCCACAGACAGAGCACATCAGAGGACAGTACCAAGGTTATCACGTGCTCCCGGTAAACTAGTCAGAGAAGAAGTTAGTAGCCATGCCAGGCCATAACGAAGTGCTCACAGCAGTAATGGTTGTGTGAAATCAGCACAAGCATCAGCAAGCAGTATTGGCGCTCGTGCAGTGACATTATTCACTTAGGCGCTGACATAATATGCAGAGGTTATCACCGTATCACAAAAACAAAAGGTGGCTTCACTGGAAAGAATACATAGATATCGTCATAATGTATACAATTGTACACAATTCAATTAACACAATCAGCACGCATCCCACAAAAAAGAATGATTGAAACGAGCTCAATGTTAATGTACGAAAACAATTTTAATCAGATTAATTTTCATCAAGTCATAAAGGATAAATAGTGAATATAAAAGACATGATTAACATATTGTAAATATAAAAAAAATGTAAATCAATGACAAACAGTAAAAGTCCAATCAACAAGAATACTAAAGAAAATGTTATTCAAAAATATAGGGAATGGGGATTAACAATATTGCAAAATAAACAATGCATATCACATGAAAGAAAGGAACTCAATCCAGAATATAGCTAAATGTGCAATGCATTATTTAACTTGTACATATCCCATATTCAGCTTTACCATTTTTATTATATTATTTAAATTTATCTGATAGTTGGTTTTTCAAGTCTTTTCTTGTTTTTATTCACTGTTTTGCCTGATCTTTTATAAGTGAGATCTAGTTGATCTAATTTTAGGTTTTTTGAATCTCTGATTTAAAGAATCTGTGATTTTGTGGAATCTCTAAACTTTGATTTAGGGAGTCTATGGTGAACGATTTAGCTTATACAGCATTAAGCTTAAAGGTGTGCTGAGTTTTTAGCTATAAGTCATAAAAACATTGGAGCAAAACAAATAATGGAAACCAATCAGCATCTCAGTCATTTGAGTACACATGTACTTTAGGGCAACGTCGTGCTCAGGACCAAACAATGTGTTGCATCCCACACGATGTGAGGGAGTAGCTGGCAGAATGTAATTCAGCAAGCCCTTCTGTGGATTTTACCATTACATATAAAGCTTGCTCAAATAAATAAGTAGTGCACTCTTCGTCGTGGACTTTGGCACGTAGATCAATTTCATGTATAGTTACTCTAAGTGCCAAATGCACTCTTCTTCGTGGATTTATTTTTGCACAACAATTGCATTTGGAGAACGTGCGAAAGCCAAAGTTTGGTATAGAGACACATTTTATTTGCAGTTACTATTGGTGCCAAACTATGTTTTCCAGTAGAGGCTGGCGCTTCTGCTGAATTGGGAAACCCAGCGGGGTTAAGCAATTGTACAATCACTAAATGGTTTGCTGAGGTTATTGCCCCGAGAAGTCTGTAGAAAGGCTTGGGCTTCTGATACAAATGTGTGTATTCACCTGTGCAGCATTTCCTAATGCATTCACAACAAAAGGTTAAACATAGAGAGTTTATCACTGCAGGCAATGCTTTCCCTCGAAATAGCCAAGTAGTCACTTTATGTTAGATATGCAATCATATGCAAGATACTCTTAACAAAAGCCATCCCAACAAGTAATACATGACATCATGCCATCTTAGGTTTTGCCATGAAATGCCAGGTACTCACATAGCATGGCAAGTGTTGTCATTAAATGCACAGGAACCACCTCATTTGCCAGGTATTGTCATCAAATACCAAGGTACTCAAATCATATGCATATTATATTCAGCGCATTCTCTGGTACTCACATCATTGCCAGAAACTGTCATTTAATGCCCAGGTATACATAACATTACTAGAGATGTCCATGAAGTACAACACCAATTGCCAGTTCGTTACTCTTTGCCATTGGTTGCCATTAAATGTCATTAAATAACCCTTGCATAATAATTTCCATATGTTGCTCCCAAATGCCCAGACCTGACTGCTTTTGTCAAACAAACACCTCTGTACTTTGTCCTTTTCTAATGAATGCCATACAATGAACAGGTACTCACAGCTGTCAGATGATTTCAATCAATTTCTATTCATTTCTATTTAAAAGATTCAGATGTGTATCACATTGCCAAGGATTGACAACCTATGTCCAAGTACTCACACCCTAGTCAAAAACCACCATCAACTTCTCTGATACTCACCCCATTACAGAGGATTTGCATAGAATGGCCATTCACCATACTCATCCCAGTGCTGGGGATTGTCATCGAATTTCAAGGCACTCGCCCATTGCCAGAGATTTCCAGGAAATTCCCTGATATTCACATGCTTGCCATGCATTACTGTCAAATGTGCCCTAATGCCAGTGACCACAATGACATGCAATGGAATGGCCAAATGCTCACCCCATTAGTCGACATTCATTGACATCTAACAGCATTTTAGGGCCTGATTCGCATAGGGTTTTCCAATGCGATCACACCATAATAAAACATGTCTGTGAATTAGGCCCTGACTCTTGAAACGGATTTCCACTTAATGCCCACATATTCAACTATTGATATAGAGTATCATGAAATGCTCAAGCACTCACTCCATTTCCGGAGATGTTCATCAAATGCTCCTGCAGTTATCCTGTTGCCACCAAATACCCAAGAACTAGCACCACTGCCAAGATTTCCATTGTTCAAGTACTCAGACATTAACAAACAAAGATAAGCATGGCCACCACCAATATATAAGTATCTGTTGTGTAATTTCCAAGGCACACAAGAGTAAATGCTGGTGACAGAAAAAGGCAACCTGAAACATGCAATGAACCCCAGAAAATGTCCTAGGATAGGCATGCTCGCATAAAAGTGCAAAAAGCATCTACAAGCAATGGCAGTTTGTTTCTTTACGTTATGATTATTCCTTAAGGACCATCTTATAATTGTAGCAGCTTTTTCACTTTTAGGACAGCACGTAGTGCCCAGGACCTTTTCCTGGGATTCATAGCAGATACTCAATCATTGCCACACACTGAGAGGAAATTACCGATTTCGCACCCCATTGCCAGGGATCAACATCAATTGCACAGGCATGCAATATGTTGCAACGGGTTATCATCAAATACACAGAGTCTTACTCCAATGCCGAGGATTGGCATTGCCTCCTCCACTACTTGCCCCGTTGCCAGGGATCATCGTCTAGGTACTTGTCCCCTTGCTGAGATTGCCGGCAAAACCAGATACTCACCTCATTGCCATGTATTGCAAATGTATGGCCTGGGGCATGCCCCATTTCCGATCATTGCCTTGAAATGCCATGTACTTGCCTTGTTTCCTCTGATTGTCATGATACGTCCAGGTACTTACCTATTGCCATGTGTGCGTGTAAAAGACGAAGTGCATGAAGAGTTGCAATCAGATGGAGAGGACAGAGCCTCTGGTTCCCCTTCTGTTACCCTGACCATCTACCCGGTGAGCAGATCTGCTAGAGAAAGAAACATGATGTGGTTTTCACTAGTTGGCCAGGAAAAGTACTTGGCATGAATAAGTGAACGAAATGGGCAGGAACAAGACTGAGCGCAGCTCCGGCAAAAAGTTTCTTGGTGGAACAGCGCTCTGTCCCGGAACACGCAGTACAGGAGCCTTTACATAGAAACTGCCAAAGCACCACATTCGGCTTGCAAATATTCTTCTTCTAAATTACCGAATGCGTGGGGACCCACGCAGGGCTTCCCCATCCAATAAGATAATGTGCACCAACTTACAAATGTTCTTCTTCTTCTTCTTAATTATCGGAAGCGTAGGCGGACCCACGCAGGCGCTTCCCCATCCTATAGGATGATGTGCACCGTATCCACTAATTATTATTTGGCTCCATTTAAGCTCACAACTCCTCCCACCTCCCGGTCTGCCTCACAAAATCCAACATCACACTACGCCTCCTCCTGCCTCTCTCCCCATCACCTCCCAGTATAGTCCTCTCACTCAGCTCAGCCACATCCAATGCAGTCAACCGAACCCTCATCAATTCTCTCTCTGCAACATGTCTTTCACACCTAATCAAAAAATGTCCCACCGTTTCAGGCACCTCACACACCGCACAGTCCCTTGATTCACGCTTCCCTATTCGAAATAGACAGTCATTCAGCCCCACATGACCTATCCTCAACCGATTCAGCATCACCTCCTCCCACCTCCTCCATTCTGAACTCCCTGCATCCACCTTCACCGACACTTTCCTACGAACACCGAACATCCACCTGCCCTTTACCACATTCACCCACCTCTCCTGCCACTCATCCAGGACTCGTCTCACCATCACAGCCTTCACCTCATCCACACTCAAAGGCAACCTCACATCAATCGCTCCTCTCCTCATACCCTCACCCGCCGCCAAATCCACCAACTCATTTCCCAAAATGCCACTGTGACTGGGAACCCACGCCAACTCCAAATCCATACCCCCGTGCACACACCGATCAATCTTCATCATAATGTCCAAAATCACATCCTTCCTATCACCATCCCCTGCCACAATCGCCTGTAACCCACTCAATGAATCTGAGAACACCACCACTTTCTCATACCCCAACTCACACACCCTGTCAATCACCAATGCCATCGCCACCAACTCAGCCGTACAAATAGACACATCATTCGTCAGTCGTCCTATTTTATACTCCCCAATGCTTTCTAGATAATACGCCATTCCCACTCTCCCAGACATAGGATCCTTTGAACCATCCGTAAACACCTTGTATCCTTCCTTTCCTGCCACATACTCCTGACCCAAAGCTTTGATCTCACCCCGCATACCTCCCTTCTTCGATACCACATTCGCCAACTCCAAACACACCTTTGGAGATCTCATCATCCACCTCGGCCTTCTCTCCAAATCCGTATCTGTCACAATCATCAAATCACCCACACCCCACTGCACTCCCTTCTCCCACATGTGAAACCCAAAAGTGCCCCCCTTCCTCCTCCACCGATCCGTGTAATAGTCAAACCTCCAATTATACTCCAAACATTCACGCACCGGATGAGCCACACTCTTCGCACTACACTTCACCCACCATCTCATATTTAACACATCCCTCCTCATCCCCAATGGCATCTCTCCCACAAGCACCTGAACCGCATTCTCTGGGGAGGACCTCATCACACCCGAACACACTCTCAATGCCCTTGCCTGTACTCTATCTAACCGCAACTTCTGACTCGACGTATAACCCACTGACACCTGACACCCAAAATCCATCACACTCAAAATCAACCCCTTATACAACATTCGTAAACACTTCTGTTGCGCACCCCATTCTTTCCCAGTCACCGCCCGCAACAAATTCAGCCTGCGTTTACACTTATCCACCACACCATCCACTTGCACATTCCAATTAAACTTTCTATCCAGAATCACCCCCAAGTACCGAAACTCTTCCATGCTCTTCACCCTCACAAAACCAAATTCAACTCCTGCTGCACTCTTTTCCTCGAGAACACCATACTCGCACTCTTATCCACAGACACCGAGAAACCCCATTTCCCACACCACTCCTCCATGCGTACAATCGCAGCTTGCAACCGTCTCTGTACCAACAACAAACACCGCCCTCTTACCCAAACCACACCATCATCCGCGAAGAAATCCACCTGACACCCAATTCCCGCCAAAGCTCGAATCAACCCATCCACCATCGCATTAAACAGCATCGCACTAATCACACTCCCCTCAAACTGGTATATATGTAATACATTTTACAGATATCTCTTTATTAGGGTGACTAGTGTGACCATTCAAAATAGAAGAGTACATTATTCGCTTATTATTTTCTTAATGATTCACTATAAGAAATGTTCAGATTTAAAATTGTGGACATTATGTTGTTCCCATAATGCTCTTTGTTTTTATGCAAATCCCCAGGATTGAGTTCTATATAGAGATGCTGGGCCTTATTACAACTCTGGCTGTGCCGGTAAAAACAGCAGGCTGCCGCTGAAGTTGTGTATTTATTCCAGCGCCTGGCAATGGGGAATCACTGGGGAATTACAACCCCGCGATCCCTGAAGCCAGGCGTCGGAAAAAGTTACTCCCCATTCCCATTGAGTGAAGTCTGAGAGTGGGTGCATTTCCACCCGACGGGTCAGACCTGGTGGGCGGAAAGGCATCCAGCCCGCAAACCTGTACTCTGCTGGTCTGGTAACAACGCTGCCGGTAAGCCTATTGGCACCGTTGTTAACGGACCGGCAGGGCTGTAATGAAGCCCACTGTGTTGCGCAACCTGGACCTGGGCCACGCCCATTGGCCCTGCCCCCTCCACCCCAAAGCCCCACCCCGCCTTAAAAGTGGGGGTTCCCCAAATAAATGTTTTCCATTTTCAGTACTGGCATGACTGACATCTGAGCCTAACATGACATTTTAAAAGAAGAAAGCGTCTTGTCAGAAGATCAGACTTTTGATACACCAGCATTATCTATTCCTGTTATGCCGAGTGAAAACACATCCACAGAAGAGGCAGCAGTGACCCTCGTATACAATTCACATGCTTTAAATGCACACAAGACAAAAGCCACACATTTGTATGCACGTCCCATTTGTGAATATGGGATGCACACTTAAATAGATGAACACGCCACCACCCACCCTATGGTATGTGAAGAGGGTTGGACAAAGGGCATCTACATGTGTGCATCTGTGCTGTGCGCATTCTGATGCCCCTTGTGTACAGGGGACATTGTTTGGCATAAGTGAATCTCTTTCACTTGCATAAGAAAGCTTTGTGAAATGGCTCATTTATTCTCAATTCATAGAAAGGCTGCTACATAACTCATCTACTTCTACATTTATAAAAGACAAAATGTGTGAGTTTGTGGCTTGGTGAAGCATGGTTCCTTATATAATTCCATACTGTTTCACCAGTCTGCACCAAATTTTACATAGTTACCTGCCTGGACCCTCCCGACATTACTGGCTATGTGACATTTGGACACCCCACCCCTTTCCCCGGATTTCAGCAAAAGCCATATTTTTTGTGGGTTTGTGGCTTGGCAAAGCATTGTTTCTTATACAATTCCACACCATTTTACCAATCTGCACCAAATTGTGCATAGTTAACTGTTAGGACCCGCAGGATGACATTTGAACATCCATCTTCTTTCCACGGATTTCAGCACCTTCACACATGAGATGGTTGCCTAAAACAGTTGCCTGAAATCGGCGAAACAGTCTGAAATCGGCGAAACATCAATGTGGTCGTAGAAGGACCAGTCCCGGCACGAGGAAGAAAACTCAAGGTCTCGGACTTTGAAAACCACATTTCAAGGCCCAATTATGCACGGTTTCTGGGATATTTGCACCTCAACAAACTGCACCACGCCATGGTGAGGCGACAGGTGGGGAGAGAGCTCAGCAGGTCCCGGTATGCAGCAGCACACCAACTCTCACCTCCCCCCAACGTCTGTTCTCTGGTTTATCAGCCATCCACATGCGCCCAATCTGTGTAGTTTACTTCAGGGTGAAAAGCACATCAAGCGAGAAGAGAATCAGAACAGCAACCTACAGGATCATTGATTTTCAACCATTGATAAGAGTGTTGTCATGTCTGTATACAGAACCTGTTTAGATAACGGGTACTTTTTGCTAGTACTTCATATTTGTTGGCACTAACCCGTATGAAAATGCATGTATGATTAGGGTGTAAGCACTGACGTTCGTTTGTTAAAGAATGAGTGCTCTGAAACATTACTCCAAGGCTACAGCAGGCCAGGCACGGTTGTCCTTATTGTTCATAATAAAATCTAACTGACCCTGACATGCTAATGGGGCCAAACGGACTGGCACTATTTTTATTATCTCTGTACCTCGGCACTGAAAGGAATCCAAATAACTGGCGTTTTGATGCCAATATATAGCAATGGTGGTCATACTTGAACTCGTTATAAAACATTGAAACAGTGTGAGTACCTAGCCTTTTGATGCCAATAGATGACATATGAATGATTTCAGTATAAGAGCGTGTACTTAAATAATGATGATACTCCAGTGTCATATAATGACTATGGGCCTCATCACGAGTTTGGCGGTAACCCTTAAATCCGGCAGTCGCGCTATTACCGCCAGATTTAAGGGTCCGCCAAATCAGGGCTTTGGCAGATTTCTCCCCAGCTCTGAGCTGGGCGGAAATCCGCCGAAAATTTGTGCTATTACCGCCGGCTGGAAATCCGCTGGCGGTAAGAGCGTGAAAATTCCCCATTGAGCCCAATGGGGAATGGGGCATTCCCAAATGGGCTCAGTGGGGAATGGGAAATTCCATTACCGCCCAACTCGTGATGAGGCTTTATGACGGTCAAATGGCCCTAGAAGCTTAGCATATTGAGCAAATTATTGAAACATATCTTAACAATGCTTATACATTAGCTGAAGCTGTTGACTTTGTTGTTGTACTTATTGTGACAGTACATTCTTTGTTCATGATTGTTTTGCTGTACCATAGATTTATTGTACGCTCTGTGCACCACACACATAGCAATTCCATACACAACCATTTATAGAATGTAATCCACTGGAGGAAAGAAACTGAGGATAGGAAAGTGGGCAATTGAGGCTAAAAACACCCTGGGAGGGAGGAGACAGGAACTATGCAGCTGGAGAAGAAGATTTTGTGATGGCATGTCAGTCCTGTTCGGTGGACCATCGTTCTGCAAAATAGGGAGGAAGATATAGTTGTGATAATAGGGTTTTGTTTCCCAGGCAGATCGGGTGTATTTTAAGTTAGTACACAATGTTTTTTGGAAGCATTAAGGACTCCATTGCTTAATTCAAAATGTGCACCTCCACAGCTTTGATATAACATGGTTTTGTGACATGTTTGTGGATTTCCGCGTGTGCACACCACAACTCATTTTCTCTTACTTTGATTGTTTCTTTCAATAAGAACTGCAAAAACGGCACCGTTGCGAATATCTAATCGCCATGTTTACTAGGTTTTATTGCACTTGGAGATGTGCCTTGCTCATGACCCCTGCTCATCGTGTTAAGTCCATCTCTTCATACTCACCTCCTTGCACTGTATGTTCCCAAGCCCTCCCAACGTCTTTATTCCTCAGTCACCCTTTGTTTGCTGCCTCCAACGTACACTCCTCTCCAGTGAAACGTACAGTCAAATACTGCTTCGCCAGTCTCTTGTGTCCTGTTTTCAACTGCCAATATTGGAACCCAACGCACATGACTGTATTTTACTAAGTTGTTTGAACTAACCCCTCACTCTGTTCTGAAGTATCCCCTTAACCACTTGGTGCATTTTCATCCGCATTGGCACTAAGTGCAGGGAGTGTGTCAATCAGCTCCCTCCAAGACAAGGCAATAACATGCAGTGAAGGCCCACATTCGGAAGCAACTACTGGCTCCCATGTGCAGCGGGATCTATCATCGCCTATGGTCCCTTTTCCTCCTTTCTCTGCCCACCCCCCTGACTCTGTTCTCATCCTGCCCAACTGTGCACTTTATCAAAATTATCCGTTCTCTCATCGACCCTCAGGGATATCATCGGCCTCAATCCTCCTCCTCCATGTGGGCCACCATAGAAAGCAACAAGTGGCTCACTCTGTTAGGGAGATTTATCATGTATATGTGCCATCCCCTTTCCTAGTGAGACCCCAAACACTTTTTGCTGGACTTCTGGACCTTTTTCTTTCAATTCTGAATGAGTGGAGCCTTTTTTCTCGCATTCATTCTTGTGGGCTCTGTCTTTTGGAACTATATTCTTTGAATTCTACCTGTACTATGGAGAAAACACAAATTTAGAATTCTAAACAGGACTTTGTTCTTTGAGCGAATTCTGATTTTTTAGCTTGTGTTCTTTAGGGCTGGTTGTATCTTTATCTTGATTGCCAAAGATAGGATTTAAAGTATTTTAAAGTAGTTATACAAATCCACTTGCGACAGCCCAAAGCGATCTTCCATATATAGTTGTGAGCGCCAAATTAATACTTTTCACACTTTTTAAGACTTGATTAAATTTGGTCTTTTATTTTAAGTTTTGCACAGGGTATGTAACCCCTTCAAATAAATGGTCTCTCTACGCGTGTTTCACCCTTTATACCATCAAAAAGGGATCATCAGGAGATATTTTTCAATAGTGTTTCTCTCAATTCTTCATGTGCATCATCGTGGAAATGCCAAATCCATCCAAATATTTGCTGAACCAGTAAGGACACTGCAGAGATCTGATGCAACTCGCCCAGACCCCCTCACCAGAGTGTGGGACTGCAGGAAGCGAAGAAGATTGTCCAGGCGATCTGTGTCCTTTGTTTGTGCTGCAGAAAAAGGACCAAAACTGCAGGTGAACCTAGAAGTGGCTGAAAGTCATTCCACAGGTCCTTCCTCAAGACTGCTGCTGAGAGATCCCATCGATTGCCCTGCCTTCAGTCACCAGACCAAGGAATCCAAAGGTCGGGTCCAGAGCTGCAACATCACAGAGCATCCAGCACGAAAACGTTCTTCTAACCTAAGGTACTGTGGGGTCAAGGGTATTGCTTACCTGATTCCAAGAAGTTGCTCCAGAGCATTGGAGTGCATGTAGAGGTGTCCAGGGCAACCACCTCTTACCTCCAACCCAAGCTGCTACTTGTGCCCCCTTCTCAAGTCTGTTTTAAGGTCTCCCTTATTCGTTGCTTCAGTAACTCTAGACACTGTGAGAAATCCACAGGAACTCTTTGTAATTCGCTGCTTGTCAAGACTCCAAGTTCTCTCCAAACTGCCTTTAGCTAGGGTTGTTTTTTTTAACTTAATTCTTTTTTAAACATTTGCATTTGTTTATTTTTTATAGTTGTGGATACAACTTTACAAATATGAGCATGCTTTCCATAACACTTTATATAGTTTTCATGATCTATTACATGGATTTGCATGTAGTACAATTGATTCATTTGCACTTAAAATTGTATTCATATTTCTGTATAAAATTATTTTTCAACATAATCACAGTTTTAAAAGAAAATTGATAGTGGCTATACCCAGAGACACATATAGTGCACTTTATCCAGGTGTTTATCTTGCTCTTTGAGTTATTTTCAAAGGCTTGTGTTAGGCATAGTATGATTGTTGATTCATGTTCTTCTTTCTTAGGCACTTTCTGTATAGGGACAATGAATTTCATCGACAATCGCCTTCAGAGAGATGAGTCCTAGTTCACATCGTATAACAGGGATTGGAAAACATTTAGGTAATGTAAGTAATGTTTTCCAGAAATAACCTTCAAGATAGTTCCACTTCGGTTGATTTTCCTAGAAATTGGATTGTGCTCCGTATGTTAGAGCCTGGATGACTTTTTGTTTATAGAAAGTGAGGATTGGCAAATTTGCGGTGCACTATGGATGCTTGAGAGTGTAAAGTTGTTATTTTGAATTTCATTTGCATTTTGTACTGTGCGTCAATTTTTCTATCATTTACATTTACTCCTAAGTATTTGTATTCATGTATAATTGGAAGGGGAATATTGTCGATGGTCCATTCGAATCTTGAGTTCTTGCTTTTGTTTAATGTTTTGATCTTTAATATGTTTGATTTTGGGATGTTTATCTTTAGTTCATTCTGTAGAGCACCAAGTAGCCTTTCAGGTCAATAGGAATTTGGTCTAGCAGAATAAGGTCATCAGCGTATAACAACCATGCTATTGCCCGATTATTTAGCTTAGGCATAAAGCTTCTTGTCATATCAAGGTATTCTCCAATATCTTTTATATAGAAGTTGAACAGGGTGGACGCAAGTGTGCATCCCTGCTTTAGCCCACGGTGAGTGTTGATGGCATCTGAGAGAAGTCCCTCATTGTTTAATTTGATTCGGATAGATGTTTCCACTGTAGAATTGTTGTAGTAAGTTCTGTATATAAGTCGGCATTTAGCTGATTCTAATTTCTTCCATAGTAAAGTTCTTGATATTAAATCGAAGGCTTGCCTGAAGTTGATGAAGGCAACATACAGAGGTTGTTTTTTCTCTAGCGCTTCTTTTTTAAGTGTGGAGATAATAAGTAAATTGGGGCGGTGCTGATTCCACTAATAAAGCCTGATTGATGGAGATCAACATGTTCTTTTCCTTTAGCCAGGCTGTCAGATCTCTTTGTATTTTTAGGTGTTTGTGTTGAACTATACCGTTTTTGTATTGAGTGCTTGTATTACTGGCCATTTTTGTACTCAATTATCGAGTCTGCTTTTACCCTTTTTAAATCTGTTTTTTTCTGTTCTTGATGATCGGATCATATGAATGCGTTGCAGAAAGGGTCGGACTAAGATTGGGGGGCGGAAATTTGGGAGAAAAAGACAGATTGTCTGTATATAAATCTTGCAGATTCTTATTAGCACCTGTCAGGACAGGCACTGTCTTAATTCCGCTCAGGAATATTTCAAGTTTGGGTATCGACCATTTAATTTGATTTCTGCCCTTGGGTTTTGTATGGCATGTTTGTAATAGTCTCTTGAATTCTGGGGATGTGGCAGGCATGTGATTTCTAAGATGTTGTGATCACTTTCCTCTTTTTCGATGACCGTAATGTTTTTTTACGACATTTATGGTGTTATTTGATATGAATACATAGTGCAAAATGGCTTGAGATTTGTTTCTTTTATCATGTCGCCCAAGAGGGGATGTCGCCCACTATGATTCAGTTGAGAAAGTTCATGTTTCTGTTTGATATGAGATTCATCCATCTTTTGCTTTCGAAGCAATCAATTTGCCAGTTTGTGATAGACATCTTATGTTCAAGTCGCCTGCTATGATTGTTGTTTGTATTTGTGTATCTTTTGCAATCATATGCAGACATTTAGTTATGTGACTGAAAAAGAGATCTTCAGTTAAGAGTGCAGGATTCCAGTTAACATTTATTATAACCGTGCAAGGAGCGAGAGTGTGTAGGTTGTTGTTAAATTCTAATTTTATTAGCTGTGTACATGGGTGAGGTGATAGCCATGGAGTTAATTTACCCAGTGCATCTGTTTTTAATGCCACAAGGAGGCCTGCCGTAGGTCTCCCTTCAGCTTGTTTTATGGAAGAAATCCAACTTGTTTCGTAGTTCGGCCATGTTGGTTGCATGTTTATCCAAGTTTCCTGTAGCAGTATCAAGTCATATGCGTCAAGTTGGTGTGTTTTACTAGGTTTCATGAGGTAAGTGAAACCTCTAGTGTTCCATATTTCAATTCTCAAAGTTCGATTGTCATGGATGGCTGGACGTTATTCGGTCTGCCATTGAACATTGGATTATATTGCTTGGTGTAGCCATGACCATTTGGTTTCTCTGTGTTTTGGTGTTTCATCGTTGAAATGGACTTCTCTTTCTAAGCATCCAGTACATTCTTGGTATTTGATAGAGGCTTTTTCATGTGATCGTTCTCTTAGCAGGGATCTGGACTCCTTTACTCGTTCTTTTACAATAGAGAGATTAAACCCTTTAGTTGCAAGATTTTCATTTTCTTTCCATATCATTTGCTTCACAATAAGCAAAGGCATTGACAGAGATGCAGAGTGCATTCTTTTATTTTCTGATATATATACAGATTCAGTGTCCTTTAATATTATTTGTTTAAGGTTAGGGTTTGAGCCAAACAACGCTAATAAGGCCATAGATACAATTAGCGTGTCTGGGACTTTCAGAGTGATGTCATCAGATTTTTGAATTTGTGGGTGTGCATCGATGTTGCCATTTGGGTTGGTTTTATCATCCCTCTTGAGTTCCCTTGTGTTTTTTTTAAATTGCATGTTTTTGGTTATCTCTCCTGTAATCTCTTGACAGAGCTTTCATTATGTCACAGGAAATGTCCTGTGTAGGATCGTCTTTTTCACTCTTCTCAGGAAGCGATGTTATAGAGTATGTCGAGTAATCCATAATGTCATCTGTCACAATATCTTGAACCAGTAAAATGTCATCAATTGATGGAGCGTCTTTACACGTAGAATGTGTGGTTGTCACATTTGTATCTTCGTCAAGAATTGTTGATGGCTGCTGAGGTTTAATGTCTGTATATCTGGTTATGGGAGGCGGCAGGGTGTCAGGCCTTTAATGATTTTTTTAGCTTCCTTAATGTTAGAATTTATTTTTGCTGTTATTATTTTGGTTTTCTTTTGATTTCTGTTTTGCTCAGGAGTTGCTTTATTTCGTTTGGCTTTTCTTTTGCTTTTTGAGTTTAGGAACACTTAAAATATGGGCTCTTGATGCTCGGAAGGTTTGGACTTAAAAGACTTACCAGGCAAAGGAACCGTCTCTAGAACTTTGAACTAAGCTTATGTTGCACTAACTCACCATTTTCCTCTCTTTAAGTGACTTTACTATATGTGTTTGCAGAGTAAATGTACTACTGTATAACCCATTGAAACCGTATGAGTGCGCAATAACCAATAATACAGTAACCTTGTCTTTTCCCTTTCTAACATTGCTACAAATGTTACCGCAAACAAACGCAAAAGTGAAAGTGCCCTTTGAAGTGTATTATCAACTAATCCTAAGAGTTCTAGTATACACGTCTGAAGTATTTAAAGTGATTCTGGTGTAAATATAAGAAATATATACTTTTATATAAATATATGTGTGAGTGCTTTTTTGTTGTGCCTGTCTAGCTAAGATTCAGTGTACTTACCTACAGCTCACATCTTACTCTTAAAATAAGCCTGACTGCTCTGCCACTCTACCAAGGTCCTGAGCTACTACAGACTGGTACTAAGAGGTAGGGCTCTACAAACCACTGGGATAGCTTACTAAAGTATTACTGCCATTAGGACTTTAGGAAAACTCCCCTAACGCTGGTGTCACAGCTGGTGGGATTTGTGTATGTTCAATGACACTGATTTCTGGTTGTATTGCACACAAAAATCCATCCTCCAGATTACTATACTGTAAAGTACTAAAACTATGTCCACTATGGATAACTAATAGGCGGAAGCTTGTATGTCTCTTAATGTTGAAAAACTGAAAGAAATGTGTAAAGATAAATGTCTAGTACTAAAGGAAAAAAAGCTGAGTAGATCCAAAGAGTGTTGGATTACCAAGCTATAAGTACTCCTGTAACCCCTGCTTCCAGAATAGATCTGGAAGACAATGATGGTCAAAGTTTAACTCTTAGCCCTCAACTTCCAGATAATGAGGCAGAGGATGATGTGGATGAAAGTATGAATATTAATCCACCTGCCAATCCTCTGACCTCAACCCTACCTGTATCTAACATGTCAGCTGAGATGGTTCTAGAACTAGAAAAAATGAAAATGCAGCTTGAATTCAGGAAACTTGAAATTCAGTCTGAGATGAAAGACAAAGAAATGAGGAAGGACTGCAATTCAGGGAAAAAGAGATGCAGCATGAACTAGAGATCAAAAGGTTGTCCCTTGATTCCACTTCTGTTTCAGAGTTCTCTTTGCCAGACCACCCCAGAAGCAGGAAGCCTCGTCTCTCCGAAGATTTGGTGAGTTTGTGTGATGTGAAAACTGATATTCTTTATTGGCTGAGGACATTTGAATTTACATATAAAGTACAAGGTATTTCTGAAAATGAGTTTGTTCCATGGGTAATCTCTAGGCTCCCCCGGAATGGCTGTGATGCTGTGATAGAGTTCAATGATGTTGATAGACAATATTACATTTTGGTAAAAACTGCTCTCATAGCCAGGTTTGGGAATAACTCTTCATAATACCTAAAAAGGTTTAGGGACAACAAGAAGAGAGATGGTAACGTGTGGGCCACTTGGATGTGTGAAACCCTGAAAAATGTAGATGGGTGGATTAAGGGCTACAAAGTGAGCTTGTATGAAGGCATGAGGTGTCGCTCTATGCTGAAAAGTGTTTTTGATGCCTGATCCCCAGAGGCTGAGACAGCACCTGGCTAACTCTAAGGAACTGGACCCCAAGAAGCTAGCAGTGGTTGCTGACTTGTGGGTGGCCAATAGGACTACTCACAAGGATTTTGGGGCTCCTCACAAGAAAGAGGAAGGGAAAACATAAAAAGGATGAGAAGAAACATTCTAAAATAAAAACACCAAAAGGGGCCACAAACAAAACACAAGTAAATTCCCCATACATAACCTTATAGGGCTAGTTACACCTCTGGACCCAAACCAGAGGGATGTTATCAGAAACCCCTATTCCAAAAAACATTTGGTACATTTGGTAAATGTGTCATTTGTGGGTCTGGTGAACATCTGAAAGGAGATCTCAATTGCAAGGGTAAGCCTTCAGGGATACCCTCTGTCAGCTTACCATTCACATATGATGTGGATATTGCAATAACATCGGCTAGCTTTCATCCTCAAGCTGAAGAACCTATTGGTGTTCAGGCTAGACTTTCTTTACTATCTCTGGGACAGAGGGAGCAACAGAACATTGATGTGTATAATTCCATTGCTGATAATACTAAAGAGAAGTAAAAAGATAGTGTACTTGTGAATGGACCGGACACTCCTCGCATTAGAGACACTGCTGCCAGTATAACTAGGGTAAATGAAAGTTTCTTTCAACCTGAGGAAGATGCTAAGGCTCCCAAAAGGCTTGCCTAGTTAGCAGGAGGCCCAGTCCAAATGTTCCCAGTATTGCCAGCTATCATTAAGGGTAATGAGATGACTGTAAAGATTCCTGTAAGTGTCCAACCATAAGTGCTAGGAAGAGTACTGTTGCACAATGATTTGAAGGCCTTAGGTGTAGTCTCCCACACACCCAAACATCCCTCTAAGAAGAGAAGAGAGTTGATAAGAAAAGCCAGAAAGGCAACCTTAAAGGATCTTCCATCTGAGACCAAGGAGAAACCTAGAGTCTCTAAAGGAAAGAAGGGCCCCAAACCCCAAACTTCCACAAGGAAAAAGGTTCCTGTTGAAAATATAGAGGTCACCCCTGTGACCCCATCACCAGCTGAGACTGAGTTGGTGCCAAAGGAATCCCCCGAAGAAGCCTCTTCTGACGAGTCAGAGGAGGAGGAGATTCAATCCTGTCTAGAAGATTTGGATCCAAGAGACCATCCTGAGCTGCAGACCTTTCTTGGAGAAGGGGGACCCTCAATGACAGACTTCAGTAGAGGACAAAGAGAGGATACCGCTCTAGAAGGTCTACAACAGGAGACCTCTGGAGACTTGTGTAACCTCAGGAATTGAGACCCACATCCCTACAGTTAGCACATCAAGTCCCCCTGGCTGGTCATTTAAGTTCCAAGAGGACCAAGGAGAGGATTTCATTGTACTTTTAATGGCACAGGATGGATGCAGACATTGAACAACACTGTAGCAGTTGTCACAACTGCCAGTTATCTGGTAAGAGTGGAGCCAAGAATGTGGCACCCTTAGTGCCTCTCCCAGTAGTGGGAGTCTCTTTTGAAAGGGTGGGGAGTTTTGACATTGTTGGACCTGTAAACCCTCCAACATCTTCAGGCAACCGATTTTGCATGATAACATGACTGGGCAAATTAGGTTGGCTAATGAGGGTACTATGACTTCACCATTCCTGCTTAACAGAGGAGTCAAACAAGGCTGTGTTCTGGCCCGCATGCTCTACAATTTATATCTGGCGGATTTACCAGCACAGTTTCATAATGTGGCAGGATGCTGTCTGAGGTGTGCCACTCCCAGTGTATTTGTATGCTGATTACCAAGTCATTTATAATCATACATTTAGTGGTATAAAGGATATGTTTGAAACCTTGGTGGCATATACTGCTGAGAATGCACTAGTGGTTAACATGTCTAAAACAAAGGTTATGCTATTTTCAGTTAACAAGGTTAACCATCATACTCTCATCACCAGCCTGGGAAACTTACCTTATGTTGCTATGTACCCATATTTGGGTCTTGAAATGAGTTCGAGTTTGCCGTATAGATACATCATACAAGCCAAATGTCCAAAGGTCATGGGCTGACTTGTTTGATAGATAAATTTGTCCAGCAACTGCTGGTTATTCATTGGAGGTTATTCTTACCCTATATCGGCAACGTTTCTGCCCAATGATTTTGTAAGGCCTTGATGCATTGAGTTGGTTGGACAGACTGGAGGGCTACTTTTGGAAACAGGCCTTGAAATTACCAAGTAGCACAACTGTGGAAAATTTGAGATTGGAGTTGGGGTTGGTATCTTTGAGGGGCCAACTTTTTGCCAGACAAGGAGGATTCCACCGGAAGGCTAATTCAAATCCGAAATGTCAACTATTGTCAATAGTGGGATCTGAAACAGGGCTTAAATAGAAACATGGAGGAGGGGAATTTGCCCGTCTGAATTACAAGTTGTATGAGAGTCTTGATTGGCTACCTGATTTCAAACGGGGAATGATTTTTGGCACCATAAAAGCATTGTTTAAAAGAAAGCTGGAACATTGGGACTGGTGTAATAATTACGCACAGTAAGCGACATTGAGATCATATAGATATGTTGCCAATGTGTCTCATAGCTATCTTTTTTTTTTTAAATGGTTTCGTTTTTTACAAATAACTTTTCATTTATATATATAAAAAAACAATATTATTTCCTTCATTTACAAAACACATTCCATTTAAAGTTTTTCTTCCCTTTATCTATTAATCTTCATATTTCATTAGTATTATATACCTTCCTGCTATGAGACCATCATGCCATCTGCCCCTGAAATTTGTGTGGAGCTGATGTGATTCCAAAATTGCACGATGTTGTAAGACTCCTATTGTTCCCTGTCTGGATGAGGTTCCATCTGTCATAGCTATCTAGCTCAGACCCCGTTATAGATATCATTTGTCGAAACAAATTTCTCTTTTCAGCTAGTGCAGGGCGGATCATAATGATATGATGTAGATTCTCCAGCGTCCGTTTGTCCTCACAAAATCTGCAGAAGGCAGCTTCTTTTGAGATTTGTCTATTTTTTGCCATGAGTTCTCGTGTGGATAATTGGTTTAATCGTAGTCTTAAAAATGGGCTCCTGATTTTCCTACCCGGGAATTGTTTGAGGTATGACGGCAGATCATTCATTGCACGAATGTCTATCTCGCAGGTCAAATTCATCCGATATTGGGATTTTACTGCCATAGTGCGTATCCAATCATTTCGCTGTATATTTTTTTTTGCACATTGTGGTCGCTTCAATAACATATCATAAGATATGTTGTTTGTAATCATTATGGCACTCAGCAAGTTTTTCCATGTTACTAGGACTGTGTTAGCCACTGTGATGTTCCTTTGTTCAAATACTCTATATGCTGGAATGTCTTCCTCATTGATCATCTTTCTATATAACTCAATTTTTTTCCACTCGACTATTGATCGTAAGGATTGAAGAGCGACCTTGTGTATAATTCTTATGATGGGAAAAGATTTTGGTAGAGCCAAGGTTTTCCGCCAGAACAATCCCTCCAGTCAGTCCCAAATTGATTGATCAAGGTTTATCAATGACTCGCTACCATAGGTTAAAATGAGAGTCACTTTTTTGTCGATAGAAGATGACAATCGGTCTTAACGAATATTGTCCAAATTTTCTATGTAAAAATAAACCTTGTCTTGTCAATGACAACGTTTTGGCTCTTAAATGGTTTGTCCAGGGTATTTCTGTTTTCGACTGGTTCACTATGAGTCCAAGATATTTTATTGATGACTCGGTACTCAATTTTTTGTCATTCATGTGGAATTGAAAATGTTTTTTTTTGGTTTACTTATCGTCAGTTCCAGAATGTTTGTTTTGTCAGCGTTTATCTCTAGTTTGTTTTCCATCATGTATTTTTCAGGCTCCCCTAAACTTCTTTGTAGCCCTATCTCAGTTTTATCCAAGATGACAATATCATCTACATACATAAGATGCTGAATCAGATGGTTTTTCAGTTTAGGTGGATTAGCTCTCAGAAAGCGAGGTGAATCAGGCAAATCGGTGGTATAGAGCTTAAATAGTGTTGCAGCAAGGGGGCAGCCTTGTTTAAGGCCATTATCAGCGTTAATAGGGGCCGATAGTTGTCTTTGTTGAGATAGTCTAATTCTGAATGTTGTGTTGTTATACAGTTGTATGATTGGCTCCAGTACCGTCGACGGGCAATTCCACTTTTTAAGTTTTTCCCATAGTGTTGTTCTAATCACCATATCGAAATCCATATGCAAATCTATAAATGCTGCATATGTATTGTACTTGTTAGACATCGCTTCATGTTTCAGTAGATTCAAAATCATAAGGTTTACATGTGTTCCCGTGCTTTTTGTGAATCCAGTTTGTCTGATGTCAAATTTTTTGCTTTCTTTGATCCATATATCAGTTTTCTGAGCAGAAATGTTGCAAAGATTATCCCAATCGGATCCAGTAGGGCGATCGGTCTATAATTCGATGGAGATTTTCTGTCACCTGCTTTGTATATTGGGATCAAGATGGCTTTCGTCCAAGTAAGTGGAATTTGCTTCAAGTTTTCGATGGCGGTGAATAGTTGTAGACAGAATCTGGCCAAATCCTCAGGATATTTCTTTATAATGACATTGCTCAGGCCATCTGGGCCAGGCGCTCTTGATGTATTTAGCATTTTTATTATTGAAATGACGGATTCGAATGTCCAAGCATGTGTCCATGGGGACATTTCTCTCTGATCCATACCAATTGGTTGTTTACTCTCAGTCAGTTTGTAAATTGACACATAGTGACGGATCCAGTCACCTTCAGAGATCCCTTGAATGATATTATGGTGAATATCCGTTTGCGGATTTATTAGATTCCACAAACCTCTCGTATTATTCATTTTCAGCTGTGCTAGCATAGATTCTGCATCATGTTGAGCGAGCAAAGCTTTTGCATTTTTTGTCCAATTTCTGTAGCTTTGTTTTACTTTGCGAATGTCGCTCTATATACTCGTGCAGTTCATTTTTTTAGTTCTGAGATCTTACTCCACATTTCTTTTTTCTTTTCTCTGAGTTGGGGATTATATGCGTGAGTATGTGTATTCCGGTTATGTTTTTGTTTATGTGTCTTTCGTAAGAAGGGATTGAGTATCCACTCGTAGTTTATTAGTTTTACGCCACTCTGAGTTTTGGACAAATATGTTGTTATTAGTTTTTTCATTTCATTGGGCCTCATTACGACCCAGGCGGTAAGTTACCGCCTGGGCCGTGACTTTACCACCATGGCGTAAACTATGTTTACGCCATGGTGGTTGGCGGACTTACCGCCCCATTCCGACCTTGGCGGGGTGGGGAAGGCGTTAATTACGCCACCGTAAATTACGGTGGCGTAATTAACTCCATGGTCCCTTAGCGCCATGGATTTTAACACCTGCTAAAAGCAGGTGTTAAATCCGCCATGGCGCTAAGGGACCTCGTACTCAGGCGGTAAGGGTCGGCGCTGTTTACGCTGCCGTAAACCCCTTACCGCCTGGGTCGTAATGAGGCCCATTGTCATTGATGCACAGTCGAGTAACTGCCATGTTGGTTTCCATCTGAGGTAAATTAATTTTCTCTCCTGCACTGTACGGTACTTTCCAGGTGATACTGATAATGTGGTGGTCACTATTAACAGAGCTTGTATTCTCTTGCGCTTGTATTTTAGGAACTAGATTTGACGAGATGTATATGTAATCTAAAATTTCTGCTAGTTTTCCATTCTCCAAGTCATGGAAGTAGGACTGGATTTCAACTTGTAAGTATAGTTGAGCTGCCTCAAGGTGATTTCTTTGGTCCAAATCCTTGCACTCACTGATAGTTGTGCTCTGTCCTTAAATCAACCCTGCTTATCGAGTAGATGAATACTGAGATCTCCACATAATATTATTTCAATCTCCTTCATTTCCAAAATAAGCTTATCTATCGCAGAGAACAAGGTGTCAATAAATTCATCTGTTTCAATCACTGCCTGGTTCCAATATAGATTGAATATCGCTAGCCTCTGTGTGGTTCCTTGAAGAACGAATCCATTTGTCGTCCTATTGATTAGAATTTCTATTACGGTTTGTTGGATCCACGGCGATATATTTGTGGTGTCCACCATCTGTATATTTTCTTCAATTTTTATGAGGGTTAGGTGACCAGCTGACGGACGTCCTATTTTACGGGATATTGCTGGGTTCATTGAGACAATGTATCCATTGCATCCAGGCAGAGTATCGATCCATGTCTCCTGAAGATAGATGATATTGTGTTTCCAAAGGTCATCCGTATTTACGCAAAAGAGGTGAGAGAATCCTCTGGTGTTCCAAGTACAGAGGGTCAATGTGGCATTATTCTTCTTCGTTGATGGTTACGAGTAGTCAGTTCTCAATGAGGACATCGTCGTATTAGAGGATTTTGCCTCTCTCCAAAAAGGTGTATTAGAAAGATTCGTTCTCATTGAGGACACTGTCATGTTTGGAGAGTCTGTTTCTCTCCAAAATGGTATATTAGGAAGGTTTGCTTGAGTGTATTTGTTGATCACTCTTTCTGCGGAACTGGGCTTTCTGCATTTTGCAGTTATCTCTGAAGCATGAGCAGCCTCTGCTCCCTGTTTCTCTTGCTTGATTAATCTCTTTTCATAATTCTGTCGGGAGCACAATCTATTTCTCTTGTTTGTTGTTATAGAGGTACATGAGTACCCTAATTACAAAAAATGATGTGCCTCCTTACTTATTTTTTGTATGTTCTCTATGTTGTGAAAATGAACATGTCTCACATCCAATTTCTTCTCATCCGTGAATTCCACCAATTTAATATGACCTGTGTTAATCCATTGAAGTGCCGGAATCGCATGGAACAGCCGTAGAGTATTTGTTCGATTCAATATCAAATCACGTTGATATTTATCTTCTTTCAATTTTTCCATTTTTAATTCTGTGTCTTGTAATAGCTCCAAAGGAGGTTTTCTTAATCTTAAACTTGCATCTGGGTCTGTACTATTTGCTTGAAAAGATCTGTGAATGCTTTGTGTTCTCTCTCGTAGCTGCAAGAGGGAACATTCACTGTCTGAGATAGATTCCACGCTGAGTATTGAAATCTCTAACTCACTGTCAGATATATCCTCACAGGTAAACTCTGTGTGCCTAGATTCTATTGTGTATCCTTCTTCATAGGAATCAATGATTATTAAAGATTGAACGTTATTGAGCATTTTTAGAATTCCAGTTGCTTTCTTGGTCTTCTTTAGAGTAAGTAGATAGATTTAAGAGTGCGTCTTGCCTGGATGAGTCTTCTTGCTGTTGTGCTTTGCTTGGGTGCAATGTCACATTTCCATTCGTAGGAATATCTAATAGGGTTCTTTCCTCTTTATCTACTTTATTTACCTCTGGTGCTACATTGGACTGTACTGCTTTCTTCCCCCCTTGTTGTATAACTTTATTCACTTTAGGGGTTGTCAAATTTCGTAGGAAGGCTCTTGAGCCATTTGATTTATGTTTCTTTAAACATTTTCTTTTTCATTGAATTTGAGGTGGAATGTTCGAGCTATTCTTAGATTTGTCAAAAATAGCAAAAATGTCCGGCTGTTTTTCATGTAGTAAAACCACGTCCTCACTGGATTGAGTATTTGGGCCTTCTGCTTGAGTTATGACTGTGGTCGAAATGTTGGTTGTAACCTGCTCATTGCCAGATTGCAAAGAAGCTGTAGTCTGTGGAATAACTTCTTTAGTCCCGTTTTCATTTAAGCATTTTACACTATTTGTCTTCTGCCCATTTGCCAAGATCTCCATCATCCCTGCTGTCAATGTTGCCTTCTCTTCATATTCTCTTCTGGCTATTTCATATAGCCTTGACTGCCATTGGGCACTCGTTTCGGTCTCTTGATTGAGTCGCATGTGAATGGTATTTATAAAAGCCTCTAGATAGATTTGTTTCGTATGGATTAAGGCAAGTAGCGTAGCTTGATCTTTTTGGCATCGTGGTTGCTTTCTAGTAACTTCATGAATGGATTCATTGCCTGTGAAGTTACTGCTAGGAGCAGATTTTGTAGATCCAACATAGTTGTGGGTATTAGTTCAATTGCTTTTGGAGATGGTAGTTTCTGTTGGCATTGGCAGAAGCGATTATTACCCACGATGTGATCTGCTTGTAAAAGGATCCAATCCCACAGTCTCCTGACTGAGTAGTCACCACTTTCTCGTTCTAATATTAATCACGAAGAAAAAAAATAAAAAAAACTCCAGGAAAGAATCGGCTGAATGGATGTCAACTCAATGGCATATACTAAATCGCCTCGGAGGCTCTACGCTTTCACTGTCTCTCAGTGGAAGTCACTCACGAATTGCCTAGAGCATTGTAGTGGGCGGGACTCAAGTGAACAGCAGCGGGAGCAGCCTCCCGTGTCTGATGAGTCCGTTGGCTCCTCGGCGGCACCCGCTCTTCGAGCCTGCTCGGGGCTCACTCAGAGTGCACAGCTGACATGGGTAAAGGTAGGAGAGGGAGAGGGCGGGGGGGACAGGGAACGGGGCGGGAAGGGTGGAAAAGGGTAGAAGAGCACGCTGCATTTTCTTTCCAACAACGTACGCTGCGGAGCGTGTTGTATCCGTTGTTGTATCTGTTGTACCCAATGCAAAATGCAGCAGTGCGGATTTCGTCAGCAGCGAATGAAGTTGACAAAGATTGAGTATTTTGCGGGTCCACCACCGCTCAAGCAGCTAAGCGATTTCATGGCGTACTAGGCCAGGCCAAAAAAAAAAAAAAAAACACACACCGCCGATACAAACGAGTGAAAGAAGAGTGTACAGTTGTTCCAGGGGAGACGGCATGGGAGACGGCAGACAGCAAAGTTTTAGTTCTCTGGATCACAGAGTCACAGACTCATCAAAGTCACCGTCAGCCCAGAAGACCAGAGACAAGAGACTCTGCAACCTGACTCCGCTGCCCGCTCCGCGGATGTGTCTGGGTTTTAAAGAGTCAGCTGATTCCAGGCAAATTAGTAACAGTAGAAAGTAAACTGCAGCTCCTCTCAGGCAACAGGCACAATGATACAAGAGACTCTGCAACCCGACTGCGCGGCCTGCTCCGCGGATGTGTCTGGGTTTTAAAGAGTCAGCTGATTCCAAGCAAAATAGTAATAGTAGAAAGCAGACTGCAGCTCAGGCAACAGGCACAATGATACAAGAAACTGTGCAACCCGACTCCGCGGCCCGCTCCGCGGATGTGTCTGGGTTTTAAAGAGTCAGCTGATTCCAGGCAAAATAGTAACAGTAGAAAGGAGACTGCAGCTCCTCTCAGGCAACAGGCACAATGATGCAAGGGACTCTGCAACCCGACTCCGTGGCCCGCTCCGCGGATGTGTCTGGGTTTTAAAGAGTCAGCTGATTCCAGGCAAAATAGTAACAGTAGAAAGCAGACTGCAGCTCCTCTCAGGCAACAGGCACAATGATACAAGAGACTCTGCAACCCGACTGCGCAGCCTGCTCCGCGGATGTGTCTGGGTTTTAAAGAGTCAGCTGATTCCAGGCAAAATAGTAACAGTAGAAAGGAGACTGCAGCTCCTCTCAGGCAACAGGCACAATGATACAAGGGACTCTGCAACCCGACTCCGCGGCCCGCTCCGCAGATGTGTCTGGGTTTTAAAGAGTCAGCTGATCCCAGGCAAAATAGTAACAGTAGAAAGCAGACTGCAGCTCCTCTCAGGTAACAGGCACAATGATACAAGAGACTCTGCAACCTACCTCCGCCAATGTTCCAGCCCCACTGTATGCAGCCTGATTCTCAGACTGCGCACAAATCTATTACCATTACTTGATTTTCAGGGGGCCCGGTTAAAGATCCCCTTAGATAAAAGAGTATGTTGAATATGTAGATCAGCAGGTTCAATAGAGACACCCACACATGTATTTACAGAGTGTAGCCTGTTGGGGTCTACATACATGACGTTACTCAGTGGCTATGTTCACAGCTATGATTCAATAAAAAGCGAGGCATTTTGGATTTACTGTTTAAACTCTGACTTGTAGAGTTTGCATATTACGCTTTACTGGCTTTGGCGGTGCATTGGATAATTACTTCCAGCAAAAACGCCTAAAGTGTAAAATGCCTTAAATACTAAACTCAATGATCTTAAGTATTATATCCCAGTAGTGATGATGATGATGATGATACATGTCTTGAACTCCCATTTTTGAATTTTTAACAACATTTTGAGGGTGCATTTGCATTCAATGTAGACTATCGTATACTGCATTAGTAATAACGAAAATAATATCAGCAATAATAATTCCTATAGTAGTTTAGTAGTTACAGAATATTATCTTATCTTAATCAATTTATTCTCATTGTTAGAGCTACTGATTTATGTAGTTCTATTTTATGAAGTTCAATGTTTTCTAATGCAACTACTGAGTGCGTTTTTATGAAGTATTGTGAAGTATTTTAAGAAATTATCTTAATAAAGTATTTTACTTTATCTTATGAACTGTTGTAATAAAAGGTTTAAATTATTGTTTTGTAAAGATTCCTCTGAACCATATACAAATAAATACATCATTTTATTATATTGGTTGTGGTGGACCATGCCACTAGGTACCCTGAAGCTATTCCAATGAGAACTATTGCTAAGGCCCTACTTGGTATTTTTAACAGAGTAGGACTTCTTAAGGAGGTTTCATCCGGCAGGGGGTCACATTGTATGTCCCACTACATGCAAGCCATGTGGAAAACCTTTCGAGTAACCTACAAGTTCTCAACTGCCCACCACCATCAGACAAATGGGTTGGGAGAGAGGTTTAACAGAACCACGAAGATCATGATTGTCACTTTGGAAGAACCACCTAGAAAAAAGTGTGACCACCTTTTGCCATGCCTTTTATTTGCCTAGAGAGATGTTCCTCAAGCTGGAGTGGGCTTTAGGCCCTTTGAGTTACTTCATGGTCATCCAGTCAGAGGCCCAGTGGCTCTGATTAATGAGGGTCTGGAGAGTGCTCTTTCCCTCAAGCCAGTAAGTATTAATGCTCATGTGCTTGGCCTCAGACAGAGCATAGCACTCATGATGACAGAGGCTACTGAGAATTTGAAAGCTGGTCAAGCTCTGGTTAAGCATTGGCACAACCAGAAGGCAACGTTGGTGGAGTTTACTCCAGGCCAACACATTCTCATCATGGTCCCCGTAAGACAGAGGGTATTACAGGACAAATCGACAGTACCCTTCAAAGTTGTAGGAAAACTTGGAGAGGTAATTTATTTGGTAGACTTGGGCAACCCCAAGGAGGCCCCCTGGGTCATTCATGCTAACTGTCTGAAGGCTTATGTTTCCAGAACAGAGATAGGAGCTTTCCTCTTATCTTCTGATCAAGAAGAAGAAGAGAGTGAGCCTCTCCCAGATCTTTTAAGGGACACCCTTCAGATGGGTCAGTAGAATGGGTAAAAATCTCTCCTAATCTATCAATGCAGCAACAGGAGGAGTGCAAAGCTTTGTTGACTAATTTTGCCCCCCTGGTTTCACTTACACCATACTTGACCACTTGGGGCCAGCATGACATTGACATTGGTGATAGTGTATCTATTAAAAGCAGGGCCTACAGGATGTCAGATAATGTGATCAACCACATAAAAGAAGAGGTCAATAAGATGCTTGACCTAGGAGTGATTGAACATTCCACAAGTCCAAGCCCACTTGTGTTAGTATCAAAGGCACAAACTAAGCAACGTATATTCTGTCTGGACTATAGGGCATTACATGCAGTCACCAAGACTGATGCCCATCCCTTGCCAAGGAGAGAAGAACTCATGTATAAGATGGGCTCACCAAAATTCCTCAGTACTTATAACCTGACAAGTGGTCATTGGCAGATTGCCATGACTGACCAGTCCAGGGAGAAGACAGCATTCTCAACCCCTGATGGCTTGTACCAGTTTAAGGTCATGCCCTTTGGTTTAAAGAATGCACCTGTCACATTCCAGAGAATGGTTCTGAATGGAACAGAGAACTTCTGCACGGCATATTTGGATGACATAGCAGTGTTCAGCCCTACCTGGGAAGAACATCTTGACCACCTGGGACATGTGTTGCAGGCTCTTCAGCAGGCCAATCTGACCATCAAAGAAAGTAAATGCCAAGTTGGTCAGAGTTAAATGGTCTACCTTGGTCACAAGGTAGGAGGAGGGGATATCAATCCATTACCTGTCAATGTAAATGCTCTACAAGACATAGCAACTCCAACTACTCAAACACAAGTAAGAGCCTTCTTAGGATTTACTGCTTCTTACAGGTACTTCATTGAGACCTGTGGGACCATAGCTTCTCCTCTGAATACCATATCCTCTTCCAAGTACCCTAAAAAGTTAAGGTTGAATGAGGACTATGAAAAAGCCTTTCAGGGGCTGTAAAATGGCCTCTGTAAAGCTCCCATGCTGAGAGCTCCAGATTACACTCAGGCATTCCTAGTCCAAAGTCATGCTTCCAACACAGGGATAGGAGCAGTCTCGAGCGAATTTGATAGCGAAGGCAGGGAGCGCCCCATCTGCTTTATTAGTAGAACATTAAAAGATAGGTAAACAAGGTGGCCAATCATTGAAAGTGAATGTTTTTCTATTGTGTGGGCCCTGAAGGAATTCATACTTCTGGACCTTTTTCTTTCAGTCCTGAATGAGTGGAGCCATTTTCTTTGCATTCATTCTTATGAGCTCTGTCTTTTGGAACTCTGTTCTCTGTATTCTACCTGTACTATGGAGTCTGTCTGCTCCATAGCTCTTAAAGCTATCTCGGTGTTACTACTGCAGCACACAGCTCCTTACGGGCAATGTTTCTGGGGACCCTTAGGGTCCTCCTTTAAGAATATTTTTCTATCTATACCCTCAAGTAACTATAGTACTTATGGATAGAGAGATACTTGGTATCTCTCATAAAACTCTATAAACTGAAAGACTGTTACACACCATCTTCAGTGGAGTACCAAAGGGATACCTAGTATCCACCTTCTCTATGCTCCTGTGACTTTTTAGTCACATCGACAATCACCTATTGATGGCTGGTGGTAGTGGACATGTTCTAACAACTATTGTGTATTTTGTATACTGCAGGCTATGTCCATAGTCTCAGTAGTGCAACTTGGGGCCTCCCTTCTTTTTTCACCATTACTAGTGTGGTTGCTCTTTGTTAGCCCTTCTTCTAACATTCTGGGAGGGGGAGGTCAGTGTGTGTGTTTTTCCTTTGACAGGAACCCGTAGGTATCCCTGCCTAGGCTCCAGTGTTTCTGGGCAGGAATTAGGGTAGGAGTTTTCCACCCCCTGTCCTTTGTCTGTCAGGGTGCCTGAATAGGTCCGGCTCCCACATTGGGTCCAGCTGTCCTGATTAGACAGCCAAACGCCCCTTACTGTAACATGCTGAGAGAGATTGCAGAGTGTGTGCTGGAACTGTATAAAATGTGAGGCTTTTGGAGTGAAAAGCAAGTCAACCACTGGAAACAGAAGTAACCTAAGAAGAAATCGACTAAAGATGCCTGCAGACGCTTTACAATGCCGTAAAGTGACTACTGCTGTCCTGACCCCATATTCTATGTGACAGAGGAGATTTGAAGAGGATGACTCCTTCTCTTTGGCTGGTGGGAACAACCAGTTCCCAGACAAACTTTGAAACAAGCCATCTCCTGAGGTCCTAGGAGCTTCCAGAGCTGCAGAACCCCAATACTAGAAGACCTGCTGCCCATTTCGAGTGTATCATCGTTGAAAGGCTGACTCTGTCATAATCTTTGCTGAACCCATAAGGACTCTAGAGAGATCCGAGCCAACTTGCCCAGTCCACCTCACCAGAGTGTGGGACTGCAAGAAGTGAAGAAGATTGACCGGTGATCCATCTCCTTTGTTGGTGCTGCAGAGAAGGTGCCAAAACTGCAGGGTGAAACAAGAAGTTGCTTAAAGTCATGCTACAGGTCCTCCCTCGAGACTGCTGCTGAGAGATACTGTCCATTGTCCTGCCTTCAGTCACTAGACCAAGGAATACAGAGGTCAGTCCAGAGCTGTAAAATCGCGGAGCATCCAGCACAAAAATGTTCTTCTATCCTAAGGTATTGTTGGGAAAAATGTATTGCTTACCTGATTCCAAGAAGCCACTCCAGAGGATTGGAGTGCATGTAGAGGTGTCCAGGGCAATCCCCTCTTACCTCTGACCCAGGCCAATGCTTTTGTCCCCTTCTCAAGTCCGTTTTAAGGTCTCCCTTGTTAGTTGTTAACTTGCTGCTTCAATAAATCTAAACACCGGAGGAAATCCACAGGAACTCTTTGTAATTCGCTGCTTGTCAAGACTTTAAGTCCTACCCGAACTTCCTTTAGCTAGGGTTGTGTTTCTGGACTTAAAATACTTACCAGGTGAAGAAACTGTCTCTAGAACCTTGAACTAAGATCATGTTGCTCTAAATAACCCTTTAAATCCCTTTAAGTGATTTAACTATAGATGTTTGCAGAGCAAATGTTCTACGTCTAACCATTTGAAAACAACACCATTGTCTTTTCCCTTTCTAACGTTGCTACGAATGAAACCTTGAACAAACACATAAGTGAAAGTGCCCTTTGAAGTGTATTATCAAGTAATCCTAAATTTTCTAGTATAAACGTCTGAAGTATTAAAAGTGATTCTCGTGTAAATTACACGACCCGCGATAGCGAGCGTGTAGTTATGGTGAAGTTGCTAAACTCATAGGAAGAGCACTTTTTCAGCGTTTTATAACTTTGCTCCCCCAGCAGTAATCCTCACCAAACTTTGCAAAAAATATATATGGCCGGCTCTGAATTTCTTTGCCAAGTTGGGGGTCAAAGTTATAGAGGGGGTCCCAAAATTATTTTTTTCCAAAGGCTGAATGGGCAAAAACTCTGCACGGCTACAGCCCGAACGGCTGGATGGATTTTCACCAAATTTGCAGCAGGAGCGGGGGCTTGGGTCAGAAAGCGTGCCTTTCTGTGTTTGGTGGAATTCCGACCAGTACTTTTGTTGCAAAGAACTGAAATGTACGTCTAAAAAAAATTGTGATATCCCATTTCCCTGTTCACTCCGCGGACCGAACTCTCATGTCGGCAAACATTGGACGCAGACGGTGGTTGGCTGGAGGGAAGCATGCTGTGCATCAATGCTTTTGGTTAACGCTGCCATGGTGTATCGGGGGATAGTGCTGCACCGGAAGGGGTTTCAAAACATGGTTTGTAGGATTGGGTGGGTGAAAGAGGGCAAATCAAAGACATTGGCAATCTTTTGTGCTGTTGCCTAGGGCTGCCGGTGGTTATGTTGACTTTGTGTTATGGTGGTGGGTTTGCGGTGAAATGTTCCCATGCTTGTCTTACTTGTCTTGTAGTGGTTGTGGGTAAGGCGTAGGCTTTTTCAATGCATGGGCAGAGGCCACAGGCCTCCTCCTGCCCCAAAGAGCCTATGGCTTGAGCACCACCCCTGCAATGCAATGCCTCCATGCATGGGAGAGCAGTGAAGCAATTTGCGAGTACATTCTGTGGCAACGGCGCGGTCGCTGCCTCGGGAATGGGGAATGGATTGCATATGTTGGAAAAAAATTGAGAATGGATGACATTCCTACATGGAAGGATTTTCTACCATCACCGTTTTGCTATATGGCCCATGCACGCAGCTACTCGCATATACTTCATTGGTGGGTAGCTGCACAGGCGACTATTACATTTTGGTCAGTGGAGGCAGACTGCAGTAGGGATGGGGTGTGCATTGGATACACTATAAGAATGTTTCCAGGTGGTGAACTATGTTGTGTTGTGCCTGCAAAGTCCCTATTGGTTTGTGTGCATGGCTGGGCCCCTTGGACCTAAGAGGCTGGCCACTGGTTGGAAGTCGTTTTCAGAATGTTGCCTTTTTTGGGTTCCTTACTGTATCGATACGTACCTGTGAACAGGACAGGTACGTGGTCACATGTTCCCATGTATGGCTGCATTGGCTTGCAGTGGTTGTGGCGAAGGACTAGGCTGTTGGCCACAAACCTGCAATGCTATGCTGCCATCTACGGGAGTACTGTGATATTGGTATGTGGATTGCACACATATGTACAAATAGTGCAAGATATCTGAGAAGAAAGAGGAATAAGAGTAGATGCAAGTAGCCAGTATTATTGGCAGCGTACAGGACAAGAGTTTGCGGGAAGGATGTCGTAATAGCTGGCTGCCTCATGGACCATGTACTGTGTGTTAGCGAGTAGCGTTGTATCTTATACCACTGCCTTGCTCTCTGTTTTGTAGGTGATACTGTGATTGTACGGCGCCACACAAGCAAAATGTCTTGGAAAAGTTGCTTCAAGACGCTCTTCTGATGTGTTTCCTTTTTAAAAAACATGACAGTGGTAGCAAGTGTTGTTCGACCCACGGCACAATGTGTCTGTGTGTCTGCAAAGAAAGTAATAAAACAAGAACCCTCATGGGGGTCACCTCGGATTGCTGGAGAATGGAGGAGTTGCTTTGCTAAGAAATGCATCATTGAAATGTGAGCTGTCGATTTTTGTGTGGCTGTTATAATGTTCAGTACACTGAGGGTGCGTAGACCTATTAATTGTGTGAAAGGGCATAGAAAGGGCAGAATAGGGCATGTAACACTGCACGAGTGAGCAGAAGGTGTGCTGTTTTAGTGCACGACTTGCGTTCCCTTTTTGTCTTGCCCTTTATGTCTGCAAATGCAAGGGGTGGGGAAGAATGCCAGCAAAAGGAAGTACAATCACAGTTGCAATTTACAGGGAATGGTGGAGAGATGGCACTGTAACAGCGCGTCTTTACTGCCATCACAAAGCCCCGTAAAATGTACAGAGAGAAAGTGTGCAGTAGAGTAAATTTATAAATATGCATACAGAACAGCAGCTTTTATTCGTAATGCACATGTGATGTAAAGTTGTACTTACATAACTTTGGCAAATTCCATGCTTGTATTGGGTGGGTGAGAAATTGCAGTGTTCAGCGTATGGGATCATTGCAGACTACCTTTGGGGCACATGGGCAGGGCATCTGCAGTGTAAGTTATGTATCCTTTTTTGCTATACTTCCATACAATGTCTGACCTTGGAGCTAAACATGCTTCCCCCTCAAGGCTGTTTTTCAATGAGCATGTGTCCTGTTTAAGAGGAGGTATGTTAGGTTTCGCTATCTGGAGATAATGCTGAAAAAAAAGGAACCAGCCGGCAACGCGTTTTGATAGTAGCATGCATTTACGAATGTTGGTAGTGTCATTACGGCGAGGGTAGTACGGCGTACAGGTGGATATGTGCTTTTACAGTGCCCAAGGACCAGTTATATATGTAGTATGTTACAAGGCAACGGTGGACGATGGCAGACTGTGTGTTCGCTGCCTAGGAATACGTGGGTGGGTGGGCCATCGTACGTAGTTTGGTGTCATGCAACATGAACCTGTTTGGGGCTGCCGTTCAGCAAAGAAAAGGAGTTAGTGTGTACGTTCGTCAAACATTGTAAGGGGGTTATGGTATTCAAATAGTGTTTCGTTTATACAAGAAGAAAGGGAAAAGAAGTTTGAAAATGTAAGCAGTAACGCAGTGGTTGCAATATGGCTGCCGAGCTATGACCCATGTGCCCCAGTGAAATATGTGTTGGATACCTTTTTTTGAAATAGTGTACATAACAATGAAAATTACCTAATGGCCTACACAGTTCCAGTGGAAAGCAAGAAGCCAAATGCTGCAGCAGTTACGACAGTTACATAAGATGTATGGATGCATTCATCAAGTTGTATTGTTGTGATTGTGCAGATTGTCAGGTAGGTTACTGTAGTGTTGTGCATTCAGTGTGTCCACTTATTATAGGCTTAGGTGACCAGTGTACGTAGGAAACAGTTTATGTATTGTGTGGCAGAAATGGCAGCCAATGTCAACTGCAGTGGCTAAGGGGTAGGTGGCTGTGTTATGTGTGGGGTTAGTGGTATGTGGATAGATGTTTGTATGCATAGATGTACAGTGCAGCAGCAATTGTGGGCAGGGTGTACAATGTTGAATGCATGGCTGGAGGCCCTACACTGTACAGGGTGTAGTGAAGCGTGTAGGGCGTAGGCACAAGCTACACAGTGTAATATAGGTGTGCATTGCAAATGGTGGCATTGCTATGTGTATAGCAGAAATAAGTGCATGCACTGCACTGTGGACATTGTAGAGATTTGATTAAGGAGGGCCTGTACTGTGTTTTGTGTATCGAGTGTGAAATGTTGCGGTACTGGTTGTTGCATTATCTGTCGGAAAAGAGAACAGGACATGTTAGAGCAGGTATTTTGTTAGTTTGCAGTCCACTACATAGCATACATTTCTTTACTTTGTGGACCCTCATAACTAGTACTTCCTAGGTACTATGATTTGAACCAGTGTACTGTGCAATGAGCGCAGTTCCTTTGTTTCTTTGCATAATCATTGGGCAGGTGGGGAAAAAAATCCATGCTGGATTTTTAAAAAAACCTTCCAAATTTCTTTGGTACTATGGTGCACAATGAATGATAGTCATGTTTGGAGTGGTTACATCATTTTTTAAGGTGTACTCTTGAAGTAGGAGGAAATGTAATGGTTTTCTGGCCTGTACATGTTGGTAGGATGGGTGACATTGTATAGCAGGTGGTATTTTGTAAATGTTTACCTGCTTCCTTTTTGTACCACTGTTTCTTTATGCATTTGGTTGCTGCTGGTGGTTTGCAAGTATTGTGGCATTGCTCTGTGCTAGTGCAGAATTCTGACGGTCGTTACGTACCTTTTGGCGTATTGTAACTGCTCATACTTTCGAAGTGTTTCACAATATGTTTGTAGCACAGTAGTTGTTGAAGGTTGAGTTGGATTGTTTTAATGCTGTTTTAATGCTGCAAATAACATTGTTGTATTCTGGTTGCAGTTAGATTCCAGGTGTTGTATTCTAACTGTTTACAGTGTCCCATTCGTAAAGGGTGCATTTAGAAGGCTGTGCATTCCTGTTGCTACTTGGACATCTGTGTAAATTCTGAAGTGGTAGTGTACCATTATGTATAAACATGGTGGTAGGTCCATATGTCTTGGAGTTGCATGACTATTCTGGGAGAGCTGGTGACTGATATGCGTACGTGGTGGTTTTAGAGATTACTGAGAATAGTTTTGTACCCTCATACTTAGTACTTTCCCTTCCACGTATCCTGTGGAAAATACTGCTACTGTGATTTGTGTACACGTATTGTTTGTGTGAGTGTATTCATTGGATTCATTGGGGATACAATTGTCCAACACACACTTTAGTGCATTTAGTCAATGCTTGCAGTATGCTAAGTTTCTTTAGGTCAACAGTGTGGAAGGAAAAGAAATGTTGTCCACTTATGAAGGTACTGGTCGGTGCTGGGGAGTAAGGTGTAGTAGGTTTTTACATCAATGAGTACATTTTGGCTTCAAGAATATTAAGTAGGCATTTGAAACATTTGCAGATAATCTCTGCTTTGGACTGATGGAAGTATCATTGCATTCCCACCATGACCATTGCATTCTAATGTATACAGTATAGTGGCCTCCATTGGTTGGGTCACCTGTGTGGTAGATTATGGCTATTGTTATGAAGGTTTTCTTGCCAAGTGATACCTGTCCGTATGTGAAGGCATTACGTTTGAAGTTGTATTTGGTTCCATCGGCATTGTATTTTAGGAGATTTAATATTACATATTGACTATGTGAGTGTATATGTAGCGTCAAAGTATTATCACTATGGTGTGCATTTTGCACCAGTTGCTGAAATGGAATGGAGTCACAGTTATGTATTGATACATACACAAAGCATTCATTAGGGACTTGTTCCTGAATGACATGGTTGCACAGAGTGCATGTATGTTTCCACATGTAGGAAATGTGAAAGATTTCATTGATAAGTATGTTTTTTCTTTCCAGTATTTGTAGTAAGTACATTAGAAATTCCTGTGAATCTTCTTGTCTGTTTAAAGTGAATTTCACCATTCCAGCACAATAGTCCAATTCTTGCCTTATTCCTGAGACACTGTAAATGGTGTCAGGAGTACTTACTGCATTTTTGTGAAGGACGATCATTTGCAAACACAATTGATCTGCTCCATTTAAATATATTTTTTCCACGATTGTTGGCATTTGGAATAGAACATTCATTGTTACATTTGCATAGCAATTAACACCTGTTGTATTGGAAAATTTGAATGGGCCAGTTACTTCTGTGTCTGAGCACATTGATAGAAGGGTATGTGGTTTCTTTGCAGAGGCATTTTTTGGTGGGTGGAGTTGGGTATGTTTTGTCAAAAATATGTATGTGCTTTTGGTAGTTGATGTAGTATATGTTGCTTTCAATTTCTTTGATGGTACTGTTGCCAAATCATTTACAACTTCTGATTGAATGAGCCTTCTTTAGAAACCTTTCGGTTTCTGAGGAGTAGGGTACATTTTCAGATGGGGTGTGTATAGTGCACGTAGTCTATTGTACTCTATGATGCAAGTAATGTCTGCACTGACTGCAGTTGCATCAAAATTCACTAAATACAGTACTTCCAGTGTACGTAGCCGTGACAGTGCTATGTAACTCATGCCTTCTTTAAAGACTGTGCTGCCAATATAAACAATTGCTTGATCTAAGGTTAGATCTTGCGATTTATGAATAGTTACTGCATAAGCTAGCGACAGAGAAAACTTTTCTCTGCGTACATACATTTTTTTTTAAAAGAAGGAATTGCGCCGTTGTGCGTCCTTTATTTTTGACTTCTGAAAGTTTGTGAAACTTGATGTTTACAAACTGAATGCTGTTGTCCCGTGGGTATGTCTAGAAGCCAACAACTGTACTAAGTGATCCATTAACTAAACCTTGCTCTACGTCAATGTTACGCTTTAGCACAACTCTACAGTTGACACATAATGTTAACATTTTCTTCAAACCACCTGTGTTCGAGATAGAGTTCTCTAAGGTTTGTAGTCGTGCTATGCCTTGTTGACGCATAAGTATTGTCATACCATGTACGTCCAGTTTGTCTGTGGCATGAATTTCCACTAGTGGTTGTTTTTCTTTTTGCAGCATTCTTGCATTAAATTATGCACAGCTTGCTAGAGTTGGCATTAAGGACATGCCGCTGACATTTTTCTGAGCTAAGTGTTCCATGAGATCAGTAGAACATGTGTTACGCCCGTACAGCTCATGGATGCATTTAGTATTGAGGGTAGACAGCGCCTCCTTGGATAGTACACCAATCCATGTTTTTAAAAATGTTGGCGTAGGTGAGGTCTGCAGACTGACACATGTTTTGAGTTAGTTCTCTGTATTGGAAATGTTGCCAGAGATTTACATTCCCGATGCTTCCAAGACTTTTACGGAACTCTTTTGTGTCCTAAAGTTTGAAGATAGGTTCACCCTTGACTGGTGTTAATTGAAGGAGATCTCCGAAAACAATGACATGTTTTCCTCAAGAGTTCTTCGTAGTCTGTTTTGAGGACCTTTTGCAATCTGAGGTGAATCAAAGCCAACATTAGGTTGGAGACCATGCTCACCTCATCTATTAAAAGCATTTTCATTTGTTTCAAAATTCTGCGTAGCTCTATAGCAGCTTCTGCTGAAAGCTTATAGTACTCTAATTAGTTCTGGTGTTCTACTGGAAGGAGTAGAAATCAGTGTAGAGTGACGCCACCTATGTTGTAGGCAGCCAAACCTGTAGTGCGGTTACAACAGTAGAAAGGTTGTTGTTAGTTAATTGTTGGAGGTATTTACTGATAATATTTATTAAGAATGTTTTACCTGACCTAGCTTCACCACTTACATACAGCAGTACAGGTTTGTAGTTGTCAGAGGTGCAGGTTTTACTTTCGTGCTGTATACCATGTTCAATGGTTTCACTTACTTGTACAAAAATGGTACGCTGTTCATTGTTTAGTTGGGATTTCAGTACTGCCAACTCTTCTGCAGAGTGCTCATACAGAAGCATAATGGTGGTTCCTTCCGTCATGGCAGATTCTACCTCATTTGCTATGAGTAGCTGTCCAAGTGGTTCTTCGCTGCTTGTTTGAGAAGGTTCACTGCTCTCAGAAGTGTCTACATTTAGTTTTACTTGAAATGCTTCTTCTTGTTGGCATTCATTGTCCAATATGGTTTTGTACTATGTAAAGTTTTCATCTGTAATTGTACTTTCACTGGCATTTAAAGCATCTTCAAAGGAAGAGTAGGTGGCTAATAAATCTTCTTTTCTCCATGGTTTGAAAGGTTGCAGTAGAGCCATGTAGTACAGTTCTTTGTGTTGAGGAGTTTTTAATGACAACATCATATGATTAATTAGGCTGCATTTGGTAGGTTTCACCAGGCTACATTCACAACTTTCAACTCTGTATATACCTTTTTCCTCATTTGGTTTAGGGTTGTTTTTGTTTGTGAAGTTTTGGGCTATCTGGTACAGGCACAAGGCTTCTGAAGTAATTCTCCTGTTCGGGTAGTATGTGTCCAATACGTTGTTCTTCAAAATGTCTTGGCTGTTGGGATCGCTTTTGGCTATTGTTTGTATGTCTTTGTACAATTTAAGTACTATTTTTCTTGATGCAGCATGCCCAAGGCTTAGCTAAAGCTGGGCTTTTTGCATAGTACAGTTTGTAAACTAGATTTCTGACTGTTGAATGGTGGGTTTCTAACATTTTGATAAGGTGCAAGGTGCTTTTGCAAGCAGGTCCAGAAATACAGGCTAAGGAATGCCCTCGTATTCCAGTGTAGTTGCGCCCTGGAAAGGAGTCCATAGTTTGTAGTATTTTTCTTTTTCTTTTGTCGTTGCCTTTGACATACTGATTGAGGAATTGCTGCAAAGATTTGATTAAGCATTGGCGAAGGTTACACATTGATGTGCAAGGCCATTTGTAGGTGAGGCGTGTTGCATTGGTGGAATGGAGAGTGACATCTAAGTTTGATGGGGATATTTCTGAAAGCAGTGTTTCCTCTTCCATTATAGTATGGTGTATCTTTTCATACCCCCGTCCACTCTGATGTAAGGCAATTTGTTTTTTTTGTTCTTGTTTTTTCATTGAAGTATGGCTCTGTGTTGGTGTTGTGACTCTACTCACCTGTACAGATGTGTCCAAAGGTATCTATGATGACATTGCATTTGTAGTGCTTTAATTTACCAATTAATCTTGTTAGTGGTTTCATGCTGTTAAAAATTGCTATAAACAATTTTGTTTCACGCTCATTGCACTGTCTACAAGAGCTTCTAGGATGACTTTTCTACAGTAGGTTTTGAGGGTTGAGCGTGATTTCTGCCCTCTGTTTATAAGGTTCTGAAGGACTCTGTGGTGGAAAGTTTTTTGTAAAATTACTTTTTTAGAATGCTTGCTTCTGGTTACATTACTATTTGTACGTGCTCTCTTAGCAGTAGTGTGCGTTGCACTGTACTTAGTGGTTTTCTTTGCATTCTCACATTTTAACAGAGCAGCAACACTGTCTTTACTGGTAGATGCATCTGTTTTCCATAATGACTGAATTACCTCTTCTCCTTTAACTTTCTGTTCACGTTCAGCTTGCAGTGGATGTCTACTTTCTGTGTTTTTAGGTTGTGTGGCTCTCTCTGCGTTGTTTTGTAAGGAGTTGCAGTTTGGTAGGCATTGTGTTGTAGCTGTTGGCAAAGAAAGGGAAGTGTGGGTGTGCAAATTTTCAAATTATATATGTGCAATGTGCATGAGTGGGTCAATAGGAGGGTAGGCATGTAACTGCAAGTGTGTCACTTTTCAGTGGTCTCTAACTTTTGGTTGGGGTCAGTATCTCACTATGTGGGGATTAGTCTAATGGTGGCAACATCCCAACACTGAGCACCTTTAGAGGTGTCATCAGTAACAATGAAGTACATAGTGGTGGATGGCTGCACATCTATATGCTACAATACAATTGTGCACTCTTCTAGTAAAACATACAACAGTATGATGGTATTGTACTTACTTTATTGCTTGCTGAGAGTAGGTTTATTACAGGCTGTATTTTGAAGTGCACACTCCAGTGGCTTTCCGGAGAGAGGTTGGTACTGCACCTGTATAAGAAGAAGGTAACAAAATATGTTGGCTAATGGCATAGTGCTTACATTTGTGCAATATATTCTTCAAAACTATAGGGGGATGTCTTGGCAGGAAGATGAAGTGTGTGTGTAAATGGAAGGGAGTGTATTGTATGACTTGTTATGAAACACGTGTGTGTATTAGTGTACGCCTATTTACTTTCAAAATGCAGTACTTTGCATTGTGGAAGGATGACAAAAAGGTGTGGAAAGATGTACAGAGTGCAAAGCAGAATATTTTTGTGCGTGCATTTGCATGTACTTCTCTGCACATGTATGCTTGCTACATGAGTGCAGGCATTGCTTCTGGGCTTTAATTTCCTTATGCACATTTATGAATGTTACTGTTGTAAATGCACACATACATTTTTTTATTGCTTAACTACTGTTGTTATCTATGACGTGCGGCAGGAAACTGTCATTATGCTTGCAATGTATGCACTTGGCTTAGTTTGGTGGGAAAGGCTGCCTGATCATTTGGTGTGCAATTTTTACAAATTTGATAGGAAGTACGTTAATGGGGGAAAGCACTTTAAAATTGACGGAACAAAAGAACAGAGTAACCATTTCCATATACCAATGGCTGTTATGGGCAAATGGCACCTTTGCCACCACTTACCACTGTAGGAGCCATTTAATGGTAGGTGATGGGAGAAATAACAGTACAAAGTTTGAGTACGTTATGGAGATTCACTTCTAGGTACCCTGTTTCTATGAATTTATAACACAGTTGTCACTGTACTGTACAATAAATAGTAATACCTACTAGGCGTGGTGATGGGTAGCGATGCCGATGTATGTGGGTGCAGAACTCGTAGATTGTTTTACAGTACTTTCCCGTGCAGGTACCTTTGATTTCCAGGACATTTGACCTCTGCTGCGTGTTTAACGGTTGGTATGGACTGTTCAATAGATTTGATAGTATTAAATGCACAATTCCTGGATGTAATTGGTGGATGTTTATGTTATAGTTTAACAGTAGCAATCGGGGAGTGCTTGTAAAAGAGTACTGGAAATGGAGAAGGACTGGCAGTGCTTTACTGGGGTGTGGCTCTCGCGATAGTCGGGGAAAGTGCACGTGCTACATGCTGTCCTTCTTAATGTGCTTGAAATGGAAGTAGGACTACGGATTATTGATTCAGGTGTTAGTCTGCTTTTCTGTTCCATGCTAAGATGTTCTTCTGTGCCCATGAGAACCTTAGTGCTTCTGGTGTGACCTTTGTCATAGGCTTTGACATTTCCCCCCCATATTGAAATTAGTAATCTATTGTACTATGTACAATGTACGCTGCAGACACACGTGTAGTAATGAAAGGAGGAAAAGCCGAAAGCAATCCCTAACAAGGAGCACACAAAACAGTGTTTCTTTACATGTCACTCAAGCAAAATAAGAAAAAAACACTTTTCACAACGCCCACCAAGATGCCCATTTTCTATGACACTTAAAATGTGTTTGTGCAGCCACCCACACAGGGCAATATGTTTGCCAAAGCTTTTGGAGGTGCGCACGTGCTACATTCGGGTCTTTACACGGTGGCTGCAATGGAAATGGGACTGTACAGGTATTGGGATTGGTCAATATAATTTCCTGGGTGTGGTGTGTAGCAACAGATTGTGCCAGAACGTCTGCTTGCCAATAGGAGTAGAGATGGCTACGGGGACGGGTGTGGCATTCAGTAGGCAGACTATATGGCTTTTGGGCGACTCCTGGATACATTGGGTACAGGTTTACGCAGAACGCTGTGCACTGGCAGCACTCCTTTGTGCCAGTTTGGTGACGCTCGCTCATCCAGACATTATTATTGTTCATTGTGGAGGGAACAGTTTAGGGCATGTTAGCAGCATTTCACTGTAGTTTGCAATAAAGAAGACATTTTGGCAACTCATGGAAATGATTCCAAAATCAGACATAATTTTTTCTTGCATTGCCCAGAGACAGATGTGGCTGCGTTCTTCCTTGTGTGGCCCACAAATGGAGAAAGTGCGGCACAATGTGAACAAGGCTGTTTGCCCTTTTTTGCGTGACGTTTGAATGTTCTCCTTCCACAATGAAACCATTAGGTTTCGTAGTAGCAAGACTTTTTGTTCAGATGGAGTTCCTCTTACTGATGCTGGCAATGAGATGTTTCTGTGAAATATCCAAAATGCATTGCAGCACTTCCTGCCAGTCTAGCAGGTTGTTCACCACTTCCAACGTTGCAAACACAGAGCCACCACTTCGTTTTGCAAATGCGTACAATGCATTTGACGGAGTCCCACCTCCCATTGTTGCCATCTATGTACGCGCCGCTCGTAGGCTGTGCCACTGCCTGCATGCTTTCATTCAACTTCTATGTTTCAACAGTGTAAGGTGGCGCTGAAAGGAGCCTTTTTGTTTCCCCCCCCTTCTGGTTGTGTAGCATTTTTCCTGTTGTTATAAGACACGCCACAAAAGCCAGCAATGGAAGGGAGATTTGGCAAAGGGTACAAACCACAGGGATAAGAAATCGTACGTGGAGAGCTGAAGATGTGGGGTGCACCTCACTTGGGTATGGAGCACTCTTTGCAATCCTCCCAGACCGAAGCCTCAAAAAAAGAACTTCGAAAATGTTCCCCCTACACAGTACCGCATCGTAGTATATGCTCGATACAGTGACCTTTGAAAGGTACGGGTCTGTTGCAGTATGTATCTTCTCCAAGGCTGCTTGTGGGACGCGGTGGCCCACTGGAGTGTCCCTAGTGGTGGCAGCATCAGATGCAGAGGATGCAGTAGAGGAAAATAACCTACTGCCTGCTTGGAAGGGGACAACCCTCCGAACAGCTTCCTGTTGGTTCACTTTCAGGTGCCGCCGCATGGAGGTGGTGCTGTAGCTGTACAAGCCAGGTTTTCCGCGAGTTACCATGTTGCACTCAGTGCATTGTACCTGGTTTGCACAAGATTTTGGCACATCTCCAACGGTCCTAAATAGTTTCCACACCAACGACTCACATTTTTCGATGTCCCTCCACATTATGACAACTGTTACCTTGCTCAGGACCTTCAGAAGGAGGTGTTGGTGGTGCGGGTGTGGGTGCTCCTGAGTTAGAGGTAGCAGCAGAAGCTCTGGTGGCCATTAATTGGAGAGGTACTTTGCAGGCACACAATTGGTGAGAAAGCATTTTCTGCACGAACCAATGTGCACTGCTGCTCTTCTCTGGAAAGCCAAAGAGGGATTGCAGCACACTTGTGGGGTGTACCCTTTTATAGGACTGTTGTGGAGCACGTGCCCTCGCATAGTTGGCCTAAGTCTTTCCCTACAATACCTACATGCAGAAGGAAGAGTGTAGGATCTCTGTAAGGGTGCACTCTCACTGTAACACTCCATACATTGCAGAAAATGTCCTCTTTCGATGTGCACGGATATGGCTCGTGTCCGCCAAATAAGGGACCACAAGCAGCATTGTTCTGTTACCATGGTGATGTCATCATTGTTCTCCATTTGGACTCCTGTCTGTGGGATGTATATTGCTCATGATACTTTGTGGACATGTGCATAGCTCTCCTACAGATACTCTTGCCATCCCCGGAATACTTAAATATACGGCACATGTGCATTGAACATTTCTACATAAGCTTGGTGTGAGCACGATACAGTGAGTGGAATGTTTACATGCAAAGGTACTTGCAGGACGTGGGTGCCCGCTACCACCTACTACAACTACATCACCCGTTTCTTCGCATATCTTGACCAGGGACAGTGTCACCAGGCGTCGCAGGATGAGATATGCATGTGTGCAGTTGTGTGACTGATAAATGTATGGTCCTGCAACTACTTACAGGTGGTTCTGTGCATGCAAACATTCGGCCCGTAGTGGCGTCCTGTGGATGCTTTCACTGTGATTTGGCATTTGGCAGCAAGGTGCGGCGGTCGTACAACGCCTCAATTTTCCACACTTGCAATCATCCCCACTAGTGCTGTGCCCTTCACACTTACAATGGCCTGCTTAAAAGAAAGGAAATGGCACATGTACAATCAGTACACATTAACATATCAATCTTTATGAGCACACATTCATAGCCACTATTCGGAAAGGGAACAGGGACCAGAAACAGATACATATACTGGGGATTTTGTCATTTGAACAAGCTGCTGGTGAGGGGAAAAAGAGATTGAGGTCTCATTGAAGCGTCTCTCATGACACGCAATTTGCAGGGATGGGGGGCTGGGAAATGGGGAAGTGCGTCCTCGCGCATGTGCAAGTCGGGTAGTGATATCTTTTTTTCCCCATTACATGTTCTTCTACAAAAAATTTCAAGGCATCAAATTGGAGGAGCAATTCATCCATTTTGGCGACCAGGCAGTCTACTTTTATATGTCCAGCGTTTACTTCATTTTCGGTGGCTGTATATTGCTGTGCAAAAGGTGCTGCTTCTGGTGTACTTCTTTGCATTCCTGTCTGTTCTGTTAAAGGAAGACAAATGTGGTTAATTTACATGAAGCACTATATTGTAATTGTCCTAATCTTGCCACTGTGTTCCCTACCTATGGGGTTACTATGCTCACTCATTTCGTCATACGGAAAATTCTCCTCCAGCCATTCTAGGGTGGTAGCCATTGCTGCACACAAACCGAAAACATTATGCTTTCCTACTATTGTACACTACCGGACCTGTGCAATTACAACATAAACTTTTGTGTACTTACCACTTTGCAGTGACGTTCTACTCTCGGTAGTTGATGTCTCTACCTGTGCCTCTTTGTCCTTTGTTAGATTGTGAAGCAGGTGTGTGGTAACATTGATGAAGGCAAACGTCACTTCTCTTGTTGGTGCTTTCCATTTTGCTGCATACTTTGTTGCAAAAGTACATAATTTGTACAGCTACTGAATTTCCCCTTCCCATTCACGCCCTTGCTGCTGTTTCTATATGTTTTTTGTTTTTGCTGCATGTTACCACTTTTTATGACCGCCCCTCCCTTTCTCGGCACGTTGGACTCCACCCGATTTCCGTAAACAGAAGCAGTGTTCCCAACCACTGTGGCTATTAGTATAGAGCCACCGGCTTCAGTATTCTGTACAGTACATCTATACAAACTAAGCATATCCTGTTGAAAAATAATGGAATTCAGTGGAAGAAACATTATTGAAGGGACTCTATGGTTCAGTTGCGCTACTAAAACCCTATCACCTTTCCTGAAAAAACTATGATAAAACAATGTTGTGGTTAAAGCGCACTACTAAAAACCTATGAAATTCACTAACAAAATACATTGTTAAAGGGATGTTATGGTTAAGTTGCGCTACTAAAATCATTTCCCCTTTATTGAAAAAACTAGCCTAAAGCAATGTTATGGTTAAAGTACCCTACTAAAAACCTATGAAATTCACTAACAAAAAATGTTGTTAAAGGGACGTTATGGTTAAGTTGCACTACATAAAAAACCATGAAATTCAATGGAAACAACATTGCTACCGGGACGTTATGGTTACAGGTAAAACTGAAAAACCCCAGAAATTCGCCAGTTATGTTAAGGTACGCTACCATAAGTCGCGCTACCACTGTGCACTACAAGGACTAACACCCATCACCTCAAATATTACATCACAAATGTCATTGATGACACCACTGATGCCATCACATGTGCCTTTAGGTTTAATAACAAGCCTCCACAAGGGATTGTCAATATAGTGTCAAAACGATCTGAGGTCATTGGGAGAACTATCATGAGATACATAATTCAGCACACAATCAATTGCTATAAACACCATTGCACTACAGACTTCTTTCCAGTACAGCAACCACCTCATGCAGAAACGTAGGCATTGTCTGCAGCATGCACCATAGAGGTCCAATATTCACATATTTGCCATGTTACATAGTATAATGATGAATGCTTTATTTTCAGAGTTTTGCATACTGTGAAACATGTAATAATTAGCTAACACCCCCTCACATTCTACATAGTTGTACTACTACCCACAAACCATAAAGAGACCACAACGCACACAAATATGACCATATAGTGGGAAAGTAAAGTAAGCAAAAAAGCAGCAGTATTACCAGAAAGTGTTCATAACCTAAATGATTATCTTCATGCACAGAAATGATTGCTGTGTTTCAGGCCTGCTTCTTCCCCTATGTACATGTATCACATGATGTGACTGACCCCTTAGGAAAAGAGTGTAAGGACATATCAGAAGGGTAAGGTCTACAAATATAGTACCTTTTGAATATTCACTTCCTGCCTGTCAGTGAAAAAAAGCACCTGTCCTGCATATGTCAGTGAACCAAAAAAGAGGGAGCCAGACATGTGATGGCATCAGTGATGTCATCAATGACATTTGTGATGTCATCTTTGAGGTGTTTGGTGTTAGTGCTTGCAGTGCATAGTGGTAGTGCGAGTTATGGTTGAGTACCTTACCATAACTGGCGAATTTCTGGGGTTTTTTGGTTTTACCTGTAACCATAACGTCCCGGTAGCAACGTTTTTTCCATTTAATTTCATAGGTTTTTTAGTAGTGCAACTTAACCGTAACATCCCTTTAACAACGTGTTTTGTTAGTGAATATAATAAATATATACTTTTATATAACATGTGTAAGTGCTTTTGTGTTGTGCCTGTCTAGCTCAGTGTACTTCCTCTTACAATAAACCTGACTACTCTGCCAGTCTACCAAGGTTCTGAGCTAGTGTAGACTGATACTAAGGGCCTCATTACACGGAAGGCGGTAATGGTTAACGGCCACCGTTAATGGTAACGGTGACCGTTAACTATTACCACCTTACTACGAGGTCCCTTAGCGGGTTGGTGCTTTAACGCCTGCTTTTTGCAGGCGTTAAAAACCAACCCGCTAAGGGACCTCGGAGCTAATTACGGCACTGCAAAATTGCGGTGCCGTAATTAGCGCCTTCCCGATTCCCATAGAGCTCTATGGGGCAGAAATGGGAATGGGGAAGGGCAATGGCGGAAGGGGGATTTACTGCCCCACCAACCTTGGAATGGGGCGGTAAATCCCCTTTCCGCCAAGGCGGTGCCGGTATTTTACCGGCATGAGCCATGGCGCTAATAGCGCCATGGCTCACCGCCTTCCGTGTAATGAGGCCCTAAGAGTTGGGGATCTACAAACCACTGGGATAGTGTTGTGTATGGCTTGCCTGGGCAAGTAGGAATGTTGTGATGTCATGTGGAGTGTTGATGCCTGAGTGTTGGAATGCATGGGTGGAGATTGTAGCCTGATCAGTTGGTTAGCCCACTGCCTGGGTGATGGGCAGCCAGTGTTTATAGTCCTATATCTATCTTTTATGTAACCTAAGTAACTACTAGTATTGGTACCTAAGAAGGATGTAATACACCTACAAGTGTACCTAAGAAGGATGAAGGCTGCATCATTTCAGATAGCTTACTAAATTTTTACTGCCAGTAGGACTTTAGGAACATTCCCCTAACACTCACCTGAGTCCCTATTGTGCCCATGACAGCTATCTTGTTTTGGACAAACCTTTACTTTGTTGGAGGGACACCTCATCAAAGTGAACGGTTCTCTTTTTTTAAGCAACACGTTATTAGCACCTTGCGCACCATGCCACTTCATTCAGGCCTACTTTGGTTCAGTCTGGTGAGCCGTTAATGGCCAAGCCCGGCCGGTAGCGTGGGTGTTAATGATCACTATGGACATCTGAAATGTATTGACATTCTGATATCCATTGTGAACATGAATCACATTTAAACACAGTATTTGGTGCCTTATTGTGGCATTGTTAATTTGCTTGGTGTTTGCTGTGGCCCAAATGGAGGTGCTAGGCAGAAGTATGGACATGGTAGTGCCTGAGTGGGCAAAGCCCACCCTAAATCTGTAATTTCCCACTCAACAGCGCTGCGTGGGCATTTACAGATGACAATGTCACTGCGGTGGGCCCAGCTACATTCGCTTCAGGCTCCACATGTTAGACAATCCTGGCTACGCCTCTGGTGCTAGCATGTAGTTGAGTCCAGATGTGGAGTACATGCTTGCGGGGCTCAGGGATCCAATATTCATCTCAATGATGGTGTGCAAGGAGGCCAAAAGATACATGGGTTTCTTTGTTATTTTATTAAGCATGGTTTTGGCCTGGTTCTGGGGTTACACTTAAATGTATGTGCATCTGGATATTGGCTCTCTTACAGTGATCTCAAATGGTGTAATGCGGTAACACTGCCTCCGGAGTATAGCGCCAGTAGTTTAGAAAGATGTGCCAAGGAATTAACATCACGTTTTTGGCAGTTGGTGTGAAACTGATATTCCTACGAACGCAGCCAATGTGGAACCTGAAGGGGTTAACCGTACACGTTAAAAGGCTTCTGCGGGGCCTGTCGTTGATCTCTTTCATCAAGGGTGCTTTGTTGTGGTAGGTCCTGTTGTCATCACTTCCATGAAGCTGAGGTTTGGATACACAGAGCGCTGGGCTTGTTCTTATCATGTTGCGGGGTTCACATCAGCATCCTGAAGCCTGGTCCCACGTCTCTGATTGTCACTGCCAGCTCAGGAAGCGCTCATCAAGGAGCCATCCTTTGATGTGGCGCGAGTTCACTGACGGCTCTGATTAGGAAGTGTAGCATTTCTAGGTCTTGCAGCCACTTACAGCACTTCAAGAGGAAGAAAAAAAACGTTTTATTGGCTGCAACAATGTTCTTGCTCTGTATTATTACAGCTGTGTGACATGGGGTGCTTTCTCAACACGTGTTGAAGGCTTTATGAGGCCGGTGCTCAGTGGCACTGAAAGCCAATGTTAAGTGGTCTTTATTTTCTATGGGTTATGTTAACGGTTCCCTGCCAAATTCCAGCGGTCAGAAAGGACGAAATTAAGTAAAGTTAAAGTAGCCAAGATACATACTCTTTCAATTGAACTCCTTGAGCGCACTAAAAGGTTCCAGATCGATAGGGTGCTTTATGCTGCAGTCTGCAATTACTTCCAGGCTTCTGGGAGACAACCAAGCTTGATCACTTCCTGTCACGCGGGAATGGAGGCTGCAATAGCTATCGCAGGAGCTCAGGCCCCAGGAACAAAACTCCACTAGGCATTTCGCATGAGGCAGACAACTCACAATCGACCACCATTGTGTTTTGTTTGTAAAGGTTTCAGCGGTGCCAACAAATATCACCAATTGAGATCTGAATAGGTCTTGCTTTTTCCAGACCGTGGATGGCTCAGAAAATAGATACAATAAAGGACAGTCGAAGGCATCCACTGCAATATTTGCATTCTTTGATATGAAATTGAATGGAGGCGGTGCAGATATAGAAGAGATGAAAATGTGTTGTCGCTCACTCGCACCTTCCTACTCACTCAATCATGCACTGCTGGCTCGCTCACTCACTTCTTCTGTCACTTCCTTAGCGGGGGCATTCCATTGCTGCGCCTCCCCCTCACTCCAGACTCCCTGTCTTGCATGCCGCAGTCATACACCCCACCCCCACCCCCGGAATGACTCTCTCAGAATAAAAGACCAAACACGTTTTCAAGATGGAAATCACAATGCCACAGCAAGCTTTATTTGCATAAAGTCAAGGAGTTATCTTACAGGCGATCCATGAATCCACCACACCGCAGGTTCTGCTACGCTGGGTGTGGTTTCTTAAGTGCACCTCCCCACAGCCCACCCACTGTCCGTGTCCGATGGACCTTTCCAGTTGAGCCCGGCCCTCCTTACTGGTTTCTCTCTACCCATGGCCATTCCTGTTTATGTTTGCCTTATTCCCAGTACACATTCCCCCGACACTTTTTTCTGGTGTCCTTATTTACCGTACACATTTCTATCTCACAGACACTTTCTTCGGTGTCCTTAATCAAAGTCACGTTTCTACTTTCTATCTCACAGACACTTTATTCGGTATCCTTAATCACAGTCACGTTTCTACTCTGCTCTGTGCTCCCATCCCCTTTTCTGTACCAACTCTTCCTCCGTTACGTTCCTGCGCCCTAGTTCTGCCTGCCCAAACCAAGTATCTAATTCTCGCACTAAGTGATCCCGGCTTCATTTCTATCTTCCATTTTTCCGTCTCGGTGTGCTCCGATTCACCCTCATTCCATTCCTCCTTGTTCTCTCTCCCCTTTATCCATCTTCAGTGATTTTACTCCGGTCTACCCCCTCTCCGTTTAGCCCTTGTGCTTACACTTCCATCTCCAAGGCTCCCTCCTCCTCCCCCATCCGGTTCTCTTCTCTTTCGCCCAATCCACCCCTTGCCTCCATGCTCTGTTCCCTGTAATCCATACCTCCGCCCCGCTGGCCTCCATGTTGTGTTCTCTCTATTGCCCAAGTATTCCAGTCTCTTCCCCCCAGCCGTACGCTTACTCCCCCATACCACTTGGACCTTTCCCCCCAAGTCCCCCTTTCTCACCCCCGAGCCCTTCCCCATCCCCACTTACCCTTCCCTTAGGTATTTTCCTTCAGTTATCCCTTCCCCTACTTGTTTTCCTTACCAACCTTACATGTGCCACCATCTTCTTGTTCTCCCCAACTTCCCTTCTTGCCCTTTTTGTTTTCTTCGTTCTCCCCCCCCCATCCCCCCCGCATTTGGGGTTGGAATGACTTCCAAGCCCCCTAACCACTCCCCTTCTTCCCAGGGCCTCCCCTGAGTCTATTACTCTAGGGAGCCGTAGATTCTGAGCTGTTGGCTGCGCAGCCCCCTGCGGGTCTACCAGTGCTTTCTAGTGGATCGACCTGTGACTCTGCCAAGTCTCTCTGCTGGTCTCTCTGCTGGTTGCCAGAGGCAGAGAATTCTCCCCAGAGAACAGGTCGTAACTCCTTACGGGGATCCGAAACTACCCCCGATAGCCCCATTCAGCTTGCTCCAACACTCACATTCACGTATATTCACATGCAACTCGACATTAACACATTTGAAAGGGGTCTCCAGTCGTGTCCGGCAGTGTGATGAAGAGCACCGGCCCAGTCTTTCACCCTTGTGTGAACTGTCTCTCTTGCGACCCCTGAGTTTCCACTATCACTTAATTTTAAGGCCGCCCTTACCCAAAGGGTGACTTGCTTGTTGACGTCCCTTTATGTGTAATCATTATTGTTGGAGGGGGGCGGGTGGGGTTTGGGCATGAGGGAGTAATGTCAGCCAACCTCTTGTATTTGGCTGAACGTAACTGTTATAAAGTGCTGTGTTACAAGCTCCTACGTTTCAATGTAGCCACTGAGTGCCACCGATGCGTGGCCCAAGGATTCCTACGTTTCCCATCTGCCCCCACTGGGGGCCCAGAAGCATTGCCCAGTGAAACCCCCTACCGTTAAACTTAAGGTATCTGTCGCCCGGGCATACTTTGGGAGCTGAGAGCCCCCCCTTTTGATTTGTATTCATGACTAGTGCCTAGCGTGGACCGGACCAAGCATCCCACTCCCCAGCACTCTCTGCTCAGGGTGAGGGGGCTCGAAGCGAATGTATGGTGCTCCGTGTGCTCTTGTTCCAAGTTCATTTAAAACAAAAGGGCTGCATATGGAATTCCCCCCCCCCCCCTCAACCCCTACACGAGGCACATAAGGTGCAGAACGAGACCCCCAATAGCCCACCCCACCAGAGGTGTGCCTCGAGAATAGTAAAATGCCTGTGAAGGTTCAGAGTCAAACCCCCTACTAGAATGCCCCAACAAAACCGTGCTGCGCCTGAATTCACGCCAAACGCTCCTTTGTGCAAGGGGGTGCATGAAGATAGCGCACTAAACCAGTGGGCCCGTCCACCATGCTGTCCCTTCATTCTTCGAAACAAGCTTTGCAAACAAAGCCTGTTATCACCCGTAATGTCAGCACGAGAGCGCGTTTTCCTTCCTTAACACGCCAGCGTAGACGTGTCACACTGGCCCACCTGGCTTTGTAATTTAAACCCCTCTTCAGTTTAACAGTAAAGTCAAAGCCCTTTCCCACAAAATGCTTCCTTTTGAATACATCTCTGCCCCCTGTTTGAATTTGTAGGCCCCAAACAGCGTGCCCCCCCGCACCAACCCGAATAACAGCACTAACGACCTATAAAGTCGAGTTCACGAATATGTCATCACCTTATTACAATATAAATACAAAAATTACTGTAGCCCTGCGCATAGCATATACCTTACACGAAGTCTGTATTTTGCAAACAACCATGCAATGTACCTTACTTACACAATAACATTGTTATTATTACTCTTTGTGCTAAGCAACCACAAAACAACTGCCCGCTCCGTCACACCTGGCTCTCGCTTAGAACCCCCCTGCATGTTCGGTCCCTGAGGTCCTAAACCGCGTGGCCTGGGCAATGTGTCCCACACAGTATGCCCCCTTCCGCGAGCTATACCTTTCCATCTTATAGGCACCCTTGCCAGTCCATCGAACACGGAAAATGGCACAGAGACCACTTGATGCTTGCACTGGCAACGCATGTTGGTCAAAAGTCATTCGTTCATATTCGAACTCGCAGCGCTCAAATAAATCTAGTGGATGGGCCCCACAATCTCCTCGTGTACATCTGATGCCTTGGTATATTAGTTACCCGGCCCCAAGTGTCCATAGCTCAGCTAGGTGCTGCCTTGCAACTATCTCCTAGTGCCCGCACCGTGCACCATTTGTGTTCCCCCATGCTTCCCTGCGGTAGCGCACTCCCGCCGTTCCCGACTCACGTGTCTCCGCCTAAAACACCCAACTGCCCTGCCACTAACAAACCCCAACCCTTATTGTGAGTTAACAGATCCTCCCCTCAGATATTCACGTCATGTACATCTTCCAACACGAACCACGACGCTCCTTCACTGGAACCGAAAAACACCCTTTGCTGGAATTCCTGGACGCTGGACCCAGGAACGCATGAACCAGCAGCCAAACTGGAGCAGTTGAATTCCGTTCTGTCGCCGGGAAGGAAGGCGAGGACCAAGAGAGAAGGCCACGCGCATGGAGCCCTTTTTATAGGCCCAACTCTCTCTCGGTCCCAGCCCCCTCCCCCTTCCGGCGTCATCCCTGCTCTACTTCCGGCCAGCCCTCTCTTTTGCCCACCCACTGTTTCGTGTGGGGTAGGCTGGCCAGAAGCCCCCACTAAGGGTTTGCGACCGCCATGACCTCTTCCGTCGCCGCGTTCACCCGCCATACCCACCCATGTCACTCAATCACTGACTTACAGACACACTCACCTACTCCGTGACTCACTCAATAGCTCACTCACTCATTTGCTCACTCACCTACACAACTAACACTCACTCTCACTCGCTCCCGCACTCATTCTATCTTTTAGATTCTTAGTTTCTTCATCAATTTTAATTCAATAAACATAAATAAAAACTGTGATTTGCATTGATTATAAACTCAGCATTGTGTTATGGTTGAATCTGTCTGATTCATAAAATATTACCAAATAAGGTAGCCATGCATGCAGATCCAGTGGCCTTGGCTGAAAAGTATTGTAGCATTAACAACTGAAATTAAACTTAAAAGCAGTGCCATCCCGGTATAGTGGGTCTGAGAGAGACTTGTGATAAATAATATAGCCCTACAGAGTGAGGGGGGTGAAATTATCGCAGGAAGCCGAGGCAAAGAAGAGGGCCATACATAATTGTTCCCAGTGATAATGACTCCTACTAAGGTTTGTAAGGCGTTATAAGGATTGCAATGGTAGCAATACATGTTTTGGAATGTTGACGGTAAAGAAAAATGTTACTTTCAATGTGAGTAAAGTAAATAGACAAAAGAGTTAGTGAATTCAATGTAGTTTTGTTTTCATAGTATTTAAATAACAAGGTTGCCTTAATAAGTTAAGCATTTTAGTTGCTTAGGTGTGATATACAAATTAATGATTTCTTTATAAGACAGTGAACGAATTTTCCATTGTTTTAGCTGTCTCTTTTGTTAAATAGCATGTGTTGGAGCAAAAAGGTCCGCCCAGATAGAAAGTGTCTTGTTGAAAGAATTCCTGCCTGCATTGCTGTTTCCCTGTCTACTTTTGAAGAAACATTTTCATAATGTAGTCAATACCAGTAGTTATTGACTGCACTGTAAGCATTCTTATTTGCTGAGAGAAGGTCAATCATGATCTCTATTGCATTTATTTATTTATTTATTTACTTATTTATTTATTTATATAGCGCCGGAGCCCGCAGGCTTCAGAGCCCTCAAAGCTAAGCAGTAAAAGGTCAAACGTGGCTATTCAAACAAGACTGTTTTCTATAGTTTCCAAAAGAGCTCTGGCCCTTTGGTAGTGTATAATATGACCGGGAGATCCTTCCACTCTTTGGCCGCGAGCACAAGGAATGAGTGACCATTACCTCTCACCCGCTTGCTCTTGGGGCATACCAGTCTCATAGTATCCGCAGACTGCGTATTTCCTCCCAGGTTTTGCACAGTGATACATTCTTTAATGTATCGAGGAGCTTGTCCATAAAGGCATTTATGAACTATTGTAAGGACTTTAAAGCGTACTCTGGGTTCCACAGGAAGCCAATGCAGCTCCCTTCTATGTGCCGAGATTTGCATATGGCTGGGAATATTTTTTATAATTCTGACCGCATCATTTTGAAGGACTTGTAATGTTTAAGACAACCCTTGCTTACCCAAGTCAATAATGCACTACAGTAATCAATCCTGGGCATTATTATCGCACAAACCAGCTTGGAGCAGTTTATTTCTGAGACATAAGGTTTCACCAATCTGAGCAATTTAAGATGGTATTGAGCTTTATTTGTAACATTGTTTATATGAGCCGACATAGCGAAGGAAGCATTAACAAAGTGCATCAAGAAAGGGACAAAGAGGTCCTTATTATCCAAAAGGATTTTCGATAGGAGTAGTTCCCCGAAACACAAAATAGGCCTCCTATTAAGAGCGGCTATCACAGTGTCCTGTGAAATATGCTCAAAAGAGAACATATATTTCTCTTGCTGAGTTATTTCTTCCGTGTTTGCTATTGGTGCCACATAAACTAGATTACGTTATTTATTTTCAATGTTAGCCTATCTTAATTTTCAACGCAAAAGCCTGCTGGATAGCTTCACAGTCCTGGGAGAGAATGTGTCAGATAGAGCTTTGGGTTTCTCAAGTCCTCTTATGATTTAAAAAAGGTTTTTTTAATCATTGTTGGCATTAGTTACTTCATTATCAAAGACATTTGTTTTGCCTGTATGAGCTCTTTATGATATAGCTTTTCAATTTATTTTCAGACATTTTTGCTTTCTTCTGACTGGTCTTTTTTTCCAATTTCTTTCTGACTCTTCTCTTTTCTTGCTTACGAATGGTCAGGGCTGGAGTAAACCATTTTTGCCCATTAGTCCTTTCCATGAGAGACTTTCCTCTTAATGGTGCTACCTTGTCCAACAGTTCAGTAAACGCTTTGTCATATTCAGCACCCATGGACTGTGGACTGTCCTCCGCTAAGGTTGTATTCATAATTTCATCTAAACAATTTTTCAAATGCTGGCTACAAATGTTGTTAAAATTCCTACTGATCACCTTTTTTAGTCTAGTTTGTCTGTTTATGGTAAGAGTAGGGATAGGAAGCTGGAAAGATACAAAAAAGTGATCAGACCAAATACAAGGAGCTATGAGTAAAGGACTTATGTGAAGATTTTTAGTGGTGACCCAATCCATGGTATTACCTAAGTTATGGGTGGGTTCTTTGCTATCTATACTAAAACCATGACTTTTAAAAAGTTGCTCTAGATCAGTGGCCTCTGGGTCTTGGGAGTTTCCAAGCCATCTGTTTAAATCTCCAAGAACAAAGTTGGCATTGTTTGGTTTGCTTAAAGAGGCTAGAATACCTGCAAGTTCTTCATGAAAACCTGACGTTTCTGTGGCAGACGATAAATCAATCCAGATTTACACAATTATTAGGGGTGGGAGTGGTTTTAAGAAAAACTATCTCACAACCGCTACATGAGACAGCTGACCTGAACAATTTTAACAAATTTCTTGCTATAATTCTAACTCGATATCCTTTACTGATTTCTCAATTTTGTCCAAAAATCTATAGCCATCAGGTGTAACTAGATTAGTACTAGGGCCACGTTTTTGTTAACCACATAATATCTAAATCATGGTCAATGATGTAGTCCCGGACATCCAGAGCATGCTTGTTAAGGCACCTTGTGTTCAGCAGAGAAACCCTAATGGGAGCACTACCTATACCCCTTTCGTTTTCCCCAGAAGTCAAAGTACAGTCATTAGGACCATCTACTAGTGTGGCCATAATGTCAGATGGGAGTAAATGTACAGAGACCGGTACCATAGATTTCGGGTCTCTGATCCCTGATGAACCCGGCATGCACAGATCTGACAAAAGCTGACCGTTTAGTGTTCCCGGCCTATCACTCTTGACAATAGGCAAATGAGCCTACTCTGTACTGGATTCAGCTATCAGGATACACTCGAAACAGATTGCCTCCGCAGTTTATATTACTGCAGTAGTGCATCCATTGACATATACATATTCCTGGTCTTAACGACTAAACGGAGGTAGCTCCTGGACCTGTCAGCATTCAGAATGCCTCCGTACACCAACCTGGAACTATGAACTAATGCAAGTTTATTGTCATCCATGCAAAGAGTTGGAAAGGTTCCATCTCACATAGGTGTATGTTCCATATAAACCTCTGCCTCCGCTTAAACATTTGTGTATAGGAAGTGTGAAAAGCCCACTCACTAAGTAAAGATTGGACAATTTAGCGTAAGGGCAGGCTTTTACAGTCTACCAGATTCCTTGGGCTCACACTGAGGTGACACAGTGTGCTCCTGTGATGCTGGAAATGCATCCGAGGGACAGGGCCTCCGTATCCTTGTCCTTTACTGCCTTTTTTATTGTGTGTTCTGTCATGTTTTCCATGCAGGAGTCCATGTGGGACTCCTGGCGGTGCAGCTCTCTCTATTTTGGTTTGGTGAACAGACCCATGGGATACCCTTACGACACCCATGGGTGGGGGTACAACCCTGTGCCCCTAGTGTATGTTTTTGGGCACCTGTGGGTGGTCCACAGAGCAGGGTATGGGCTGGTGGCAGCTCCATGCTGAATTTGACAGGTGCTCTGAGTATCCTCCATTTTGGGATACCCAGGCCCTGCCATTGGAATCAGTTGATTCCTGATGGAAAACAAGATGGCCCCTGCTGCCTCTTGGTTTCTATTGCCTGTTACCTTGTTTTCCCAAAGTCCTGGGAAGCCCTGACTCCGTCCCTTCCCCTGACTGGCTGTTGGGTGGAAGTTCCATATATGGTGTTGTTGTGAAGTCCAGTCCAGACTGGCTGGAGCCTTCCCAGTGACTGTATGTTGTGGGTACACCCTGTGGGTGGGACCTGGGTGAATGGAGTGTGTGACCAATATGCACTTCTTGTTGTGGCTGTCTGGTTTCTGGTATGAGAGAAAAAGACTGAGACATCCCTGCCCAAAACTGTCCTGAATGCAGTGGGTAGTGTTGAATGGCTGGGTACTTGTCCCAATCCACATTCCTTGTTGTCAGTGTCTGAGAGGGAGGAGGAAGGCCTGAATGCACTGTGTGCCTGATTGGCTGACTGACTGCATGCATGTCCTTCTGTATGATTGGCTGCTGAGTGTGAGACAGCAGTGTGGATGAGAGACAGGATAATATACCTGGGGACCTCTCACCACTGGAAATTGTTCAGAAGCTGTGTCTACACTTGAAGAGTAACTGGAACTGCTGATCCTCGATGCCCAGCTGGAAGAAGAAGACTTGCTGTTGCATTTGCTTCGACCTGATCTGAAAGCTGCCGAATTCGTCGAAGACTGATCCGAGAGAGGACCTGGTAAGGCACCCTCTTCCCGTGCTCCGAGGGACCATCGAGCACCGCTGACCTTCGCCGAAGGTCCCTGGAAGTCAGACCCTCGAAAGGCTGCGGACCCGAGACGGGACCGCTGAGGAGATCGAAGTGAAGCACCCGGACTTCGCCGCCGTCGAAGTCCATTGCCGTCGACCAGGGTTCGCAGGTTTGTGTAACCGCTGGAGGCCCGTCGAAGTTGTGTTTCCCCAGAAGAGGGGACCGCTTGACGCCGTGCCGCCGATGACCTGAGCCGGCCTGCTCCTTTGCCTAAGAACATTGGAATCGAAGGACTCCCTTGTCCGCACCGACGACCACTTACTCCCACCGGAGAAAGTCGAGGACGCCTACGCGCCGAGGAGAATCCGCCGGTGGGTTTCCCGCCACCTGAAGGCCACAAAGACTTCGACGACTCGATGCCCTTGCTGGGCCACAGTTCTTCAGAAACTCTTTGCGGTCCTGAACAATCAATCGCTGAGGTGCCCCGCACACCTCATCCTCGCAGGACGTCGCCGACGAGCACCGCCTGGATTGACGCCGTGGTCTCGGCACCCTCGAACTTCTCATCGACGCCATCGATGCCAAGTTCACCTTCTTCGACGCCACTCGAGCATCCGTGACTCCTGCTTGAAAGGGGGTCACTCAAGAAGGATCCATCAACGCTTCTTCGAAGAACTCTGCTCCACCAGGTACATTGGGGGTGTAAAAACATTATAGGAGGAAATAAGACTAATGAGCAATATATGGACTGGGCTTGTGCTATATCTTTATTTTACAGGTTGCCCAGGTGGGGGGATCTCCACACAGAACTGTGTCTAGTGTTTCAACCATCTTGCTTTCCTTCCTATTTCTATTGCTGGTTTCCTTGTTATTGATCTGTGTGACATTCTGACAGTATAGTTGATGCACTTTAATGAGATCTGATAATATTGGTGGTACCACTTTAGAATTGTATATATTTGCCATTGTTGATTTCTGAGTACAAAGTGCGTTATTGTGATAGTGTACATACCTTTGGATATTAATTATATAAAGACTGTGTTTTCAGTAATACAGTGTGTGGACATTCCTTTGTGGGGGTTCGGGGACTACACTGTACTTAAGAACCAGCCTGCATCACCTCCTGAGAAGCTAGGCCTTGATTGCTCATCCATTGCTACCATAATAGAGAATCTTGGCTGGGGTCCTCTGTGCCTCTCCTCTACCATATAGAGAGCAGACGTACAGACACCCCCCTCCAGTCTTTACAGCTCCCTTCTTCACCATCACCACCATGATTTACCTTATTGGGTTCCACGTCAAGCACATTCCACATGTGCCTGCTAGGACAACAAGAGGGAACAGTGGTAGCACTGAGTGCAATACTTCTTTTGAGTGTAATTAAGGTGAACATGGTGACACACAATGAATGCATAATGAAACACTTCACAACTTGCATTAATATCCTACAGAACTCATATAGCAAGGCTGAAAAGTCAAAATAATAACATTTTAGACAATTGCCAAACTAATAGAGACCTAGAAACACATATGCTGGAGGAATTTCCAAATGTTTGACATTTCCATCCCTAATGAATGTATGGTTGGCATGCTATGTGTCACCTCCCCAGTAATAGTCAGCAGGGCACAATTTGAAAATAGGGAACTATCAATGGGGTATTTACTGTCTGCTAGAGGCTTAGTTGTTAGTGGTGTTAGGAGAGTGTCGGGCTGGTACCGGAAAATCTGAATGCTTACTCTGAAGTAGATGGATTTGGGTGGTTTTACTGAAGTAGAACCGCTTGTGGCGTAATTGACGTAGTATATTTCGCTGCAAATCAGTTTTTACTTTGGCAAAACAACACAAATTTGATCCTAGACCTAACTCCCCCACTTACCTTTTCGCTGGCCGCCGCCGCTTCTCCTGTACCCCTGCAGCGTCAGTTCAGTCCCTTTAACGCGGGTCGCATCGGACGCCGCAGGTTCCCATTTTCTTTTTTGATTGTTTTTTTTTGGGTCCCCTGCTTCCAATGTCAAGGAAGCAGGGGACACATCTGAAACCTCCAAAACCCTTTATACCGAACATGGGGAACAGGGGACACCCCGTAAACCCCGCTCCTCATGTTCGGTATTTTGGTCTTCTAAGTTTTAGTACTGGGTGAATTCTGCCAAATGGTCCACACGACCATTTTTTTCAAACTTTTTGAGTGTTTCCAAGTAGACGGAGTTCTTGAAAAGGAATGAGCAAGGGTTGTTACATTATGAAATAGGGCTGGAATATAATGAAGTGCAGCTGATTTGGATTTGGTAGGGAGGAAGCATGAGTATATTAAGTGTGTTCTACCCAACAACAGCATTAACAAGGTGCAATATTGACATTTAAGTAAAATAAATGAATGGTGGTAAACCAGATCCTACTTTACTGAAAATAGCCAACCACTAATCTGAAGTCATGTGCCAGATGTACTTTGCAAAATGTTAATGAATATATTAAAAGTTGAAAGAAAGTGACTAAGAAGTCTATCTGAGCAATATTTTTTTTAAAACCTTTATTTTTGGTCATTTTCAATGAAAACAGTAACACATTACAAAAAATTACAGCGCTGTGCCGCGTGATACCCAAACCACAACCTCTCTCCCGCAGTCGTGCCAAAAAGTCTCCATTAAACATGCATTAATACCCCAATTACGACATCACTGTTACAAATCGAAAGGGTTCTAGATTCAGATTGGGAGGTACATCAGTGGCAACTTGGCAGCATTAAATCTGTTGTCGTCAATAAGTGATTGAGGTAGGGCCCCCATATGTCCGCAGTTCTTGTGTGTAGGAGTAGAGTTCTGATAAAATCTGTTTCCATATCGTGACAATACGTCACATCTTTCAGCCACATTTGTAATGTAGGGGGGACAACCTTTCCCCATGGCATAGCTATACTTTGTCGTGCCAGCAGCAGCAGTGGTCTGGCTAATCTTCTCACTGAGGGTTGTAGCTTTTTAGTATACCCCTGCATCGCTACCCTAGGGTCTGGCTCAAGGTGTTTGCCTGTTATCGCTAAGGTCTTGTCCAGTACATTCCTCCAGAATTGCCTAATCGGCAGACATTCCCAGGCTAAGTGTAGAAATCCTGCAGGGGAGTCATCGCATATTTTGCAGGCTGCTGATTCAGATGAGTGTTGACTATACAGTCTGGCTGGCGTGTGTCACAGGAGCTCTGTACCAAATCTGGCAATTAGGCACTCAATCTACATAATTTAGCAACAACAATAAACCATGAGTAACCCTTGAGTTCTGTAGCAAGGCTCTGCAGATACCAGGGGAAAGTAGCAGTTATTTTCTGCCGATGAATCAGTGACAATGGTAGACCAGATGTTATGTTATGTTTTTGTACTGCGCCAATCACCAATGTATGGGCTAACGGGGCCAAGGCTTGTCCATGCAGAGTTCTGGGTACTAGTTTTCCAGCAAAAGAAATGTTGTTAAGCAGCAGGTCGCTTCAGATGTTCCCCTGAAGTGGTTAGCAAGAAGGTCTGCAATCTCCTTCAAGTCCTTATCTTCAACCCAATGGATGGGGCCTTTGGGCAGACTTTTCCACCCAAAAGGTCCCAGTGAAATCTTCCGTAGAGAGGATTCATCCGGATGTTTCTATTTATTATATTTGTATAGCCCTTCCCAAAGCATTGAACAACATTATTATGAAAGATACAAACGTCTTGAACATGTTTACATGAATACAGAGTCTGATAATGACCCACCACCAAGAACAAAGCGAATATGACCCATCCCGAAGTCTATACGGCTATTAGCCCATGGCGGTTGTAGCGCTACATGTTTTGGAGTTTTGGTGGTGAAGTAAAAAATATGCTTCCTTATGGGGACAGCAAAGTGAATAGATAAACTGAGTTAGTAAGTTCAATGAGGTTTTATTTTGTAGTACTTAACATGGTTGTCTTCACAAGTTAAGCATATTGATTGCAACATTTAATTGGAACTTGCTTGAATTGGAACAGGTTTAACATGAGCATGCATTAGATGTCATGCTCCTCTTCCTCCCCGTGTGCATTTTGAGTTGTGTGCCACAGGACTGTGTGTCCCCCTCTCTTATCTTGCCCCCTCTTCATCCACCTACCTCCTTCACACCCCCTATGGTGCTCTTTGTCTCTCGCAGCTTCTCTAACTGCTACTCTATCTCTACCCTATCCCTCTCACTAAGTCTGGAAGGAAGAAGTTCAAGAGGGACATCCTGGTCTCCAACCCAGGCCTCCCTATCGTTGATATCTACACCAGTTCTTCCTCCCGACAGACTCTCACTGACATCCTCTTTGCCGTCCCCTCTCCAGACCTATGGACCCTTCATATGGTCTCTCTTCTCTGTCCTTCCTCCTCCTCTCCCATTAATGGTGGCACTAGGTGGGAGGTCCTCTTGGCCCCCTTCCACTCCTCCAAGACCATCATTAATGTCTATCTGAATGGCACTGCCTTGGTTCAAGAGCCTCAGCCCAATCTCCTACTTTTTGAAAGGTGTTTCCCACATCTTATCAACTTCCTCCCTTCTGTTGCTACTACTTTCGCCAACTCTCTGGCACCCTCATCTTCCTTCTCTGCCAACCCTTGGGTCCCTCTACTACCTCTGCAGGGTGTACCTCAAGCCTGTACCCTCCACAGAAGTCTTTCAAATGTGGCAACCTGCACCACGTCGCTATTCTTAACTCATGTTCTGCTGTCAAACACTCCTCTGACATCTGTCACCTTCTTGAAGAGCTCAACCTAGATGTCCTTGCTCTCACCGAGACATGGTTTATGGCTAGTTCTGTCACAAGTTGACACTCTCCTCCCTGTGGGCTACAAGATCCTCTCCGAACCCAGAACCAACCATCCTGGAGGTGGAGTAGCCCTGATATTTCTGGAGTGGGTACTGGTCTCTGTTATCCCTATGCAGGCATACTTCTTCTTTGAATGCCTGGTCTGCAGGCGCTCTATCTCTCCTGGCCTCTCTCTAACTGTGGCCACCATCTACAGGCCACCTGGCCCAGTTGCCCTCTTCCTCTCTGAATGGGCTGACCTCTCCTCTTCTCTCCTTGTCTCTACTTCTCAACTTCTCCTCCTCTGAGATCTCAACATTCACCTAGATGTCTTGGACTGACCACTTTCTACTCTCCTCTCATCTGAAACGCACTATCCCTCAGGCAGAGCCCCACCCCAGCACTGCCACCTACCTTCCCAGTCATTCTGCTCATGAAGCGTATGTCAGTGGATGCCTTTGTCTCTACTTTCTCTGCTCCTCCTACTCCTACGGCTGACTCACACCCCGACACAGCCTTTGCTTGACCCTATCATGAGAATCCGGCTGAAGTCTACCTCCAAGTACACCTCTTGGTAAGATTCCGACCTTGCCATTGAGAAATGCAAGTGTAGGGTGGCTGACAGGAAGTGGAGGGCTTTGGGTGCATCCTCTGACAAACTGGCCTGCCGCCTGCTCCAAAGGCAATACAGACTCTCTGTCCTGTCCAAGAAGAGGACTCACATTCAAGCCTGCATCTCTGCGGCCTCTACCAACATGGCCAAATTCGTTAAAATCTGCAAGGAACTGGCCAATCCATTTGCAGTCTCTGCCTCTCCTGTTCACTCCCAGGCCCTCTGTACGGCTCTGGCCTCTCACTTCTCTGCTAAAAATCAGAACATCCTGTCCTTTATCTCCTCTTCCTCCCCATCTTCCTCTCTCAGCCACCCTTTGCCCATATTTCCATCTCCTCCTCCTTTCTCCTCTTTCTCTCTGACAACACCTGACAAGGTTTCCAGACAAGTCCGATCTATGAAAGTGTTGTCCAAACAAGAGCTCCCTTGCTCTTCCATAACCATCAAGCACCATATTGACACCCTCACTCCACCCTTAGCCGATTTCGCTAATCACTCTTTCACCACTGGAACTTTCCTCTCTCCCCTTAAGCACTCCCTTGTGCACCGCTTCCTCAAGAAGCCGTCTGGCGATCCTACCGGTATGGAAAACTATCGTCCCATCTCCATCACCCCTTTCCTGGGCAAACTCTTGGAAAAGCTGGCCCTCTTCCAGCTTACTCTCCACACTGAATCTGTTGGTTGTCTCCATGACCATCTGTCTGGCTTCATAGCTACCAGATGCATGGAAACTGCTCTCCTAAACACCCGTGAAGATCTGCCCTCTAACCTTGATTCCCGCATTTCCTCTGTCCTCATCCTCTTTGATCTTTCTTATGCTTTCGACACAGTCAACCACGCTACCCTGACCAACCGACTCCGTGAGAACATCACGAATCAGGTCCTGGGGTGGCTGACCTCCTTCCTCTTGAACTGCAGCTCCCAGGTGGAACTTGGTCCCTTTCTCTCTGCCACCTCTCTCTCTACATGAGGCGTCCCCAAGGCTCTATCCTCTCACCCTGGTTTTTCAACCTCCACTTGGGCCCTTTGGCCCATCTGATCTCCACCTTCCCCTCTAACTTTCAGTGTAATCCGGATGACACTCAGCTTTCCTTCAGTCTCCCCTCTGCCTCCTCTCCCCTTTCGCTCATTCCTGACTGTCTATCCACGTTTCAGGATTAATGTGCCTCCATTGATCTCTACATTAATGCCAGTAAGATGAATATCCTTCGCATTGGGAAACCTGACCCTGCTTTCCCTCTGTCACTCTGACCGCCTGCCTTGGGTCCTCTTCCTTCGCCTTCCTGCAAGGCAAACAACTTTGGTGTCATCTTCGAGTCCACTCTCTCATTCTCTCCTCACATCTCGGACGTCGCAAAGCAGTCCCACTACCAGCTGCACCTTCTCAAATGGACACTTCACTTTCTCACTTCCCCCAGATGCTCACTGTCTCCAGAGCCCTGGTTCTCTCTGGAATGGACTACTGCAATAGCCTCTTTCTCAATCTGCCTTCCTCTAATCTCCGCCCTCCGCAACTAATCCAGAACAGGACTGTGAGACTTATCCTTGGCCTCAAGCCCAGTAGCCGTATCTCACCAGCCCTGAAATCTCCCTACTGGGCCCTTGGTGGCTGAAGAGATCCAGTTCAAGACCCTTTGCATTGTCCACAAGGCTTTCTGTGGGTGGGGCGTGCACTACATCCAACGATCCCTTCCAAAATACCTTCCTTCTCAAGCTCTTCGTTCAGCTACCTCCAACTCTCTAAGAGTTGGATGCTTCCCCAGGCAGAGAGTAGGGGTAGATCCCTCTCTTCTACAGGTGCCTCCCTCTGGAATGGCCTCCCTGACCCTCTGAAACTTGAGCCGGTAAACCTGAAGTTCCAGAAGCAGCACAAAACGTTCCTCTTCTCCTCTGCTTTTTCTCTCTCCCCACCTGCTGACCTACCTGATCTACCTGTCTGCTGTACCGACTGGTTACTTGGCTTCCCTCATAGACTCACGGAGCACCATGCTCTTTCTTGATCAGTCACCCTTGCACTGCCACCGGGCCTAGCACACACTTAGGGGCTGCAACTGTAACCCTACTGTCCCTTGTTCTCCTTTCAGAGCCATGCTGCCCTGGCTGCACTTACTCAGAGCATTGCTGCCCTATTTTCCCCTCCCTTCCCCTTGCAGTTCTCGTTCTCACACTTGCATAATCTGAATGACACAAGGCCTAGTAAGATCGTTTGTCTTGTCTTGTCACGCTTAGAAACACTAGTGTACAGGCACGTTATAAATGACTTATCATATCATATCATATCATATCATATCATATCATATCATGTAAAAGTAAACCGTCTCTCTATAAGAAAGTGAAAGCATAGAGGATGGTCTAACTATTAATGTCTTTAAAAATAAATCTCTCAAATTATGGTCCGAGATACTGTCAATTCTTTTTTCAGAATGCCGAGGGTGCAGGATTCCTTATTCTTGGCACACCACTCATGTGGTCCTGATTTTTAAAAATGGCGATCGGTCTGATCCATTGAATTACAGACCGATCACATTGCTTTGTATCAGTAGCAAGATCTGTGCTTCGATTATTTTAGGAGAGTTAGAGAAATGGGCCTATGAAAAAAAGATTTTTTAAAAAAGACTGGATGTCCAAGTTGGCCCCCAACTAAACGGTTTTGTATTAGCAAGCCTACAAAAACAAAATCATGAAGGGAAAGTAAAGCGCCATTTATATTGCAACAATTCATTCAACATCAGCATTTCATTATGTAAACCACTCAAACCTGTAGAGGAAGTTGGATATATGGGGCCTTCCTTTGGGGCTTATGCGCATAATTATCGCCCATTGCAAGGACACCTACATCAGAGTGTGTTTGAATGGCCACGGTGTATTGTCTAATAGAATTGAGACATATGGAGGTTTAAGGCAGAGTTGTGTGTCAGCATCCCAACTATTTATTCTGTCCAGGGTCACGAGCTCTGTGGCATCCACAGTTTCCCATCAAGACTTGGGAGAATGGAATTACGGTGGATTGCATAGGTTGATGATGTGATACTTATCGATCAAACACCCATCGGCCTCCAGTGTTTATTAAATAGGTTCTCCAGTTATATAGCTGCAAGGAGAGATGACAGCAATTTAGAAGTGACACGCCAAATGACCTATTTGGGTTTCCATTTCTTTATAGAACTAATGTTTAGTATATGCTCCATTAAAGCCCAAAAGGCCCAGCTGAAATGTTTCAAAGCGACATTCAATCAATTCTGCCTAATTCCTCTTTGGAAAATACACGGTTAAAGTGGTATCCGGACTATGTTCTGGCCTAGCTATATGGAATTTGAGGAACTGGCTCACACTATGTGCCCTCCGAGGAATCATTTGTAGGAAGGTGCTATGTCTGGCAGATTGTGTCTGCATTTTAGCAATCAGGTAGGAGCTGGACCTGATCTCCCTCCAAGCTCGGGCTCAATGGAAATTATTACTGCTCTATCATAAAATAGTATCTGCGTCTTTGAAGTCTATTTATATAGGATTTTAAATATACCATCCAGACAGCTGCAAACTACCCAGCTCGGCAAACGTAGAGGTCAGTTTGTCGAGTGAGAGGAAAGAGCCACCGACCTCACGCTTTGCAATACCAGTGATCTTAATCAATAACCAACGATCGTCAAGAATGCATGCTGTTGAGGCATACATCGACAGCGGAGCAGTCGGGAATTATATAGATCAAGACCTGGCTGCAGAGATGGGGCTTCCCTTATGTTCTAAGCCGACTACAGACAAGGTGACTACGGTAGATGGGACAGAAATCGCTTCCGGACCCGTAACCCAATGCACAGCCGAGATAACCTTGCTGTGCCAGGACACGCATCGGGAACTCATTTCGTTCGATCTCATCAAGGCACCTCAATTCCGGCTTATACTAGGGATGCCATGGTAAGTCGCTCACAACTCTTTGATCGACTGGCGAGCCAGGAAATTAACCTTCCCCAGTGACTGCTCTCCAGCCTGTTATTATCAAGAACAGAAACCAGCTTTCAGTATTTCTGCAACTCCCGGAGCGACAGCATCAACCCTGGGTGTAACTAATACCTTGCCAGAGGAATACTGCAATGTCCAGGATTTATTCCAGAAGGACCAAGCAAACACCCTGCCGCCGCACAGGCCTTATGACTGTCAAATCGACCTTGTTCCTGGTGCTCAAGTCCCTTGTGGTAGAATCTATGCTCTTACGGAACCTGAAAATCTTCATCTGAAGTCTTACTTAGACCAATACCTTGCAAACGGATTGATCCGTCCATTGATGTCCCCTGCAGCCAGTCCTTTGTTCTTCGTGCCGAAAAAAGAAAGGGAATTAAGGACCTGTATTGACTACTGCGCATTAAACCAGATCACTCTAAAGAACCGTTATCCCTTGCCACTTATCCCGGAAAAGCTGGACCAGGTCAAAGATGCTCAGATTTACACCAAATTAGATCTTCGAGGAGCGTACCAGCTGGTCCGGGTCAGAAGCGGAGATGAATGGAAAACTGCTTTCCGTACCAAATATGGTTTATTCGAATATCAAGTCATGCCCTTTGGGTTATGCAACCCTCCACCAGCATTCCAATATTTCATGAATGACGTCATGAGAGAGTTCATTGATTTCTGCGCCCTAGTGTACATAGATGATATCCTAGTGTACTCAAACTCAAAACAGGATCATATCAAGCATGTCCGTTCAGTCCTCGCCAAGCTCCATGAACATCATTTATATGCAAAGCTTGAAAAGTGTTTCTTTCACGTAACCGAAGTAGAGTTTCTAGGCTTTATCCTTACTCCAGGAGGCGTCAGGATGGACCTGCACAAAGTTGACGCCATTCTGAAGTGGCCATCACCAAAGTCAGTAAAAGGAGTGCAAAGTATGTTGGGCTTTGCGAACTTCTATCGCCGGTTCATACCAGAATTCTCCCATGTTGTACACCTGATCACCGTATTACTATAAAAAAATAACAAAAAATGTGCCTGGACCCAAGAAGCAGAAACATTTTTCCGGAATTTAAGAAAAGGTTCACCTCAGCGCCAATCCTGCGACATCCACGCCCAGATCTTCCTTATATCGTGGAAATGGACGCTTCCAGTATAGCAATTGGAGCTGTCATCTCACAAAGAGATCCTGACACCGGCCAGCTACTTCCAGTGGCCTTCTGGTCAAAGAAGTTCTCACCTCCAGAAGTAAATTACGCCATTACGGACAAAGAACTCTTGGCAATCAAATCCGCCTTTAAAGCTTGGCGACACTATCTTCTGGGTGCCAGACACACCATTACAGTTATCACGGACCACCAAAATCTGCAATATCTTAAAACGACTAAAGCCCAGTCTTCACGCCAGTTGCAGTGGGCTCTTTTCTTCGCTGAATATGATTATGTCATTACATTTCGACCAGGGGTCAAGAATGGAAAAGCTGACGCACTCTCTCCTACTGGCACTGATGACATAGTTTATACGGCCGCAGACCCAGTCCCCATCATACCCGAAGACAAGCTCTTAGGCCTCACTACGGCCTTAACCCAAATGAAACTGGGAAAAGAAATTCAAGAAACCATGAATCTGGATGCCCTTCTTGCATGGCAAGCACAGGGGGTACAATATTCCATCAAAGATCACTTACCCTTTTTTAAGGGTCGTCTGTACATACCTACCACGGACTTACAGCAACAAAGCATTTCAGGTTATCACGATTCTTTGATCGAAGGACACCCTGGAATTACCAAGACCTTAGCCAAGGTAAAACAGAACTTCTGGTGGCCTACCTGGCATAGAGATGTCATCCAATACATTCAGTCTTGTGGAGTCTGCGCACAAAACAAGTTGCAAAAACAAAAACCATCTGGCCTTCTAAAACCTCTGGACATTCCTCCTGCACCATGGCACACTCTTTCCCTCGACTTCATCACTGACCTACCTTCTAGTCAAGGGTTTAACACCATCCTTGTAGTCGTAGACCTATTCTCAAAAATGGCGCACTTTATTCCGCTCAAAGGCCTCCCTGACGCATCCACTCTAGCCAAGGTATTTCTGGACGGTATTGTTAAAATACATGGCTTCCCATCAGTCCTAATCTCCGATCGAGGTAGCCAGTTCGTCTCTAACTTTTGGAGAAAGTGTTGTGCAATGGGGCAAATTGACGTCCAGCTATCCACTAGCCATCACCCCCAAACGGACGGTCAGACGGAGAGAACTGACCAGACCCTTTAGCAATACCGACGATGCATGTTGCACCATGAATTAAGAGACTGGAAGGATTTACTATGGATAGCCGAGTATGCATATAACAACTCCTTCCATTCCAGTACCGGACAGATGCCCTTTTACACCCTATATGGTAGACACCCATGTACCTCAGAACTGGATCTCCCAACCAGCTGTAAATGCCAGCAGTAAAAACCCTTCACACCAACATCACTCAGGCTTTCAAAAAGACCAAAGAACATCTAATTCGCGCCAAAGACAAGCAAAAACAATTTGCCGACCAACACAGGAAAAAGGCCCCAGACTATCAAGTAGGGGACAAGGTTTGGCTGGCCGCCAGATTTATACCCATCAAAGGAACCCAAACCTTTTATCCCAGGTACTTAGGGGACCCTACACCATCAAGGCGATTATTAATCCAGAGGCCGTCAAATTAGATTTACCATCCAATCTACAAATCCACCCGGTATTTCATGTGTCCCTTTTAAAACCACGGGCTAATATTGATAAACAGTGTAATAATGCTTGGGTGGACTTACCTGAGGCAGACCATGCTGCATATTTACCCAGAACAATCCAGTCTGGTTGAAGTCCCCAGCCATCTGGGCTGGGAGGAACTATTCCCTCCATTCAGGAACTCTTTTCTTAACTGGGTGGAACCGGTGGAAGAACACACACTGGAAGCACTTCTCTGCTATTTAAACCACGCCCGATGGAAAACACGTGCTTCGCGTTATTCTGCAGCAGCAGCAGGACGCTCACCGAGTCGGCTCCTGCATTCCAGGTCCAGAGTCATCTTCAGCTTCCGCGCAGCAACCTGTGGATGAAGAAAGACACAGACAATACTTACCAGATCCCGGAATCCAGTCACCGGCAAAACCTGCAAAGAATAATCATAAGGTTAGAAAAGTGCAACTCGCTCGCAGCCGCGCCCGCTTACCTGATCCATCCGTGATTGCAACGGAGCTAACCGCGGCCTTCTCTTCGGCAGCTTCTCTGTACCTGAAAGGCAAAGGACATAATTAAAAAGGGGTTCGGGTGAAGGCAGTCGCATTCATCTTAACTTACCAGTTTTTGCACGCGCAGAAGCGGCCGCATCAACCGCAGCATCCCGGCACCTGAAAACTAGAAAAAGGACATTATTAGAGGTGCCATTAAAAGCGGCCAACGATCATTATACTTACGCGCATCGGCACGTGCAGTGGCAACGGATATAAAGCCCGCAGCATCCCGGCACCTGAAAACTAGAAAAAGGACATTATTAGAGGTGCCATTAAAAGCGGCCAATGAACATTATACTTACGTGCATCGGCACGTGCAGCGGCAACGGAAAACTACACCCACAGCATCCCGAGGCCTGAAACAAAGGAAAAGGGACATTATTGAAGTGCCCATCTTTTAAAGCCTAAAGACTACAGTATACTTACAGGCATCCGCTCGTGCAGTAACGGCGGCATCGCTCTTCGGCATCCCAGCACCAGTGCCACAACTAAGGCCGCAAAAGACTTGAGCCTCAACACTGAACTCATCCAGTGACGTAACTGGAATCCACGCACCCCTGCACCAGACGCAGGATGGAGAGCTCAGCATTTATACGCCTAAGGTGAGAGCTCGCCGAGACAAGTAGAAAGCTAGGCTGTGGGAGAAACTGGCGATTGGTGGGAGAAGGAATCCCATCAAACGGTGATTAACCCTTTTTCTTCCACCTGCAGAAAACCTACCCTGCAAGTCAGACATTCGATAAGAGGAAGCCCAGTCCTGAGAGTCGTCCGAGCTCTGCGCTTCTCCATTGAAGAAACGATAGCAGCCCAGCCGGGATCAGCGCCTCCGTGGGAATCAGGTGAGCGTTACACCAAGCACCCTGGTACACGGATTGGAACACCACCAAAACCCATTCTTGTTGATGGAGAACCAGAATTCGAAGTTAAAGGCATACTGGACTCTAAGTAGTCAAGGGGGAAGTTATACTATCTAATTGATTGGAAAGGATTTGGACCCCAAGATAGATCCTGGGAACCCTGTGAAAACGTTCATGCGCCACGTCTGATCAAAAACTATCATTGAAACTTTCCAACTAAACCCGGGCCGGATAGGAGGAACACCTTCAGAGGGGCCTTGGGGGGAGTGCTGTGACAACCCCCATCCAGAAGACCCCCTGGCAAGCCCATGGGCCAGCAAGGGTCTCCACTAAAACCTTCTTGGGGCCAGTCCTGGCGCCTTTGGCGCCAGGCTCATACTTGATAAATGACTTGTATTAGGAACTACTTTATTTCAGTGTCAATCAACATGGAGGCATCCACATAGCTTGGCTCCTTGGGACCAAGCTATGTGGTATAGTATTTTTGGGTGTGGTACCATAGGATCTATTTTACCTGGACTACTTTCTTGAAGCTATATAAACCACGCCCGACTGGGATAACACGCTTCGCGTTACTTCACAATTCTGCAACGTGACGCTCACCCCGCACCTCGGAAGAACAGCATCTGTAAAGGAGAAAAAGGACATCGTTAGCAGCAGCAGCTTACCTGTAATTATATCGTTAGCTGTCCACGGCTCTTGAGATCAGCATCCTGGAACCAGCGCTCCTCCCGAACCAACGGATCTGCAAAAAAGGGAGATACAAGGCATTAGACATTTTTACAATTTAATGAACGGTGCCGAAAGCTTACCTCGCAAGCCGCTCCTCGACCAGCATCGCCTCAGGAATTCCATGCACCGGGTGATCACTGTGACCTGTGGGAAGACAAGACAACAGGTTACCAAGAGGCAAGGCATCTTAGCGCTGTGCTTAGCGCCTACTCACCGCATCAAGGAGCTCTATAAACACCAATACTTACCGGCGAGAACCAATTCAGTCTACTCCACATATTGGACTTCCGCGCACCTAAGGAAGAGAAAAGACATTAGTTAAACCGAAAAGGCATGTAAGGACTATAATATAGCACAGCAATAAGACCTACCTAAAAGACTAAAAGCGGGCCGGCATCAGTGAAGTAACTCGATCGCAAACGCCCACCAAGCACAACGCGCCCCTGCCAAGAAGGCAGGACAGAGAACACACCTGCATTAAAAAAAAGGTGAGGAGAGGGCCAGTGGGGCCGCGAGTATATGGGGTGGTGGGGGACTGTTTACCCCAGTTGCCTAGTCTTGAACATTGCCCACCTGTATTCCAGGCAGAACCCTCCCGCTGGTCACACCTGGGAACCGCAGAGAAGGATACCCGAGTCCCAACTGCTGGGTGGCATCCCCGTGGAACCAGGTGAGCGTAACACCAATAGAAGAAGGTGATCATGTGCATGATTGTGCTATTTGTGTTGAATGTTATGATGATATACACTGTGTGAAAGGGAATGCGTTGGCAGGAAGGGAGATTTATTTATGGTTCTTCAAAAATGTATCAGACTAGTGGTAAAGGCATTCAGTGCTGCAGTGATAGAATTTGAAGAAGTAGCAAGTGCAAGGCTACCGTCTCATTTTTCAGTGCAAGCAGCAGAATTAGTGGTGCTTATTGTCGCACTTGAGAAACATGAAGGGCAGGAAGTGATGGTGTACAGTGACTCCGCCTATGTGACGTCAACTGTACACGCAGGATTGTCACTTTGGAAAAGGAGGAGCTACCTCCGCGCAGATGGCTCTCCAGTGCAGCATGTATCCTTAATGGATAGGCTCATTAAGACACTACAACGCCCAGTGGCCATATCGGTCAATAAATGTGCAGCACATACTAAGCGAACAGATGTTATTTCTTGCAGGAACGAAGTTGCATATGAAGAAGCCAAAAGGGTTACATATTCCACAGAAATTTCGAGTTTTGACACTAATAGTATTGAAGAAAATGTAGTTACAACAATGCTAGTTCAAGAAGGGTTTAAAAGGTTGTAGATAATCCAATTAATAGAGATTCAAGGAAGTGTGCCACAGGAAGAGCAAGAATTATGGAAACGAAGGGAGTGTTGTTTATCCCCCACGGAAGCATTATGGTGACAGGACAGCACTGGAAAGCCAGTGATGCCAGTAACTTTATTGAAAGTCGCACTCAAACAGCTGCATTACCTTGCACATGTAACTAGAGAAACTCTTGCTGCTACGATTGCAGAAGACTGGTTCATTCTTAATGTGTTGGAACACGTTGCACTAGTTATGGTGAACTGCATTGTGTGTCAAAAATGTACTGCTGGGCATACACTGAGAACGATTAGATGAGTAATACCTCGACCAAATGGTCAGTTTCAGCATTTACATATTGCCTATTTTGATATGCTGCAGGTATGTAATGGATATAGGTATCTATTAGTGGTGGTGTGTCCCTTTTCTAGGTGGATCGAGGCTGGTCCATGTACACGCCCTGATGCCACTCGAGCAGCAAACTTTTTAGTGTGCGAGGTGTTCCCGAGGTAGGGTGTGTGTCAGGTGCTAAGATCCGATAATGGGCTACATTTTGTCAATGAGCTATTTGAACAGATAGGGCTTCTATTGAGTATAAAGCACATGTTTTCTTCTGCTTATCACCCACAAGTGAACGGCATATGTGAGAGACTCAGCCTCCTCAAAGAAAGGATTGCCTAGATCAAATTAACTTTGAAAAGGGGATAGCTGTATTGCCTACCCCTAGACTTATATGCCCTTTGAAATCAGCCAGGATCAGACCACCACCTCACCCCACACAAACTAGTGATAGGACGTTGAATGAGGACAACCCTTACACCTCTGTCTAGGAGTAGAAGTGATGCCCACAGCGTTGCTAAAACTTTAGGTGATGAGATGCATGATCATTTGAAATGCATGACCTCTAGTATTTCATTCATTTCAGATCAAGTCAAACGCCAGGGGGGATGATGTAAGAACACAGAAGAAGATAATTCAGCAACCAATTGAAGCAAACTATTACCACCACCTAGGTTATATGTTAGGGACCTAGTGCTAATTAAAAATGTTACCATAAAGTGGCATGAGCCATGTTTTCATGGCCCTTTTATCATTGAAGAAGTGTCCCCTTCAGCTGCTAAGATACAAGGAAGAAGAGCTTTGCTGCACCTGGGCGATGTGAACATTTATAAAGGTGAGATCCTCCCTCCCACCGTTGCTGATCCAGAAGCAAGACAGGAAGAAGAATTTCAGTGTGTGCAGACCTGATCGATGACCAAGAAGAAGGACAATAAAATAACGAGTGATTAATACATGCTTTATTTGGACTGGAATTCAATTGACATTCCTTATTGATATTCTAGCAGAGATGAAAATACTTGCGGAGAAATCCAGCAATTTTAAATGAACTTTTAGAAATACATATTGAAGCCGAAAATAATGCATTGGAGTTATGACTAAACATCAGTTCTTGATCAGGAATTGGAAACGAGATCAGTATCCAGAATCATTTTGCAGAGAATATGTGTTTTAAGTGATCAAACATATGGTACCTGCCGATAGTGACGTTCATCAGCTTGTTTTTCTTTGTTTCCATACTTCAGTCTTAACCTGCTCTAGGATGGACCGAGAGATGGATGCCTATGTTCTTATGCATATACTTATGCATAATAAATGCTTGAATGATTGTCCTCTTTGTGTTTCTGTTCCTCATCTTTCACATTCTCTATCATGTTTGTACTTCTGCTGAAGGAGAAGTGTCAGGGATAAGGGGTAAGGTTTGGGGTAAGGGACGGCACTTCCTCTACCCAAAAAAAGTTAAACGTCCAACAAACTACATTTCCCAGCATGCCTTTGGAATGGTGTAGTTCTGGGATTCACGCGACACGCCAGCTGCTAATTAGTGGAACTGCTTGAAGTTTGCCGCCGCCCATGCCTCAGTGCAGGTAATTACAGATTATCAGCACGGGCGGCGGCAGCAGAGGACGCGAGGACATCTGGTGGCGTAGGAATGCTGAAGGACTGTTGGACTGCTCCCCGGGCCGCGACGGTGATTATCATCAGCTGGAGCATGAAGGAGCAGGAGCACGGACCGCAGCGGTGATTCCTCAGCACCCCGTTCTTCCGTGTTGGGCGTCAGACTTCAGGGTCTGAATGGCCTTGTGAGGCATCCGGACCGTCAGTTAAGTGCTCTACCCATTTGTATTGCGAATAAGGCATGAGTTCTTTTGGCTGCTTATTTTCTTGAACAAACATTGCTGGGGGCATGGGAAGAGACATGCCAATAAGTTGAAAACTGACAAAAAGTATCCCTGGCTATTATGGATTTGCAAGGAGAGAATCATCTCCAGTTAACTTGTATTATGGGTAAATGACATTAGCGTCTCACAGTATGAGGGCACATGTTTTGGTGTACTTGTTTTGACCTATTGTTTGTCGCTTCATTGTGCCCAGTGGGCCATGAGTCTTGTATTTTCATGCAAGGGACACCCCTTTTGTTTGTGCCATTCTGCTTGTTTGCAAACCTATGTGTGCCTAGTGAAATGTTTCAACGTTCTGAGTTCCCCCTAAGGCCGGCCCAGCCCTTTTCCTGCCTCCACCGTGCTTCAGTCCCCGCCTGCTCCTTTCTTCGGAGTATTAGGGTAAGTCCTAATAAAATGTCCTGGCTGCCCACAATATAGGCACAAGTTATTAGCCTTGCGTTGCTCCTTTTCTGCTGGAGACAATGGCCCTCTCACTCCACCAATCTGCATAGGTTCTCCTTCTATGTTCCTTTTTCCCTTACCACGATCCAATCTTGCAAAGGGCATCACTTCTGGTCTTTTCTTATCGCCCGTGCGCTCATTTATCCGATGATCCAACCTTAATGCTAAATCAATCATGGCCGTACATATACTAGTTTGAGGTTCTACTTGAGGGATAGCATCTTTCAATTGTTCTTTTAGCCCTTGGTAAAATAACAGTCTGTTTATTCTCCGGCCAATCTGTTTCAATCACTAACCTGTTAAATTGGGTAACATATGAAACTAAGTCACGAGTTCCTTGTCTTAAGGCTAATAATTCATTGTCTTGAGCCAGGGAAACTTCCCTGCGATCAAACAGTCTTCCAAACTCTCCCAGGAAACCATCCCAATTATACAATAAAGGATCATCCTTCTGCACCAAAGACATTGCCCAAGCGGCTGCATCTCCAGTTAAATAAGAAATAACGAATGCTGTTCTAGCCTGTATAGTCTCGAATTCCGTAGGTTTACATAAAAAATGCAGGCGGCACTGTCAAAAAGGTCATATGTCTTGTATTCTCATGCAAGGGACACCCCTTTTGTTTGTGCCATTCTGCTTGTTTGCAAACCTATGTGTGCCCATTGAAATGTTTCAACGTTGCTTCAGTAATATGTTATGTCTGAGTATCTAACACTATGCTCTTTGTGCTTAAGTGGTGTCTTAGAAAAGCCGCTAATTAAGGGTATGCTATGCTAGGTACACAACTGTTTCTCAAGTTTTGTATGCAGCAGGTGTATGTCAGGTTTAGGAGGTCAGGTTAGGTGTTCAGGATTTAGGGTACAGGTATAGGAGTATTGTCCTTCACAGTAAATATTGTTATGTACCTGCTTGTTATGTTTTCCCCTCCTTTCCTTTGTCATTCCACCCACTTTCCCTAACTCCGTCTTCCCCCCATTGGCTGCCACGTGGCTTCCTGTGTTACTCATCTCAGGCGCCCGTGTCAACCACGGTGGGAGGGTCGATCTATTCGGCTTCTGTTGTTCAGTAGAGGGGGTCGAGTCCCTTATCCTCCCTGTGTTAGTTTGACAAGAAGTCCCTATGGTTCTCCTTACTGTGAAAACTTCTTTTGAGTTACTCTATGATTACTCTACAGATTTTGGGAGACACAAAAGAGATGCAGAGGAAGATAGTGAAGGGATAAATACCTATCTAGATAACAGAGGTCACCTGGGGAAAAACATGGTATCAACATATGAGAAAAGTGGGGAGAAAGCATCTAAGGAGGGTTGCTATGTCTGCACTCTCATCCCCTATGCCATGAATACAGTACAAAACTTTCATTGCCAGAGAGGTTCCAGAGCACGATGCAAAGTGCCTCAGTCATCTTGCAACATGTACAACTCGAGGACAATTTCAAGGAAGCTGGGCATCCTTGCGATGGAGATCGAAATGGTCGTTTTCATACAAGGATGACTATATCAAAACACTACAAATGGAAAAGTAGCCTGGATGGAAGAGCAAGATGCTTGTGTATCCTGCTGCAGGCCAGGATGAGGTGATCATTGAAGAGATGAAGAGAATGAATTGCCCTGATATGACATAACTAGCCGGGTCACCTGGATGTTGGGAACTAACTCAATTATTGATCTGTGGATGAGTGAATTCCAAGAAGGCATGGGAAAAAGGAATGATGTCCTGTGCAGCTCACATGCTGAAAACAGATTACATACAAGAGGTGCAGAAAGTGAATGATGGGTGTTTAATGTCATGGGCCAAACACTCCAAACTACTGACATGGGTAGAAGATGAATCAGGCCCAGTAGTTGTGCTTCCGAAGACGCAGAAAGAATCACGTGGGATATAACAAAGAATTCAAAACCACAATAGACGTTCCTAGGATGGGAAAAGGGACAGCCGTCCTTATGGACCGATATTGGGTTTTTGGATCTGGAGTTTACAGTAAGTTGCCCAACGATAGCGGCAGAGTATGTTCTTTGGTGCTCATCCATGTTCCAGCATTAGGGATTCCAGAAAGCGAACTGAACATTGGTGAATTTCCAAAAGTGGATGCCCATTTGAGAAATAGAAGATCACTTGAACTTGAACTTCTCTGGCGAACAAGAAGAGAGAATGATTTCTCAGCCAAATCATTAACAGCATATGACTCAAATGCTGAGGAACACAGGTTGTTCAGCAAGGCTGCCACAATATTTATGACTATATTCATGCCTAGGATCCAAACAGTAGCAAACGCCAAGTGGCTACAGATCAGATGGGAGCTTCTGCAGACAATCAATGCTACCATAAAGGGATTCAACAATATCAAGGAAGAGCTGAGGGCCATACGACTGAGAAAAGAAAAATGAAGTGGCTGCAATTATCATCCATTGCCCACATATGGCTAGGCAACAAGGATCTGTTTTGAGTTAATCCCAAACTTTGCAAGTTCCCCAATCAAATCCAGATAATGTGTGAACATGTCACTTTGGGCCTTCTGAGTAGGGTGGAAACCAGGTGATGCCAGCCATGCAAGAGGGACTGTTTTCTGAGCCTTCTGCTGTTTATCCTAGGACTAATCAGTGGACAGCAAGTTCATTAACTTTATTTAGTTGTTTTTCTCTTTTTGCCATGCTACTGATAAAGGCAATGGGTCCATCTTTCCAATGTAGTTAAGCTATGCTAAAAAGGCTCCAATGTGTTAGTGTCTGTCTGGATAAGGACATCTGGATCATAGGGGAATTCTGAAATTCAGAACTCTATAGTTTAGCTGTGCCCTAAGCAAACCATCTTTCTAGAAAGCATTTATTACAGTCGTGGATCCAACGTTCCACTTTTCTCAACTTTTTTGACATTATTCAAGGAGATAGAGATAGGGCCTCATTATAAGCATGGTGGTCTGGGAACTACAGTACCGGTAAGCATGCCAGTACTGTAGATCCCGATCACCATACTACGAGCTGTGCTCGCGAGGACCTGTCAGCCCACCAGGTCTGGCCTGACGGTCAGAGCGGCACCCGCAAGCGCAGCATGTCGGATGCACCACTGTAGGGGGCTCAAATGGGAATGGGGACTGACAGGCACCGGCACCTGGCAATGCAGGGATTACCGGGTACCCGGCAATGCAGGAATTACCGGGTCCGGCAATGTCGGATTTACCCAGTAATTCCTCATTGATGGGTGCCGGAGAAAATGCAACTCCGGCGGCAGCCATGCCTGTTTTACAGGCATGGCTACCGCCAGGGTTATAGTGAGGCCCTATAGTCTCCTATCCCTTGATGAAGGAGAAATGATTGCCAGTGAGACTTAAGAAGACTCTCGCCTGAGTCTGTTTTATAGGGCTGCCAGATCCTTGGATTTTCTATGGAGTCTGTTTCTTAGCAGCCCGACATGGTGATCCAAATAAGTCACATTTTCCTGTGCTATCTGGTATTTGGTAGCCTTGTTTCCAGACCTGCATTTCTATTGCCTAAGGCACTTGAAGTAAACAATGGAGAATCAGCACAGTGATAAGAAGCTGAGAGATCGAGGGAGTAGTGTGAAGAGATGGAAGATGGTGAATTGCGATACTAGGCTGCTGTATATGACTCATTGGGCCTCATTACGAGGCTGCCGCCGGTATTCATTTTTTCCCAGCGCCCAGAAAAGGGCAATTACCGGGTCATTACGACCTTGCTGGACCCAGTAATTGCCGTTTTCTTTGCGCTGGAAAAAATTCTTCCCCATTCCCATTAGAACCCCATAGGGCTCAATGTGAATGGGGTGGGAGGGTGGTAGCACTGGTACCGTTAATAACCATACCGGTGCTACCATCATGTTCTGCTCGCCTGTGCTGGTACAGCCACCTGGTCAAACCTGGTGGCTGCAAAGGCACCTGCGAGCAGAACTCGTAGTTTGCTGATACGGTAACAACAGTACCAGCAAGCTTACCAGTACCGTTGTTACTGTACCGGCAAACTCGTAATGAGGCCTATTGTGTTTCTGGTATTCTTCAAATTCCTGACATTACAGATCTTTAGTTAGGCCATTGAAATCACTTGGAATGTATTTTGTCCCCTTGGTCTGTTCCCTGACACCACTGTGTTCTACCAACACAATGGGCCTCATTATGAGTTTGGTGGTATCTTGGTGGTAAATCCACTGAGATACAACTAAATGGATTTACTGTTAGTGCCACTTGGTCCAGCGGAATTACTGCTAGATTACAAGTGGTGGTATGGCGGTGTTAGTTCCCACTTATGGATTCCATAGAAGTCCATGGGCATTTCAGCAGAATTACCACCGGCAGTAATTTGCTGGCAATAATTCCACCGAAACTGCAGTTTTTGGTATTTTGCTGGAGGTTTTCCTCCACCTTACCTTCAAACCCATAGTTTGGCGGAGTGGTAATGCGGTGGTAATGCAGTGATAAGGCTGCTACCACAGCATTACCACCATTTTTGGCCACACCGCCAAACTCATAAAGAGGCCCAATGTCTCAATTATAGTCCTGCTTCCATGTCCTTTGGATGTTTTCCTCAATACACAATTTACAACTGCTTTCCATTACTCTACCTTTTCTGAGCAAGTAGTTATAGGTCCCCTTTTTGTGAGCTGCAACAAAATTGTTATGGTTAACGCATGTGTTGCTGTTCCTGTTATGCTGATGCATTTTTGTAAGAGTGGTTTTGGGATACTATTGTGTGCTATGTTCATAGGAGCGTGCAGCATTGAGATGTAGGCCTGCTCTTCACCCATATAAAAAGTTCTTGACTTGTGTTATCTTTTCACAGGGTTGTGTGCAACTTCTGGCACATGTTTCATGTTTTTTTGTTTGTCACAGAAGAGGTTCTGGCGGATGACGAGGCAAAGAGATTAAAAGACAAATCAAGACTGAAGACACAGGGTTCAACCAAATGTGAATATGCGAAGTAGATTGCAAAGTGGTCTATTGTGGGCCAAAACCTGCGAGCACTCTGTTGTTTTTGGCCACATTGAGAGGAGGACGCCAGCAGTCCAGCTACCAGAACCAGCATATAACCAGCATCCCAACGCACAGCGCTGCACGGTTAGTGAAGTGGATTGCAAAGTGGTTTATTGTGGTCTGTTGTGGGGAGGACGGGCTGATTACTCCCGGAAATTCATTTCATCTTTGCATCACATTGCTGATGGTGTCTGATGAGTTGATTGAGAACGTACATGCCAGAGGCGTGATGGCGCTGTTCTTAAGCAGCGTGCTTGCCTGATTCACCAGCGCTGCTGTATTGTATTGTATTTGGTTGTGATATATTGTTAAATATACATTCGGATCAGTGACCATGCCAGAAATGAACTAATATGTTGCAAAGTGTTGCTGTGCTGTTCTCTGGCTATGGTCGGAGCTGGACATGGACATGGATGCGGTACAGCCCCCGAGAACGAGTGGAAAGCTCTGACTGCTTGGGGAATGCACGCAGCCTAGAAAATTAGGCTCCTGCAGTATGCATCGCCCGCAGACCACTGATGCGAAGTTGAGTCTAGGACCCTGCCTGAGAGCAGTGCCAGCAAGACCCGATAACATCGAGCAGCCGCACGTCTACGGACCTGGCCACTGTGGCTGTAATTATGCATGCTAGTTCTTTTGGTGTTTAACACATGGATATCAACAATGTTTTCATCGTGGATGTAAGGGGTCAGGCAGCATAGAACGTCTTGCTCCCCCAGGTGTGATCACTGATACAGAGCAGGGTTGCATGGTGGCCAATGGGCTGGCTATTGAGTTGGAAGAGGCACCGCCCATACAGGTGTAACCCAAAAGTGGGTTGGAGAGTCGGGAGTCTACCGAATTAACGGTGGATCCTCTACATTTGTATTTTTGTATTTTATTGAATTTATATAGCCCTTTAATCCAAAGTGCTTTACATGAGAACATGCATAATACAACAAGCATAATATGGTAATTGAATCATAACTTGAAAACAGTGTAAAGAACAATTTACAATATTGCAGAGGTGAGGAGGGAGTAGGGAGGGGCAGAGGTGAGTGAGGGAAAGGGAGATGTTAGTGGAGGTAAGAGCAGGAGTAAGAGGGAATGTATGATTGTGAGAGGAAGAGGAGAGAGAAAAGTAGGACTAGAAGAGAGCAGGGAGTGGGGGGAGGTAGGGAGGTATAGGGAGAGTAGTGGTAGGAGGTGAGGAATGAAGAGGAGGGAGACGAGCAAGAGGAAACGAAGGGGGTTAGGGAGGAGAGTGGAAAAGTGCATGGCTTTAGGATTCTAGGTAGATTGGATACACTTCGTTATGCTAACTCATCACTGCCCGCTTCTATGGTGAACATCGCTGACATTGTTACAGCCTAAACGTTTAATAAGGGACTTGTGGTTCTTTGGGAACAAGTTGAAGCTCTTGCCAGTCTTTAATATCCGAAATGAACAAAAATAATTCTGATCATGCAGGATACAATAGAACCTTTTTTTAAAACAAAGATTCTTCTATAAAGTCCCAAACTCAAGAAACGTGCTGCTTTCACTAAAATATTAATCTGTGGCAGAGGAACAACGGATGCATTAGAAGCCACAGGTGAGATAGCGGACAACGTATTACTAGAAAATACTGAAAAGTTAGATCGGTCCACTGTCCTTGAGCCTATTGACTTGGGTAGAGTACTCCCACAGTCAGAAAACGTAATGATCACATTTTCTATGGATAGGGATGCAACAAACTCTGTCCTAAGAGGTCGCACAGTGGACTGTAGAGAACAAGCTCAAATGGTAGAGCGAATTCAATAACCGTTTATAAGTGGTCAAAATCCCATAGGTCCACTGACAGCTTCCCTGATGGCCAAAATCGCAAGCATTTCTGTGATCATGGAGGCAGAACCACATATTAATCCTTCATTAAATAATGATTCTTCCTCGACAGTGTAGAGACAAGGGCTAAGGCACCTGGTGGCCCATCATCAAAATACATCAGCAAAGGAAGGAAGATAGTCCTCTTCAAGCTCAGAATCTTCGGACTGCCATTCACCTGTGAGCATAAGCAGAAATTCAAGAACAAGGACTGTAAGGTGACCACCGGCTCAGCAAGTGAAGGACCCAACAAGTGAGGCAATTGCCAGCCTTAATCGAGACCCTCAAAGACCACTCAACTCTACTGGCGGTTATATTCTAAGCTAATATTCACTGAAGGGTTTGTTTTGATGGTCCAAGGAACTTTGGGCACAAATTCTGAGCAGGCTCTACATATGTTTCAAAGAATGCTTGACCCATTGATAAATGAAAGTAAAGATGGGAAAGAACTGAAACTGTTCCCCGAGGTGGAACATCTGCCTAAACATGCTCCCATCAAAACACCAATTGATTTGGAAAGAGAAAGTGAGAGAGTTGTAGCTGCTGTGAATGTTCAGGATCAATTGGTAACTACCATAAATATTGTAGCAAAATCAACAACTGAAAATGAAGAAACAGTGTCAGTTGATAATGATACCGACACCTTGCAAGAATTACCCTTTAGTGATGCATCGAGGTAGGAAAAGAGCACTAGTTCATAAATATTCCAGGTAATGATACATTTTAAATGAGGGAATACTCTATATGCTCAAGGAAAAAAAAGAAATCAAGAGGCGAAACGACTCTAACAGCAAGGTAGAAAAAAAACAAAAATGTGAGCTCTGGAAAAACAAGCTAAAATCAAATGACTCTAGGAAGTTCCTGATGAACCTGGTTATCTCCCTGAGTCGCAAAGTTTCAAAGAAAAACACACTAAGATCCACAAAAAAAGCACAGCATAGGCAGATTGTGGCCTAGGAGAGTGTGCATGAGGAATGAAGACTCCATAGCAGAGGAGTTACTAAGCATAATTATTCTCAGACAGTTCAAATGAATGGATTATTGAACTTATCAACATATTGAATGGATGCTATACAAGTTAACGTCCATCAAGAGGATGTACAATGAAAAGAATTGGAAGACTTGAGAAATTCAGCCTGCTTGTATCAACCGGGCGTTTCCCGCTGAAAGAAGGTACCTCTGCTGCAATTACATCTAGCTTCTCCCAGGACTTCTAAACTTTTGAAGAAAGGCGATTGGCCTCTATCAAGAGGCTGAGTGGGGTAAAAGTTGTTCCAATGAAGCTGACTAGTATCGTGGTTCTATAAACTGACACCCAAAGATGCAAAAATAACACTCTCAGCGCATATGGAAGATGTATTCAGCTGGAAGGGCTTGTAGATTTGCAGGATGCTTCAATACTAAATTGAGGAAATGTATTGCGATTCTCACACTGCATACCTAAACTAAGATCAAAAGGTTCAAAGGACATAGAAACAGTGGAATCTGTGAGTGAGATACATCTTGATAGAGTATTGCTACATCTATGCTCTAACTTGGTGAAAATAATTATTCTGGAAGAGGCTTTGGCTTTCCTTCCCCTGGATTTTGATCTAAGGGAGGTAATGCTTGAAGTGACCAGGACTATACACAGATTGGAGGCTAACAAAACATCTAGCCACAAGGTGGTCTCATTCCCGAATATTAGCCCCAAAGAAACTCTGAAAACAGCTCTAATAAAAGAGTGTTTAGTGTATTTATATACCGAGAGCAATGGTACTTCAAATATAAGACTGCCATTTAAAATTACAGTTGGGGAACATTAGGGTGCAACAAGGAAATTGGTGTACCAAATGGAGGCCCAACAAAAGCTAGAAAGTGACGAGTCAGAGGCATGGCTCGTGCAGGCCTTAGTCTTGAACAAAGGAAAAGATTAACCCGTGGTCCAAGGAGAAATGGAGGATTTCGATTGGGGCTCGTGGAACACAAGAGGTTTCCAATATTTGTTCACGAGAGGAGAATTTGAATTCAAGGTTGATGATATAATATGCTTTCAGGAGACTTGGTTACATACATCTCAATTCCAGCATGGTTATTCAAACTATCTCTATCCAGCTACAAAGGGCCTGTAGAGGATACCTGCTTCAGGCTTATTGATATCGTTGAGTAGTGGGCTGAGAATGGAGGTGCTGTCAATTTATCATCCTAACACGTATATTCGGTATGCAGAGATTATATTAAATCCAAAACAACGAATGAAAAAATAACGAAAGAAAAAACAACGTATTCCAAAATAACTAATTTAAAAAAAAAATAAATGGGTTGTGAGAGGGAATAGTGGTTTTGGCGGTGGGGGAAAAGTATTATTATTTTTAAAAAGGGGGGTTTGCAGGGGATGCCACCAAAAACAACAAAAAATGACTTCGTTATTTTGGAATTATTATTTAATTATGTATAATTACACGTAACCGTATATCTCGGTTATGGTGCTGCTGAACACAGGAGGCTCAAAGAGCACACTTTATAATTGGCAATCTATATTGCAATCCAGGGGGAATCAAAGATCAAGACTTTGTGGACATGATTATTGACACTTTAGATAAATGTGGTGAATTGGTTTGTGATCCCAAAGTTATTATATGTGGTGACTTAAACATGTCATATCTGACTGGCAAACATGAGATAAGAGGTGAGGATGAACTGAGTATAACTTTATCAGAAAAGAGGGGGTCCCTTTGGTTAGCGAACTAGGCCAGAGAAATCTTCACTGTCAAAATGGGCAAGTTAGAGGAGACATTCCCGGTAAAACAATGTGGAAAAGAGGGAAGCAACGGGCGATTATTGATTATATCTTTGTGTCGGGTAACTTTCTCCCAAAAGTCTCCACCTTTGAGGTAAACTTAGCTATGTAGTGATCACAACATCTTAAACATGTCTTGGCGGTTTAATAACAACCACAAAGGATGTGTATGATACAAGGCTGGAAATGACTCAAGGGCGCAATCGGCTGAAGATGAACTCTTCGAAGATAATCAAGTTACATCAAAAACTCCTGGAAGGTATAAGAGAATCTGGGAACCATAACTTGAAGAGCTCTTTTGAGTTTGCCCCATTCTTGGTGGATTGTTTTGTGTCTTCTACCACAGGCAATATGAAGGACCTCACCCATAAACACACATGAAAAGAGAAGGCTGAGATTTGACTTAAGGAAAATAAAGTCTGAATTTGGCCTTTATATTGATGGCCGAACTAAAAGGCATAAACACAAATATTAACATTGGGTCTGATCTCATAAGGGGAAGATGGCCCAATATGACGCAGAAAATATGCAGCCTAAAATCTGTAGAAAAAATACCAACCAAATATGGCAACTAATTAATTCTACAGGAACTCCTCAATCCGATTTACAACGTAATGCTGTCTCAGAGGAAACATGGGTGAAGCACTTCACAGCCTTGTTTGATACATATGATAAAAGTCAGGTGTGTGAACAGTTGTGTTTTGTAAAGGAATGGACCATGGTATTTGAAAAAGAGGCTATTACCACCTTGATACGCAGGGCTAGTATCTCAAGAGTGCCTGGTCTGGATGGGCTCACAAATATAACATTCAAGGATGATCCCAACTTATGGGTGGATTTTCTCTTAGTCTTATTTGCCCAGATTGTGAAGTTGAGCGAGATCCCCTTGTCATGGAAATCGTCTATAGTGGTCCCGATCTCCAAGAAGGGGGATAAGGAGGATCCTAAGAACTACTGCCCTATCACCCTTCTTGATGTGGTAGGACAGCTGTTTGCTTCCATCCTTCTGGAGGGGCTGTTTTGCTGGGTGAAGGGGTCCGAACATGAGTTTATTTTGCATCCCTGCTACTGCCGCCACACACCTTACTGTAGTAATCTGTGCTCTGCATCCTTTTCCATACCTCTATACCCTGCCAGTCAGTGTTTATTGTGCATTACATATACAAATCTTCCAAATTGTTTCACTCATTTACCCCAGAGAAATTTAGTAAAGTCTGGTACTCTTTGAAAACATTTTTAAAAAGATATTTTCTGGTGTTGAAAGGGGGAGTCCTGTTTTTATTCAATATGTCAACAACTTTTTATAGGTGTCTCCCTCACTGAAAGCATGCTAACACTCACTCGATATAGTGACAGCTCTTGCTCTGAAATAGCACAACGCCTCTAAAGAAAAGCTTCAATTGTGCCAAAACCAGGTCCATTATCAGCATCATAATTTCTCCTTTGGGGAGAAACACTTATCAAGCCAATGTGATGCTACAATTAACCAGTGCCTTAACCAGAAAGCAAATGAGAAGATGTCTTTGAATATTTTATTTTAATTTTATTGCTTACAGTGCAAACCTAGCTCAAGAGCAGTGGGTCGCTTTGCAGCAGGAGGGTGGCATAATTGGGCTTGGCATTTTATACATTAGCGCAGTACTGTTGGTGTAGGTAGACAGGTCTTTGCATTCGTCTGGATGCTATTGTTGTTTTGTTTTTAGTGTTTTGCAGAACTGGAGGGTGGTCAGAGTATTTGGCGACTCTACCAGGATTGAGTTCCTGGTGGAGGGGCATGGCAGGAGAAGGCCTGTTTGTCTTTTCTTTTCAGGCTAGCTTTGACACCAACCTTTTAATAGTTTTGGTATATGAGGTGCAAGAGTGTTAGGGAGAATTCTCATTCTATGGTTAATTTCCCTTACCTATAGAGTCCCCCAGCAGCTTTGCTGGATTTGACGGGTTTATTTCTTTTTACCTACTAAGAGTGAGACTCTTTTTCCCACTCTTAGGCATTTTGTGTTATGTGTGTTCTAGGCTATTTGTGTGTTTAATGCCTATGGGATTTTCTCTCACCCATAAGAACCATCTTTCTTCACATGTGTTACACAGCACCCTCAGTGCAGTGACACAGGGGTGTCGTAGCGACCCCCAAACATAGACTCCATACCCTGGGACCGACTACTGTCTCCCAGGGCATGTAAAGTCCCCATTGACTTTACTAGTCAAATCTTACAAACTTAACCAGTCCAACCCATTTTACTATGGAGGTACTGGAAAGGGTTAACTGTTTTTCCATTGGGTTAATTTTCAAGGGGGTACCTTAAAGTTCCACTCTCTAAAGTTTCTGGCTGGTGGCAGTGGTTACTACCAAAAATATTCAACCACGAATATGTTCCTATGGGATTTTCCCATTGTTCGAGGCTAACACGTTTACTGACAGCCTGTAACATACCACCGTTTTATTTTATTATTAACTTTACTCCGGTAGGTTTTATTTGCCAGAACTTTAATATAACTTCTTTCTCGTGTCTTACTCTAAACTCCTAACTCAGGTCGGGGATCCTTTGTTTGCTCGTTTCGTAGGTTTCTGCCAAGAAGCCCTCCTTTCGGCTCCTCTGAGTCTAGGGTGGATCTGTTGTTTGGAAGGGGGAGTAGAACCCCTCGTCAGAGTTGCCGCAGCAACTAAGGTCGCACTCTAACCTGATAGGCTGGAGAGTCTCCCGCCAAGAAGACCACTCCACCGTGTGAGTGACAGCTAGGCTGTATGAATGGGTCTCTTTCTGCATAAAAGCAGGGTCCTGAGGACTGGAAGGGCAAGACGTTGCCACTTGAACTACGGAACCGAAGGGGAGAGAAGCCACAGACATCTTCAGCATCTACACCACCGCTGAAGCCCTGCCGAATCGTCTCACCACTTTTCTTCCACACGAAGAGAGGAGATCTTCTTTGAAAGAGCCTTCTTCCCTTGAGCTGGTGGGAACAACCAGTTCACCCATCGCTTCTCCGGACCTGCCTTGGTCGAATCGACAGTGCCCAGCACTTGGAGACCGGATAGCAAGGCAGCTATCGACCCGGACCACGATTAAAAGGAGCGTACCTTTTAAACTTCGTTTGGCAGCACGACGGCTAGTTTCAACCCTGGGTAGTGCAGTGACTCGAACCTTCCTCCACGACGAGAGTCCCTCTTCCTCTGCTGGATCCCTTGCACTGCAGGAACTACCAGGAACAACCGCCACCGCAGGAGCCACTTCTTCACGTTTAAGGTACATTGTTCCGCCAGGCCTCCCTTTCCCCCTGGTAGCCCTAAAGGTGTTTTAAATCCTTTATCTACTTGTTGGGTTGGCCGCCCTCTCTCTTAACCTTGTCGTTTCCCTAGCATCTACCTTTTCAATATTCGTTTACCAAAGACTTGACTGCAGCTACGAGAACATTTTTGCTCCTAAACTTTTGGTCCTGTACCACTGACTCTGGCTCAGGCCTATTGACTCTGGCTGATTTATTAGATCTGCTCTCACTAGATTGATTTTCAATAAGAAATGTGTTGATGCACCTGAATCTTCAAAACGGCACTCCACAAGTTAAAACAGTAGGAAGGAAGAGGGGTCCTTCCTACTGTTTTAACTTGTGGAGTGCCTTTTGCTCAGTTTTCCTTCACTTATCTTTCTGCTAAAGTGTCACTGTGCATTACTTGTTCACAAAACTTCAGGGAAGTGTTGTTCGGGGTGTCTGAAGATATTTCGGTTTAACTTGTGCTTTCCCTCCCTTTCGTTAAATTGATAGTTGGTTTTCACTGTGCCGTTTTGCTCAGTTTTCACTCTACCGCAAACTTGTCTACAATTGAATAGGGAGTTGTGTATGCTTTTCCTTGACTAAACTTAACTTACTTTATCACCTGTGAATTATGTTTTGAACTAGATGTGTATAGAATAAATATATTCTCTTATTTTATAAAAAGCTTCAGTCAGTGTTTCCTTGTACCATAGTACTGTGATACCTATTGTGTAAACCCTGAATACTGCTCATCTCCCTCTTGAGATAAGTTTGATTGCTCAGCCACAGCTACCAACTTAATCTTTGTGGTACAGACTGATACCAAAGGGGATTTATTGCTCTCACCTGTAGTCCTAATCTGGTGTAGTGCTCCCTAAGGGAACTGCACTGGATTCTGCCTAACAAAGAAGTGTTGAGTTTAGCTGCCAAGTATGTTGGCGTTCCATTTCATACTGCTTTGTACGTGATAATTGCAGTTTTGAATATGATCCTGGCGGGTAGGAGAAGCCAGTGAAGCATGTGCAGTGTTGGTACAATGCGGTTGAATATATGCAGTCTGAAAGGTTTGATTTTGTGGAGTGTGTGTATCTGTAGCCAATGCGGTTTGTATCCCTGTGTGAGAGTGGATATGCCTGGACGTGGGTCCCCTGCTCCCTGTGCCATAGGAAACCAAGCTGCATCTCACTGATGAGGCCAAAACATGTCTGGGCTTGCTTGTGTTTCCGTGCAGAGGGGACCTGGCCTAGCAATTCAGCCTGGGCTGCTCCCATTGGTGGCAGTACCTGACTGATTTGCTAATGGCTGGATCCCTTTTACAATGGCACACACAGGCTAAAAAACGGTGATGTGGAAGGTTGCCCAGAGCAATGACAGTGGTTCAGATTTATTAGAAACTTTGCACCCATTACTTTTTTGGTAATAGCCAATGTGGTTTGTGCATTTTGCTTTTGGAAGGAAATGCTACAGTCTACAAAGAAGCCCAGGAATTTGGCTGAGTTTGACAGCTGAGGGGTAAATCCTATCAGGCACATGTCATCCAGCCATTATTGCACGAGTTGTTGTTTTGTGGGGAGACCGATGAGGACAAATTCAGTCTTGTTCGGGTTCAGCTTGAGGTAAGCATTTGACATCCATGTTTGGATAATAGCCTGGCATTCACAAAGGAGATCAATGTCCTCAGGATCACTGACCTTAAGGTACAACTGACTCTAATCAGCGTACTGATGGATGGCTATACTGCGTCATTTAGGAGAGTTCCCAGGGGTTCCATGTATAGATGCAAGATGACTGGATAGAGAATGGAGCATTGGGGGACACCAGACGTGACTGGGAGTTGGTTGGATCTGAAGGAACCTTGAAGTTAGACCTGATGCCTACCAGATAAGCAAGATGCAAACCATTTTTGAATGATTGCAGAGAAGCCCATTCTGTCGGCGAGGATGCAGAGGAGTATTTGTTGAACAATTGTGTCGAAGGCAGCTAAGAGGTCTAAAAGTATTATGAGACACAAGTCCTCAGTGTCAATGATAATGAGTGCAATGTCCACCACTTCGATTGTTGCAGTTCAGTGTTCCATTTAAGGTGGAAGCCAGATTGATAATTGTGGAGGAGGTCAAAGTGGTCGATTCTGGCAAGCAGTTGAGTCTCAACTACTTTCTTGATAAGCTTCCCAAAGAACAGGAGGCTCTTGATGGGTCTGTAATTGGCTACGCCCTCTGGGTCAAGCAATGGTTTTTTGAGAATGGGTTGCATCAGACCCATCTTCAACATGTCTGGGAATACACCATCCCTGAGGGAGGCATTCACAATACCGAGGAGTGTATTACGTACTGGGCCAGTGAGTTGTTTAATGACGGAAGCTGGGAGGAAGTTGTCCATGTAAGTAGTGTATTTGAGTGAAGCAAGTGTGTCGGAGAGATCCTTAGGAGAGAGGAGGATGTTATCAGTCAAGGAGGGCAGTGGCCAGGGGGGATGGATAGCAGGGCTCTGTGTGGTTTTGAAGCATCGGTCTGACCTCTGATTTGATCAATTTTGGTTAAAGATGAAGATTTTTATTCTTGTGATACTGGCACCTCTGTGACAATTTTGGGTTCAGAGCAGGGCTTGACTACTTTGAATGAGACTTTGCGCCTGTCAGAGGCTGCCTCAATGGTGGAGGGGCAGTAAGCTGACTTGGCCTCGGAGATCATTTGTCTACAATGGGTATTCAGGGATTTGAGAGATGAGAGATCCTCTAGGTTTCAGTCCTGGTGCCACTGCTTTTCAAGGGATCTGATAAAGCACTTTGTTTTCAGCGAGCTTGAGTGTGTACCAGGGTGATGACGCTTTGACTTTGATCTAGATTCTCAAGGTGTGTGTGCATCCACAAGTTCTTTGGCAAGGTGGCCACATGTGAAGGGCTGAGGCATTCCATTGGAAGGGGACATTGTGAACAATTGACTCTGTGTGTCTAGCATGAAATTCCTGAAGGATCGATGCTCATTAACAAGATGTTTGGCCTGTCCTTTTTGGGGCAGCTTTGTGTTTGATGTGAGAAGGGAGACTGAGGTGGGGTCATCAGTTGAGGTGGGGGGAGTTTGAGCATGAGAGGGTTGGGCAGGAGGAGAAGACTAAGTCAAGCATGTGACCTTGGACATGCGTGCGGGTGAGTACGATCTGTTTAAGGTTCATAGAGTTGGTCATAGAAAATAGGTGGTCTGCTGGTTGGGAATCAGGATATTGAAATCTCTGAGGAGAATACTGTTGCAGAGGGTAGAAAGTTAGAAAGGTCATCAATGAAGTTAGCATTCCCTTGAGGTGGCCTGTAAATAAGGTGGAATGTAATTGAGTCATAGCTTGATTCGAAGGAGCTGTGTGTGGGGGTTGAAATTACCATGCAGGGCCAGTTGATCTTATGGATGACTGCTACCCCACCTCCAGTTTTACCTGTGAGATTAGTATATTGGATACTGTAGCCGTGGGCTAGGAGGACATCAGAGATATAAGGGAAGGAGGGAGTAAACCATGTTTCAGTAATGAAAAGGGCATTGAGATCATTGGTGGTTATAAGGTTGTCGATATCGGCAGCATGTGTGACTGTTGAATGGGCATTAACCAGCATAACAGGGTGGACGTGAACAGAGGGCGCATGATGTAGTTGTGTACAGGGGATGTTGATGATGTTTGCCAGGTGTGGGGCTGCTTTAGGCATTTGGCTGTGCAATTCCCTTAGCCCTTTCCAGGCCATAACAGGACCAAACAAGCATTGCCCTTTTCTTTGACTTCCCTGTATTTCAGACGCCTGAGGAATAGAAACCCAGTGAGCTAACAGCTAAGAAGGGAAAGGAAGGGGCATGATTAAGCAGGCAGATTTAGGTCACATGGCTTAGATCCACTTGCAAAAGCTCACCAACTACAAAAGAAAAGAAGCTGAAAGGCTGTTTAAATAGGGAAAAAATGGTGACAAAACAAGAAAACACGAAAAGATTAACAGTGATTGACAGGTGGGTGGGGGTTAGGTATTGTGACCTAGATCCACATGCACCAACTCACCAACTGTGAAAGAAAAGAGGCAGGAGGTCTGCTTAAATAGGGAAAAAAAGGGCATCAAAACAAGAAGGCACCAAAAGATTAACAGTGATTGACAGGTGGGTGGGGTTTAGGTTACGTGACCTAAACCCACTTGCACCAGCTCACCAACTGCCAGCTGGCTACTGATGCTAATAGATAATTGGCTATGCTTCAGTTACTAAACCACTGAAAAACCTCACTCATGATTCCATTCGTAAGCCCCTTCACAGTTCAGCTGAAGCATGAGAGGCATTTCACAGAATCAAGCAAGAATTGTCAAGAATTCCAGCCTCAGATTTGCAAAATTCTCAGACATTTTACATTCTGTTTTTTGAAGAACATGAAGGCTTTGCCCTGTAATTGTTAACACAAAAGAAGTACCGCCCCATTGCCTATTACAGTGCATATTAGTTCCTATGACTGCAGGTTTGCCATCTTGTTTATGAGCTGCGGCGGCAACTTTCTTGTTAGAAGAGAATGCTAACACTTTAGTTCAGGGAATCACAGTCACCGTAGTGGTGCCACATGGTGTTTTAGCATTAATCCTGAAAGGCAATACCTGACACATTTCAAATTCACATTTAACCAAATATGAAAGATCTGCAGTTCTATTCTGAATCCTGTCTCTTTGCTCCTGCCCCCCTGAGACAGGGAATTCCACGATTGTCTAGTGGTTACCAACAACCTCATGAATCCCAGAATTCATTTAAAAGACATACCACTGCAATACCACAAGATTGCTCTATTCATTGATTGCTGTTGTTTACAAAATCATCCGGGTAGTCTCTTGTTGTGGGTTATATGTTGTTATTTTGACAGGAATTCAGGCAAAATATTTTACCTTGATGGAATTGCATTGAAAAATCAACCCTTCAATCCCTCTGCACCCCTTTTAATCCCTTACCCCATCCCCCTTTTTGATGAGTTTTGTCTGTGGCATTTCGGAGAAGTAAAATTCCTGTTGGCAAAATGACGTTGTTGGGTATGCATTTGGTACACTGCATGAGTTTCTGGAGGCATATCAATTGCCAAATGTTCATTCTGCTAAAGTTGTTGAATTAAATGCAGAGCTGCGTAACAGAAGTGGCAGACCTCAGACTCGCCCTCTGACAAACTGACCTGTCGCCTGCTACAAATGCAATACTGACTCTCCATTTGCTCCAAGAAAAGGGGCCACATCCAGGCTTGCATCTCTGGTGCATCCAACAGCACGGCTGAACTCTTTAAAATCTGCAAGGAACTAGCCAACCCTTCCACAGTCTCCACCTCTCCTCTAACCTCCCAGACCCTCTGCAATGCATTGACCACACACTTCATTGCAAAAACTCAGGACATCATGAGCACCATCACTTCCCATCCCCCCTCTGCCTTTCTCTATTCCTTCTCTACAATTAAACCTGTTGAAGTCACTGGAAACCTCTGCTGTATGAAGGTCTACTCCAAACAGGTCTCACCCTGTTCTTCCAGAACTATTAAGGACAACATTGTCTCTCTTGCCCCTGCACTTGCTGATTTCTGCAATCACGCTTTTGCTACCCGGTCTTTCCCCTCTTCCCTCAAGCAGTCTCTTGTGTGCCCCCTCCTAAAAAAAAACCTTCTGCAGACCTGTCCTGTCTGGCTAACTACCGCCCCATCTCTATTACCCTCTTTCTTGGGAAACTCATGGAGAAGCTTGCCTTCCCCCAACTGACCCACCATACGGAGCTTGTTGGTGACCTTCACGAACCTCAACCTGGATTGCGAGCAACCAGAGGTATTTAAACTGCTCTTCTGAACACCTGTGAAGAACCGCTTGCATCTCTTGATTCTAACTCTCCTGACATTCTCATTCTCCTTGATCTCTCCTCTGCATTTGACATGGTTAACCACTCCATCTTCATAAAATGGCTCCACAATACCCTAGGTTTCTCGGAGCGGGCACTGGACTGGCTGACCTCCTTCCTCACTGACCATTCCTTACAGGTTATCCTGGGCTCTTTCTCCTCTCCAACCTCTATCTCCACTGTGGCATCCCCTAGGGCTCCAACCTTTGTCCCTAGCTCTTTAATATCTATCTTGTCCTGCTTGCAAACCTAATTTCCAACTACTCCTCTCACTCCCAGTGTTATGCAGATGATACACAACTCTTCTTCAAACCTCCCTCTGATCCTTTCCTCACCTCCTCCATCATTCCTGACTGTCCATATGCCATCCAGTCCTGGTGTGCCTCCAATTATCTCTTTCTCAGTGCCAGCAAGACTGAGATTCTTCCCATTGGAACTCTTGCCCCCTCTTTTGTCCCCTCACTTTGGCCACCCTCTATGGGTTCTCCCCTTCTCCTTCCTCTGAAGCCAAAAATCTTGGCGTTATCTTCGACTCCTCTCTTTCCTTCCTCCCTCACATCTCTGACCTTGCCAAGAAGGCCCACTTTCAACTCCACCTCCTCAAAGGAATCCTTAATTTCCTCACTTTTCCCCAGAAGCTCAATTGGGGTCATTACGAGGTTGCCGATAAGCTTGCCAGTACCGTTGTTTACGGCACCCGCGTGCAGACCTTGACGGATTGAGTCCAATGGGACTTGAATGGGAATGGGGAGTAAATATTTCCGGCACCCGGCAATGAGGAATTACCAGGATCACCAGAGTTGTAAGTCCCCATTGCCGGGTGCCAAAAAATGACTCCGGTAGCAGCCGTGATGTTTTTACCGGCATGGCCAACCCCGGATTCATAATGAGGCCCAATGTCTCTAGAGCTCTGGTACTCTCTAGGCTTGTCAACTGCAATGGCCTCTTCCTTAATCTACCCTCTTCCTCTCTGGGTCCCCTCCAGCTAATTGAGAATAGGGCTGCAAGACTTAATCCTTGGCCTCAAGCCCAGGGACTGCATATCTCCAGACCTAAAAACTCTTCACTGGCTCCCGGTTGCTGCAAGGATCAAATTCAAAACCCTCTGAATCATACATAAGGCTGTCTGGGGCCGGGGACCACGCTACCTACAACTAGCTCTCACTAAATGTACTCACTCCAGATCCTTACGTTCCTCTGGCACCAACTCTCTGTGCATCAAGAGATTTGCTAAATAGTGAGCTGGTGGTCAATCTCTTTCCTCGACTGGCTCCCTCATATGGAATAGCCTCCCCCTTCCTCTTTGTCTTGAGCCCAATCTCCTCAAATTCTGGAAGCTCCTCAAGACTTTCCTTTTCACCTCGTCTTCCCTCTCCCCTCCATCCTTTGCTAAATCACACAGTCGGTGAGATTAATGACCAGGGCCTTTATGTGTCCACCTGGGTTCTAGCCTTACACCCCCAATTGCTTTCAACCTCCACCCACTTCCAGCACTTGCCTGTGACGCCCACTGGCCTGGGCTATCACAGGCATGGACTTATTTATTGGCAGTCGACCACTCACCAAATGATCTTTGCCATTCACTTAACAGCCTGCAATTTACTCCCTAGCACTTACCTCCTTGTTATTCCTAGCATTTACCCCTTTCATCCCCCTCTCTCTCTGTACTTGCACCCTCTGAAGGTTCACAAGGTCTAGTAGGACCGCCTCTCTCTATCATTGTTATATTTGCCTTTCCATGTACTTGATGTATAAGCACCTTACAATCAATAAATAAATAAATAAAATACATACTCGTACCCATGCTTATGTGCTGTATAAAGGAACACCTTTATTTATGTATTTAGTTATTTAGATACAGGAAGAACAATGCTCTATTGATCACAAAAAAACATACAATGGATAAGAAATCAGATTTGCCAGGAAGCAGTGAGCTTCTTACAATGGGGTGAGTTTGAGGGACATTCTGACCGGGTGGTGGAGTGGAGTAAATGGAACAGTCACCAGGGACAATGCATACGTGGACATGCATAGATTAAGGACAACCAACACTGGACATTTTTAAGTGAAGGTGGGCGGTAGGGCCAGCTGTGCTCGGGATATTACCATGGTGGGCGAAGTGCTAGAGTGGAGGCAGAGGAAGTAAGGGACAGAGGAAGGTTAGAGACGAGGACAAATGTTAGCTAGCATGCAGATGAGATGTAGGTTAAGAGGGTACCTCGGAGGCATGGAGGTAGGCTTTAAGTTTGGTTTTGAACAAATCCCGGTGACCTGTTTCTCAGATGTCCGGGGGAAGAGAATTTGATACCAGTGGAGCAAGAAGAGAGAAAGAGCGGTTTGAGAGAAGAAGCATGGGGAGGGTGAGGAGCCACAAGGTTAGTCGAGGAGGCAGAGTGATGATTATGTGAACGCTTGTAGAGTAGGATAGAGGAGGATAGATACCGTGATGCGTTACTGTGGAAAGATTTGTGAACGAGGCAAATACATTTAAATCTGCCCTGTTTTGCATTGTCGGCCATCCAGCCTATAGATGTTACGAGGATGTAGGTGTGAAGTGAGGAAGTTTAGAGAGAGTTCTGGTAGTGAAGTAAGTGATCTTGTTGAGAGAAAAGAAAGCATATTTGGGGAGACCAAAGAGAATGCTGGTACAGTAGTCCAGTTTTGAGAAGACAAGATGCTTGGAATGAGGTGCATGATTTTCCTATTATTTAAATGGTTGAGGTGAGCTGCTGTTCCAGTGTTGGAGATGAAAGTAGAGATAGTGTTAGAGGGGTCATAGATGACACCAAGATTAAAGCTTAAGAAGAGTAGGGGAGAGTGTTAGGTAGAAGACATGAGAGAGAGCAGAGTTTAACATCAGAGAGTGCAAAGCCATCCAATATTTAATGGCAAAGAGACAGTTATACATTTTGATAAAGAGATCAGAGGAGAGTTCAGGAAAAACAGAGAAGATTTTGGTGTTGTCTGCAAAGAGTTGGTGCGAGAGCCAAAAGGAGGAGATTAGTGCCCCAAGAACAGACGTGTAGAGTGTAAAGAGGAGCAAACCCAAGGCAGAGCCTTGTTGAACATCAATAGTTCGAGTGAGTTGAGAGGTGTTGTTGCTCCAGGAGACAGTGAATTGGCGAGGTGCAAGGTAGGCTTTCATCCAGGAAAGAGCCCAATCACAAATCCCAAGAAGAGTGTATCAAGGAGATCAGAGGGATCGACAGTGTAAAAGGCAGCAGACTGGTCAAGGAGAATTAGGATAGAGGATAGCTTGGCATGCTTAGCAGAGGTGATGAAGTAGGACAAATTCATGACAGCAGTTTGCGTGGAGTGACAGGAGCAGAAACATGCTTGCACTCGATCTTAAAGGATGTGGATGTCTAAGAAATGGGTAAGATGGTTGAACACTACCCTTTCAAGACCTTTAGAGTTGTGTAGTAGTAGAGAAACAGGGCGAATGTAAGATAGTTGGTTTGGGTCAGCCCCTTGCTTTTTTAGGAGAGGGATGACCTTGGCAGTTTTGAGCACAGAGGGCAAGCAAGCAGTGTCGAAGGACAGATTGAAGAGTTCAGCAAGGTGAGAGGCCACTAAAGGGGCAATAGGCTTGACTAGCTGAGGAGCAAGAGGGTCTGATGGGGCACAAGAGGGGTTAGCCTTCATCAGTTGAGATAGCACTTTGTCGGTATTAGTGTGATGAAAGCGGGAGATAGAGGCAGAAGACGATGGTAGAGTAGGCAGAGTCTAAAATGTTGGAAGGAGTGTGAGGAAGGTCAGGAGGGAGTCTATCATTTTGGAAATGTTTGCAGTGAAGTATCAAAATCCTTTCAATTTACACAAATTCCTGAAGTGCCCATGGTGTGCTTCATGAATGTGGCCTATTATGGAAGTAACATGGCTATATGATGTCAGCAGGTATGCTTATTCCGTACCTTCGGCCTGTCTGTTTTCACGCGATTTGACCTCAGCAGCTGCATGAAGAAGGAATGCCATCATTCTGTTATTCTAAATCACAATGAGGAGATTTTTTCCGAGCTGGGAAAACAATATAGAGATTTAAAACATCACAGCCTAATAAAAAAGAAGAGTTTCTCTTCTGAAAAACCGACTGTGCTAAATGGAACGGACAGTTGGCACCAACTAGTAACAATCATCAGGCACCAATATAGATGGTCTCCACATTGAAATCCCTGATTTACAGAGTTTGAAGTAGACATTCTCACGCTCATACCATATATCTTATTCATTTGAGATCTTCTTCTGGTGTGGCTGAGCCGCTATCTCCTGGATTTATTGACAGGCATTTGGGACCAGCCCCCAATCAGGGTTGAGATCATGGAACAAACTGTTCTTGGTGTCTTATTATATACATGAAAGGTTTTTAACTTGAATACGTTCAGAAAAGTATCTTTTTTGATGAATGATCCGGAAAAGATCTAGCCTATGGGAATGCTATGTCCTGATGAAGATGGATTCCATCTGCATGTCTTCGCAAGATGTACTTCTTCCATCGAAACTACAAATCTTTAATGATGCCATGCTCACTTGTGGTTATTCCTGCATGTCATCGTAGTAGTTGACATACAGCATCCCTAATTTGTATTTCCATGTGTATGTTTTTTATACATCTGTGTGTATTTACTGTGGTATTGAGTTTTGTTTCTGGTAATTGGCTCTCTCGTATTTTGGATCATGACAACTGATTTGTGTTATTTTTGAGGATTTGTATTGTCTAGAATGTGCTATTAATATACTTTTGCTATTTTCACTTTCTAATCACCATTGGGCGACTGTTAGCTCCCCATTGGAGTGATCTCCTTCACTCTTCTGGGGTTACCTTCCAGCCTCCTTTTGTGTTGATATTCAGAATTATTGAGATTGATTCATTTCTTGATGATTCGTCGTAGAGGCTCGTGATTGGTACCAGCACTTTACCACTGTATGCACTTTATTCCTTAAATGGTATTCCTTAAATGGTATGATGCACAAGTATTGTAAACTATTTAATCTTTTTTAATGTATTGAAATAAATTAAATTTCTACTAATACTAATATGTCATTCTGTATTATTATGTGTTGATTTCTGTATGGTGATCTGGTTAGTGACCAGGAGCACGGTCTCCAGTTTTGTTATGGTGGGACGATGTTCTTGAAGTAAACATGTATTTTGTTTCCGCTGACTTGACCTCTGTCTACATAGATTTTTCTTCCCCTTAGCCAGTGAAGTAGGGGACTCCCATCCACTGTTTCCTTATGCTTATTCCTTACAGCATGCTTCATTATGAGGTTGACGGTAACCCGCCTGTGCCACCAGCGGGTTGCCGCCAACCCCATGACACCTAATCCGGCGTCTGACTTACCGGGGCCACCAGGACAATATGAGTCCCGGAGGCACGGGAAGGCAGGTGCGAGATTTTGTAACTCTCCATTCCCTCTGGGCAGACTCTTGGAAAAGCTGGCCATCTCTCAACTTAACCTTCATTCAGATTCTGTTGGCTGTCTTCATGACCACCAGTCTGTCTTCAGAGCGGCCAGAAGCACGGAAACTGCTCTCCTGAACATCCGTGAAGATCTGCTCTCCAACCTGGACTCTAACATTCCCTCTGTCCTCATCCTTCTTGATCTCTCTTCTGCCTTCGACACGGTCAACCACACCATCCTGCTCAACCGGCTCCGTGATAACCTGGGTATCACTGATCAGGCTCTGGCCTGGCTGACCTCTTTTCTATCTGATCGACCCTCCCAGGTCCAACTCGGGCCCTTCCTATCATCTATCTTCCTCTCTACCTTCGGAGTTCCCCAGGGTTCTAACCTCTCACCCTGGCTTTTCAACCAATACCTGGCAACTCTTGCCCACTGCATTGCCATTTTCTGCTCAAATTTCCAGTGCTATGCTGACAACACTCAACTCATTTTCCGGCTGCCCTCTTCCACCTCCTCCACATCTCTCATCTCTGGCTGCCTAACCACCATTCAAGATTGGTGTGCCGCCAATGATCTTCGTCTGTGTGCCAGCAAGACTGAGATCCTCCTCATCGGCACACCATCTCCATCCTTTTCACTCACTCTCTGGCCTGCCTCCCTTGGCCCGCCCCCTACCCCTGCCTGTGAGGCTAAGAACCTTGGGGTCATCTTTGACTCCACACTTTCCTTCTCCGCCCATATCTCTGAGGTCTCTAAAAAGTCAAACTTCCTACTGCACCTCCTCAGAGGTACTTTGCCTTTCCTCTCCTTCCCTCAGAAGCTCACTGTCTCTCAAGCTTTGGTTCTCTCTAAGTTGGACTATTGTAACAGCCTCTTTCTAAATCTACCTGCCTCTACTCTCCGCCCTCTGCAACTTATCCAGAACAGGACTGCAAGACTTGTCCTTGGCCTCAAGCCTTGGGATCGTATCTCTCCAGCTCTAAAATCTCTCCATTGGCTCCCGGTGGATGCAAGGATTAAATTCAAAACTCTCTGCATTGCCCACAAGGCTTTCTGGGGCCTGGGTCCAAAATATCTTCAGCTATCCCTCCGCAAATACCTCCCCTCTCGAGCTCTTCGCTCCTCTACCTCTAATTCCCTCCGGGTTAATCGTTTTTCAAAGAAACGAGCCGGGGATAGATCTCTATCTTCGGTTGGGGCCTCCCTCTGGAACAGCCTCCCTGCCACTCTAAAGACCTTCCTCTTTGTTTCTGCCTTCTCCCCCCCCCTCCCCTGCTGACCCGCTCTCTCTTGGCACTGTGCATCTGGCCATCCTCTTTCCTCTGGGTCCAGGTACCTGCTCACCCTGCCACCCTCCTGCATTGCCTCCCGGGCCACCCCTTGCACTGGATGGACTGCATCTGTACCCATACAGCCCCCCACCCCATTTTCTTATTTTCTGCACTTATCAACTTACCCAGTCTTTCGCCATAAACACAGCACTTGCCACATTCTGGCTGCACTATCACTGTTTATTGCCTCCTTTCTATTTTTTTTTATTTGTATTTATTATTTATTTATCTACTCTCCTCTGCTGTGCACTTTCCACTCTCCCCCTTCCATGCACTTTTTCCCTTTTCCCCATCCCATGCACTTGCGCGTTCTCAATGTCACTGGGCCTAGTAAGATCGCTATTGTTTGTGTTCTCCCTTGTTTCCCCTCCCTTGCCTAGTCGCACTCTGAAACTCCTGTGTAATGAGCGCGATACAAATAAAATATATCATATCATATCATAGAGTGCCATAGGACTCTATGGGACTGGGGAGACAGAAGCACCTGCACTGTTGTTAACAGTGCCGGTGCTTCCGTGACAGGTCTCCCTACTGGGAACACTGCTCCAAGCAGGTCAGACCTGCCAGGCGTGCCAGCCCCGGCAGGCAGACTCGTAGTGTGCCGGTCCAGAAACAAGGGTGCCGGTAAGCTTACCGGCACCCTTGTTTCCAGACTGCCACACTTGTTGTGAGGCCCAGTGTCTACGTGTTAGCCCTGCTGGAAGCTCTTTTGATACTTGGACTGGCCAATGTAAATTACAAGGGGCACAGTTTGTCCCAATCAGTGGTTGCCAGCAGCAATGATTTGCCAAAGAATCAGCATGAACTGAAGCCATATAAGGTCCCCTGGCTCCTAACAGTGTTCGTGTCTATTTTTCAGTGGAGCGGTCGCTGAGGGTAACTCATTCTAGCCTGGCTGCACTGCAAGACCAGCTTAGTCTGAGAAGGAATTCTGGTTCAAAAAGAACTGTAAGCGGTGCCCAGACACTCTTTTTCAGTCCACAAATGGCTGTGTGATAGCACCCAGACTGTGTCTCCTATTTTGCAAGATTGGCGCATTCTGAGGCACATTTTGAAAAAGAAGCCATGATCGCTGTGGTTAATCAGGATTGGTTCGCACCATACTTCCCCACGTGGGCTCAGAACGGTTGCAGTAACTGTTATGTCTGTTTGGCCCAAAATTTAGGAAAAACTGTAAAGACTTTGCCTTTCATCCACACAGCACCGGGAGGTCCTTTTCTCAATGTCCAGATAGATTTATGCAGCTTCCCAAATGTCTTAGTTATGTGTTTTGTTTGGTAGTCTTAGACATGTTTTCGGTGTGTGTGTAGAGTTCCATCGATGCCAAAGGGCTCAGCCTCTCACTATTGACAAAAAAAGACTGGGGTACGCATTTTACTCACCAGGTAGTTAGATATATCTGCCAGGGCCTGAACATCTTTCAGCATTTTCATTATGCCTAACATCTCCAATCTAGTAAAGCAGTAGAATGCTGCAATGGCTATATCAAGAAGCGACTGTCAAAGCAGTGTAAAGAGACCAGCCTCTGATTCTCCAACGGATATTGAGAAATAACCTGAATACAAATCATAGTATGTCATCCCGTTGAGATTTTACTGGACACCCTCTGTGCATAACTACAGCCCTTCCTTTGGCAGCATAATGTTTTGCGTTCTTCTTGGAAGATAACTCTATTATGAACTATGTAGGCTGCCAGATCACTCTATACAAATTTCAAGTTAGCTGTGGAGGAACCAGCTGCAGGACTCTGCCATTCCCTTATATCAGGACACTGGGTCCATCCAGGGGTGGACTGGGAACCAAAAGAGGCACTGGAAATAATTCTCAAAGTGGCCCCATATTACACATTTTCAGCAAGCCCAACCCTTTTCCTATGAGAAAATGTCGAAATAAGATAGGTTACCACAAAAAGATGCCCAGGATGCAGAGGCCTACCGGGAAATCTCCAGAGTTCCCTGTAGGCTAAGGCCAGTCCACCCCTGGGTCTATCTGCTAGTGCATCAGAGGAAATCTGCTTTGCAGCTCTTGTGGTAAGGACACTTTCAGGTCCTCATAACCAAGCAGGCCACGATGAAGTGCGATGGGCTTTCAACGTGGGACCCTGCCTGCAACTGACAAAAAATACGGCCTTATTCTGAAGCAACATAATTCACAGCAATGGTATCAGAGTGCCCTACTTCACTCTATACTGGAAGGGGTGCATTGGGAGAATCACCCACACCTTAACTTGCTTCTGTATGCAGCTCTACTGAGACCAGAACTACACATTTAAAGCTTCTTCAGAATAATACTATTGCAACAACTTGCTGCACAGATGTCTTCAAGCGATGGTGCAGTATTGTCAGTAAATACTGACTTATGTGCAGGAGGAGAGCCATCTGTGACACATCTGATGGAGTCATCACTGGTTCCCCAGTGGGAAACTCTCCTTCTGTGGCCAGGGAAGGGAATAAGCTCCCTGAAACCAACCCTGGCAGTGGCGATCTGCAGGAGGACCACATGTGGGAGACCACCCTCTGGGAGATAGGGGAGACTCCATAGAAGAAGCATGGTATACCTCCCCTTCTTTATTGGATAATGTCACCTATTTTTCTCCATCTAATCTGTGTATGACATATTGTAACGTAATCATCCTAATGAAGGTAACTTAATCACCCATACATATCCATATGAGAAGAATGGGATGGGGAGGAATGATCGAGGAGTGATCGAGTAATGCAGATTACTCTGACCGAAAATTATAGTATGCACCGCACTAGTTGTTGGGAACATGTGCCCACTGCAGGGAGATTAAAAACTGGCAGTGGAAGACCAAGATGGAGAGCAGGAGAATCCATACCCGAAGGCGGTTGGGATGTGAGAAAGAAGCAGATAGTGTTGCTGAGTCACAGTGAACCTGTGCACGCTGTCCAGAACAACCCCAAGAGAAGAGGCTTTCTGCAGCAGCACTGTAACAGAGAAGGCTGCCGGAGGGTGGCGGAAGCAGAGCGAAGACCTGGGGGCTGATAAAGCAGTAGTCAAAGCCCACAGCAGAAAGCAGTCTGGACATGAATGACTACGAAACCACCAAACAAAGCTGGTGAAGCCGCGAAAAAGGCTGCAAAGCCGGGGACTTTGTCCAGTCTACTGCATACCAGAAAGGACATTAAATAGAAGGTGGGGGAGCTTGAGCAGTGAGGAACCCTGGGCCTGTGTGTAATGGTGCAAGAACTGTATGGAAAAGAGATTGAGAACCAGTGTGTGATTGGAACCTGAGTATAAGCCAAAGGCAATCTACATACAAACGTGAATAGAAGTGCATATTAGAAAAGCCTGAGAAGGAAGCCTGTTGGGCATGGAAAGTAGTAGGTTAGGAACCTGCACTGAATTGTGAACTGTGCAAGAAAGAGAGAATAAATCTACCATTCATGGGAAGGAAAAGCCCCTGAGAATAAAGAGAATTGTCTTGAAGTGTTATAAGCCCCTGGCATGAGAGTATACCAGGTTCTAGGTGGAAGGAATTGATAGACAGTGTGTGAAGTAAAATAAAGGGAAGATCCAGGCCCCTTTAAAGCAAAGAACTTTATAATATGAGTCCTTGGGAAGGGTAAAACCACTAAAAGTTTTGAAATTCTTTGTGTTTTCTTGTATAAGAGTGATACAAAGTACGGGCAGGTGAGTATACCAGGTGAAGAGTGAAAACGAACTGCAAACCATAAAAGTTGAATAGTACTGCAAATGTGGAGGAAAAAGCCTCTCCTGAGGTGAATGGCACTTTGATTAATTTATTTACACCTTTTTGGAATCTTACCTTGAATTGCTGGAAAATAGCTGCAGGTGGCAGCTAAAACACCTGTATCACATTATATTAGGTTTAAGCGTGTAACGGTCAGATTAGGGTTTTTGACATAGTACTTGTCAAACCCTGGGGTTACCTCCCGACACTCCTCCTCACCTGTATCTTCAATGAAGCTTTTTTGAGTCTCAGAATCTTTCTTCCGTCACTGCTTCTTCTGCTCCTTAGTTTTCTTCTCCTTCATTTAATGGATGTAGGGATGAGCTCCCTTGGTGGCCTCCTTGACCGGAGTGGAATCCAGGTTCAGGGGACCTCCGAGGAGCAAGCCCCCAGTCAGGGAAAAAGCCAGCAGGCGTAAAAAAATCCTGGGTAGATGCAGAGCTGGGTATTGATCTTCCTTAAGCAATATGTAACAATCTCAGTGGAGCACGATGAGAAAGTTAATCCAATACAATGGTCTTTAAAGTCAAGGATAGTACTGCACCAGCTGGATGAAAAATATCACATTGTGCCAACTGCAAGTTTATGGCCAAAAATAAATCTCCAGAGAGTAGAGCTTCCAAGAAATGTTGCTGTTAGATGAGCCAAAATGAGGATACCAAAATAGGGGGAGTCGCCAAGGGCGGTTAAAGAGGGAAACCGCAGAGATACAGGAACGCAGTCAGGAATACAGAATCAGTATATATAATGCGTACAAAGAAAAGAATAATAGACAGAAGAGAAAAGGCACATATGATATCAGGAAGAAAGAAAAAATTCTGGGCGCTGGTAAGTAGCTTGAAGAGGAAAGAGCAGGCAGCTACGAGCCCAATCAGAAACAGGTAAGAAAAGAAAATGAAAACAGCTAGATTGTTTAGAAAAGCATAGGGAGGCAAAGAAGACAGCAAGGACTAAGAGCGGAATGACAGAGGATATAAAGTAGGAGGTGTAAAGATGCAGAACACAGCAAAAAGTTTAGCTATAACAGAGTAGACGGAAAGGTGCTGAACAGAAAGACAACAAACAAAAGGAAGTTACCTTCGGAACAGAAGAGGCACCCGAGTGTGCTAGAGGACAGAGGGGAAGAGAAGGAATACAAGGGGAAAAAAACAAAGAGTATCTAGAACGCTGTAATAACAGGATCCGGCAGCGCTTCACCAAAAGACGGATACAACGCACAGAGGTAGCCACCCCTTGCACTGGATGGACTTCTGAGAGCAGTAAGAAGACTCCGGTGGCCATATTGGAAGAACACTAGACCGCCAATGTGGAACAATGGGAATCCATCCTAGGTGTACTTCCGTCTCTGCCAATACCTCCAAGGACGGTGTATGACAGTATGCCCCCTTCTATACATAATTCCCCCAGGTCTCGCCGGATACAGCCTCTGAAAACGCTGCACCAACCTAGGGCCATGAACATGTGATTTAGGTTCCCAGGTCCTTTCTGCCTTGGGATATCCCTTCCAATGGACCAAGTACTGCAAGACTCCTCACCTGTACCTAGAGTCCACCAATCTGTTAACCTCGTACTCCTCTGGTTCAGGAGGTACTGAAGCAGCGGTTTTCTGGATGGTTCTTCCGAAGGGATCATCTTCATAAGGCTTAAGAAGAGCAGAATGGAATACAGGATGAACCCGCCTCCGACTGCGAGGCAGATGGAGTTTAAAGGCTACCGGATTGATCGTGGATTATATCTGGTAAGGACCTATGTACCTGGGGGAGAATTTGCCCAAATGAGTCCAAGACGGCAGATATCTGGTAGACAACCAGACATGCATTCCAGGCTTCCATTCTGGGTTAGACCTTTGTTTGATGTCAGCATACTTCTTGTAGACCTGACTACTCTCTTCCAAGGATTGTAAGGCATCCTTGTGGACCTTGCTGATATCTGACAACCAGCTGTCTATAGCTGGGGCTCTGGAGGGCGAGGTACACATTCTGGGTAAGTGGTCAGGATTGTAACCATAAGTGCACCTGAAAGTACTCATCTTTATGGCAGTGTGAAGAGTGTTTTTGTATGCAAATTCTGCCATGGAGATTAGATCTGACCAGTTATCCTGTTCTCTGTTGCAAAAAAAGCAAATGTACTGCTCCAGATTAGCATTTAATCGTTCGGTCTGGCCATTAGTTTGCGGGTGGTAACCCGAAGAGAGAGCCCGCTGTATACCCAATTTGTCACACAGGGAAGACCAGAATTTAGAGGTAAACTGCATACCTCAGTGCGAAATTATAGTTTGAGGAATACCATGTAGCCATACAATATCCTTGAGAAACACGGCCACTGTCTCAGAAGCAGACGGTACTCCTGGTAAGGCAGAAAAGTGAGCCAGCTTGGAAAAGGAGTCAATCGTCACCAATATGACAGCCTTCTTGTGTGAAGGAGGTAAATCGACCACAAAATCCATAGACACCTGCTCCCATGGTCTAGAAGGTAGCTCACCTTGTTGCAATAGTCCCAAAGGCTTCTGTCTCGATACCTTACTGGTAGCGCATAGATGACAGGAGGACACTTAAGACCAAACGTCTTGGCGTACAAAGGGCCAACAAAAGCTTCTGGTTGTCAGTTCGTATGTGTCCTTCTGTGCCTTGTGTCCAGCCAATGGGGTGTCATGGCATAACTGTAAGGCTCTTCTCAGTAAAGAAAAAGAGGGCAGATAAAGAGCGGTTCCATGAAACAGGAATCCTCCTCTTCTCGCAATATTGAGGTGTGGAAGCTCCCCTTGCCTGCAATTCTTCAGGTCGGCTTGTACCTCTTGGAGGAAAGTGTGAGCCACCAATAGAAACGTATTCTCAGACAGCAACATCTCTTTACCACAAAGGCGTTCCATGTCCTCTGACCAGCTCCGTGACAGAGCGTCCGCAACCCTGTTCTGTGAGCCTGGGATATAAGTGATTCGGAAGTCAAAGTTGGAAACGTAGTAGGCCCATCTTGCGTGCCAAAAGTTCCTGCACTCCATTTGTTGGAGCACCTTAAGATTCTGATGGTCCGTGTGAATAATAAATGGATGGGAGGCCCCTTGGAGTAAATGCCTCCATTCTTCGCACACCTGCCTCATAGCCAACAGCTCTCTTTCTAAGACTGAATAGTTCCTTTCACTTGACATGAGAGTATGTGGAAAAATAGGCAATGGGATGCTCTTGACCGCTCTTGTCTTCTTGTGACAGAACGGCACCTAAAGCACCACCTCAAGTATCAGTCTCAAGGATGAAAGGCCTCGACTGGTCAGGTTTAATCAGTACCGGAGTTGCACTAAATAGGTTCTTGAGCTGTATGAAGGCTGCTTGCACATCAGAGTTCCAGGTGAATGTAACCCCCTTCTTGAGGAGAGAGGTGATTGGAAGGACTATCTAGGAGAAGTAAGGGATAAAGCAGCGGTAAAAATTGGCCAACCCTAAAAATCGTTGCACATCTTTCACGGAGGAATGTTCTGGCCAGCGTGTAACTGCCCTAACCTTATCTGGGTCCATGCGCACCCCACTGGCTGATAGAATGAATCCTAGGTAGGGTACCTCTGAGGCTTTGAACGTACATTTTTCAGGTTTGGCATACAGTTGATTCATCTTCAATCGATGCAGTACTTCTTTAACGTGGTCGCGATGTTCCTTCAAAGTAGGGGAGAAGACCAAAATATCGTCAAGATAAACTACAACTGACACATCCCAAGCGGTGTCCTGAAGGCTGTCTTCCACTCTTCACCCTTTCTTATTCTCAGAAAATGCTAGGTGCCCTGTAGATCCAACTTGGTGAACAATTGGGAGTTCTTTACTGCTTCAAGAATTTCCTGGATGAGGGGTATGGGATATCTGTCACAAATCGTTATGCTGTTCAATCCCCTGTGGTCTATACAGGGGCGTAGTTCTTTTGTCTCCTTCTTAGAGACAAAAAACAACAATGGTCCTTCTGATGACTTAGATTCCCTGATCAATCCATTCTTGAGGTTGGCATCAAGGTATTCCTTTAGTGCAATCTTCTCAAGCTGGGAAAGAGGATACATCCGCCCAAAAGGAAGAGGGGCATCAGTCTTAAGGTCTATTCTGCAGCCCTCAGGGCAGTGAGGAGGGAGGAGTCTAGGTATCACATCCTTGAAGACTTCACCGAAGGCTTGGTAGTGCACAGGAACAGATGAAATGGTAGATTAAGGTAGAGTTACCATGCAACACGACTGCACCTTCACTATGGGATCCTTGATGCAATGTTGACAGCAATAAAGGGCATCAAAACTGAACCGGTTGGAACTCCAGTCTATCCGGGGGTTATGTAACCTTAACCACGAAATCCCTAGGATCACAGGGAAGTGCGCTGCCCTTATCACATCAAAGGTAATAGTCTCAATATGGTTACCCATGGTAATCTGGGTTGGTAGAGTCTCCATCACGATAGGCCCTGAAGACAGGGGACGTCCGCCTACTCCTTTCACCAGTATGGCCTTTTTCTTTTCCCCTAGTTGGATATGGTTCTCCTTGGCCCAGGTGATGTCTACAAAATTGCTGGCAGCCCCACAGTCCATCATAGCGAGAACTTGTAAGGTGGTACCTGAAGAATTCGTAAAGGAGACCTAAAAAAGCATCAAGCGGTTGTCTTCTTCGTTTCCTGCCCGGGTATTGTTGCAAGGGCTTGAGCTGTCTTCCCCGTTACTTACCTTGCATAAATACGGGGCAAGGCGTTTCCCTGGCGACGTGGAGGCACCTCGGGACAGTTCTGTAGTATGTGTTTAGAAGATCCCAGTACATACAGAGATTCTGATTGCGTCTTCTCTTCCTTTCCTCTGTAGTCAAAGGCCCTCTAGCTGCCCCGATCTGCATCAGTTCTTCGGTTAAAGCTCTCTCCCTTGTAACAGGTGGTTGGTTGTACAAAGAAGGGAATCCTCGACCCTTCTTGCTGTCATGACGTCTCTCCATCAACCAGTAGAGGAGGTCCCAAGCACGACCCGCACTCAAAGCACCCATTTTGAAGTGCCAGGAACGTTCACAACAAGGTATGTGACGTAAGATGAGCAAATAAACCAGCAGAGAGCCGCAGTGGGGCTCTGCCCGGTACCGATCAGACCGACAGCGCCTATTGAAGTACCAACACCAAAGAAAACATGGGGGGTCTCATTACGAGTTGGGTGGTAAGGGATACCGGGCACCGGTAAGGAGACCGGTGCCGGTAATCCCTTACCGCCCAGTTCCGAGGTCCCTTAGCGGGAACCGCAAAGGACGTGAGGTCGGACCACACGTTGTTTACGGGTCCCGCTGAGAGACCAGGGTGCTAATTACGGGCCTGCTATTATCAGGCCCGTAATTAGCTCCTTCCCCATTCCCACTGAGCCCTATGGGGGCTGAAATGGGAATGGGGAATGGTCAGGTGAATGGGGACTTACTGGGTCCGCACAGGTCGGAATGTCCTGGTAAGCCTCATTCACCCAGACCGGACACAGACCCGGGTTTGGAGGCAACCATGGCGCAAATAGCACCATGGCTACCTCCAAACTCGGAATGAGGGCCATGGACAGTAACGTATCCATTGGGGAAACCATATCAACAAATAACTCGGAATGAAGATCGTCTGAGTACAGTCCCTGAAGAGGCCAAGAAAGTCCTAAAAGAAGATGAATGGTGACGTCACAAGAACTCGGACTGACTCTCAGATAAAGAAAACAACGACCTGTGAATAACGAAAAGAGACAAAACACAATGGATAAGCAACATCCTGAGTTGAAGTTAAAAGGACGATGTCAAATATAAGAAGCTTATGCCACAATAGAGATGAAGATACGAAACCAGTTTACATGTGTACATATGCTTAGAAACGCAAGAAAGTTGAGGAAATCGTGCGGCTTGCTATGCTTAGTAGGAAATTAGATGCGGCAAGCGCCACATATACATATCTACCTCAAAAGGAGTGCTTTATATAACGTATATGTCCACTTTGCAAAAGGGCAGAACCAACCGCAAGTTACCAGAGGCCCCAAGAGAGAAGGCCTGCAAAAACGGGAATCGAAAGCCAAGGACAGAAACGAAACTCAGAGGCACAAGGCCCGTGCAAACAAACTAAGGTCATCTTAGCTGACAGAGGCTAACCCAATTTATGACACCAAGAGCAGAGTATCCTGTTCAAAGGAGTCAAGATAAGCAGCAGAAGGCATTTGGTGGACAGAAAGCTAAAATCAAATACACAAATTACATGGAGACGGAGACAATTTCACGGTGCCTCAGGCACATGACCTGCCAAGCAAGAAGAGTTGGGGCCTTCACACCTACACGTAGCCTTGAGCCATGCACAGATATCCGAGGTCTCCCAGAGAGAGAGGCAACATCGAGGCCTACAAATTAGAAACTAATTGACACATGGCCAGTAGGTCAGAGATGGATGCTGGTACTGGTTGGTGGGAGGCTAGGGGAACTGACGGGCACCCTGCACCTGGCCGATCATTGTGCATGCTGCTAAGCAAAGTGGAAAAGTATAAGGTGACGTGGTATCAACCCAATCACAATGTTCCAAGTAATCTAGGATCCTATAGTCCATAGAACTAATGAGACATCGTACTTTTTGTGATTTTTACAGTAGTCATTTTTTAGGAAGGGCTTAGATGCCCCACCTGACACTGTTTATCCAATCCCATCACTTTGTTACCGTATACAGATACAGTACCTATAGTAAAGTTACCTTCCCATAACCAATAGAATTGCATGCAACATTGTTAGTGTTTCACATCAGCGATGATGAGTTTTTAGTATAAAGGATGTAATTTTTGTGAAGTTCATTGGAGTTGAAGCGAGAAGGAAGATCGAGCAACCGCTGATGTCCATAACTCCCCATTTTTTGTACTGACTCCCTTTGCCAAACCATTGAGTTGTCATTATTGATTTGATGCTTGAGTACTAATCTGCATCCCCATCCATCTCACGGGTGCTGCCATTCCATCTTAAAGTGCTGCTTGGGAAAACCCCAGTCCTATGGGCTGGCTGGGGTCCCACCTGCACACTTGGTAGCAGAGGATGGTTATCGATTATCGATTAGATAAGACACCCATTGGCCAGCGACATAAAGTAACTCTAGGTCCTCGGTAATATCACAAGTCCTTTGCCATCCGGCTAAGTAGACCGTGAACCTCCCCGTAGATAGTGGTTAGAGTAAAGATCAAAACCTGCAGGTGAAGGCCTGAAGGGACCTGTACTTTCCCCTACAAACCCCTTCCCACTTTGAGCGGGCGAACGGCAGGAGAGGCGGTGACAAGGGCGGTGATCCCAAGCAACCAGAGAGGAAACATGCGAACGGTGATTGAAACAGACTAAATACTTTGGCAAAGGTGCATGCCTTAGAACAAGTAAGGGAAGGTAGCGGAGGGAGGCGGGAAAACAAAAATATAGTTAGAAGTAGAGTAGAATGTATATATATATATATATATATATATGGGGAAGGAAATAGAGACTCAAGGGGTGACCAAGTAGTGGAAAAGAATACCGGGGAGGACCCTCCTTAAAGAGGGGGATACCGGGGAGGACACCCGAGAACAGAAAGGATACGCCCAAATTCCTACGCTTAATATAGCGATTAGAAGAAGCCTGCATTCATAGTCCTGAATAAAACGGGAATAAATAGGAGACCACAACGGTTTAAAACGCTGTGAAAGGGATGGGCTTACACCCCATGTCGGGGTAAGATTAGGGGCAGAATTCCGTGTAGCCAGCTGGAGTTTGTCTAGTCTGTTAACATCTGTTTTATGTGTTTTGTGTTGTGATGTCATGGGATGACATTTTTCCTTTAAGGAACGAGCATAAAAAATTACGTTTGTTGAGTAACTGAGATATTGTGGAATACAAATTGATATTTGTTGGTTGAAAAAAGAAGTATAATTTTTGTGGAAAAAAAACAGGTTTGGAGCTTGCGACGATTGGTGCTCGCTCATATTGTTGGATTTGTTTAAAGAAACAGAAGAGTATAACAAGTGTTATATGAAGGAAAGGGGAGCAGATTTAAGCATGGAGGATATGACTCCATTAGTACACCTGTGCAAACAGTTGCCAAAACATGCACCCAAGCTGAAAAAGTACAGTGCGGAATGGGTTAAAGGAACCGCAAACAAGATGTTTATGCCATAGCTCCAGGGTGGATTGCTGTCTAAAGTGGTCCTACAGCACATGACGACATATTTGCATGCCACATACAAAGGTAAAAAAGTTAGATAAATGCCTAGCTAGTTTAGAGCTTTGGAAGATGTATCAAGGAAACAAGGAGGAGGAGCCACCGTTAGATTGGATACTTAACGTATGTACAGAGTGGGGTGAGACGCCTTCCGCGCCACCTGCCCTGTCTGATACAAAAATTGAAGTCAGTAAGGACGAAGGATTATACCCGCTAAGAGAGCTTAAAGCAGCCATGGGGTACAGCAACCCGAGATATGAGTCACCTATGCAAAATAGTGACAAAAGCACAGACAAAGACAGAGGTAGAGATATCGCCTCCAAGGTCCCAAGGGACAAGGAGAGATGCAAAAACGAGAGGAAAGACCAGGTACAAACAAGTACTTCTCCCGATACAGAGAGAAAAGGCAAGAGATGGAAAGGAAATGAGGATAGAACTGATTAGATAACATTCGCACAGAACGAATGGATGGGAGGTCAGATTCTATTGAAACTCGATGGTAAAAGCATGTATGACGCGAATCGAAAAGAGAAGTTAGAAAATGTACAGAGAACGGAGAAGGAACAGGAAAAAGGATTGAGAGACACAAACTTGGGAAAAAAGATAGGCAGAGACGAGAGCATTTATATTGCGAAGAGCAAGAAACACAACAAGATCAGAAACACAGAGCATCTAATGATCAAAACAGACAGGAACGAAGGCAAATAGAAGATGAGAAAAAGATAGGGGAGATAAGAATAAAGAGACGAAGGGATGAGGAAATATGAAGGGCAAATGAATGTAGAAATGGAAAGAAAAAGGAAGAAGATAAAGTTAGAGAAGAAGCGAGGAAGCGCAGAGAATTCAATGATGACATAGAACGTAAGCGAAGACAGAGAGCACGCGATCTTCAATATCTGGAAAGAGAGGTTCAAAAACCTGATCCAGTAGTAGAGTGGGAAGACATCGAAGAATTCTTTCCTGAGTACGATTCAGCACCAGGCATGTCTAGGGCAAATATCGAGGACGACTTCTACACCAGAAGCATCGGAGAAACGATCGATAGAATATATGATGAAATGGGACTCGAACACGTACCCCAAGGGGGAGGGGAGGACGAGCGCCTGGAGAGCACTAAGCTTTATGATGCTGAGGACGTCTCCCTAAAAGTAAGAATAGAGAGCTATCCCTAGATAGATTGGAAATCAGCAAGAACTAGGAGGATGTGAGAAGTTGCAGAAGTTGGGCACAGATAATGTCAGATGCAGAAAGAGAGGAATATGAGGAAAAGGAAGACGAGAGAAGATGCGAAAGATGCTTTTCAAGGGGAAAGGGAATAAGTGGTTGGATTCTAGTGTGTCTGCACCGAGGGCATCGGAATCAGCCTCACAGTCAGGCTGACGTGAAGAAATATTGTACAGACAGAGGGGGGGGTCTCCACTACCCTATGTGAGCTGACTGAGGACATTACCAGGTAGGTGGCGATGTGAGAATCTCACTCCTGCAGTAGATAGGAAAACAATGAGAGAAGAGAGAGAGGACTATGCATCCCAATTTCCGTTGCTTGAGAAAGAAGGAGCGAGACCACAGTATATTTCATCGTCGCACATGGATTGGGAAAACCTGAAAAGCAAGCTTCCAATGCTGACTTCGGGAGCTACAAAATGGATATACAAGTTAGAAAAAAATGACAGGAGGGAACACGTTGGCTATTGGTGATATGAAGGATCTTTTAATCGCCATATTTGGTGATCGAGCTGACGATGTCTGGACACGTGCAGGTCACCCTGGCGTGACTACAGTTAATACCGCACACGACGGAGCACCGTTTAATAATTGCAGAGCCGCGCTATGGAAAGCATTACGATCACTCTATCCAGATACTTCCGACATGGGAGCTATAATGTCACGGAAAAAGAAGGAATCAGAAGACCTTTTGCTCTATATTCAGAATTTCCAAGACGCGTGGCTACTTGAAACGTGGGAATCGTGAGGGAAATCTATACCCGTGTTCTACCATATATTATGCCAAGGGCTGCCAGATCAGGTACAGAAGCAGATCAAGAAATTAGTAGGAATCGAGGCCAAACCATGGTCTGAAATACAGTTGGCCATAGCTCACTATTGCAGGCTGCTGCAAGAGAAGAATCGCAAAAAAGAAGCTACACGAAAAGGTGAAGCAGCGAAATTAGTGCAGAAGAAATTGTCAAAATATGCCATTGAAGGGGGGATAACTAACATAGACGGATAAACATGCAGCAGTTCAATAATCAACAGCAGGGGAATCAGGGCAATAATGGGTTTTACCACAGAGGGAGAGGCCTTCGAGGAAGAGGATGGCAGAGTAATCAGGGAGGTTTCCAAAACATACAACATGAAAGTTAGGATATGTCAAATGGGCAAATGATCAGACCACCGCCAATATGTTGGGTATGTGGGATGACAGGGCACCTAGCACGCACATGCAGAAGTCAAGGCATGGTGCAAAATGACCAAGGAACCAGAGCAGGTATGTTGAATCCACCTGTGTTATTACAACAGGGAGGAAATGGAGTTGCGCAAAATCACACAGTGCAACCTCTAACGCCAGGAGCACAGCAAAGCTTCCAACCTCAGAATTTGATAAATTGATCACAGGGTCAGTCCCAACAGTCACCAATGCAAATGTTGCAAACAACAAGTATAGGTCAGGCTGTGAACGATGGGATAAGAGTTAACACTGGTGATTGGGGAAGACCATTCACGCAAAATGCACAAGATTGTATATGGACTAGGACAGCTCACTGGGAGACCTGATGTGTTCTATCCTATCAGTGTCACCTGACCCTCATCAGGAACCAAGGGTGGATGTCGTTATAGGGGGTAAAGAATATTCCTTCTTAGATTACACGGGTGCGACACGCTTGTGCATACGTGAAGGCAAGTTTTCCTTGTCCAGTGATGCTATAAACACTCAGGGATTCACAGGAGCAACAAGTCGTGTTCCTTTTACAGGCACACTTCCAGTCTCTATAGGAGAATGTGACATGAATGTGCCGGTGTTATATTCAAGGCAAACCCCAGTAAATATATTGGGATGAGACTTAATGACAAAGTTAAACATGACAATCTTGTTGACAGAGAAGGGCATACTATGCTCGATTTCAGGAATGCACTATTTAAACGTATGCGACATAATTAGAGCATACGCAGGACACACAGCCTTGAGAGCTACCCCATTGGAGCCAGAAATATTTGCATATGGAGTACGGGTGCTGATGGCATGGCTACCAGGCCATGCAGGCAAAACCATGAGGACCCCAGATGAGTTTTTATTTAGGCCAATAATACCTATGCACGAGGAGAAGGGACAGGTATTTCCCTTGATGTTGCACACAGCCATAGTGCGAGGGGAAATGGCTTTGATAGATAGTTGTGATGATGAAGGCTGAAAATGGTGCACAGTGATTGCCATTGAAGAAGGGTACAGTCTGACTGATGTCAGGGATGACGATCTGTTAAACGAACGAACAGACACTGAGGAAATAACAGTTGAAGTGAATCTCACTTTTTGGGAGAAGATGATCAAAAGAGAAGTGCCCCAGAGAATGATGTTGGCACAGAACCATCCTGAATATTTTGAGGTTGATATGGCCCATGTGCCTGTCTCAGTATGGACCACAGGCCCTTTTGACGTAGGTCTATTGACAGGAGTAGGGGAAGACAAAATTAAACTGAAGCCAGGAGCTATTTTATGACAGGTATGACAGTATCCCATGTCTAGGGAGGCAGATGAGGGAATTTTCAAGACAATTTCGGCTATGATGGAACAAGGCATCTTAGTGACATCAGAGTCGTCATGCAATACTGCAGTTTATCCTGTCAAGAAATCAAAGGGAGGGTCTTGGAGGCCAATTCAAGATCTATGCCCAATAAACAATATTGTAGAAGCAGAGTTCCATTTAGTCCCGAACCCGGCCACAATCCTGTGTAATATACTTGTTGAGGGAAAATATTTCACAGTGATTGACTTGAAAAATGCGTTTTTCTCAATCCCATTGCACCGAGAATCACAAGATCTGACGTTATTTACCTTCAGACAGATGCGTCTGAAAAGCATGAGGTTACCCCAGGGGTACTGTGAGTCTCCCTCAATTTTCAATAGAGTCCTACAGATGGACTTAAGCAAGATCGCATTAGAGAGTGTTGTCTTGCAATATGTAAATGACATCTTAATTTGCAGCACCACAGAGGAAAAGTGCAGACACGATTCTATTCAGCTATTGACTATAGTGGCTGAGAAAGGATATAAAGGGGACAAAGAAAAGTTACAATATTGTCAGCAAGAAGTGTTGTATATAGGCCAGCTGATCCCCAAAAGGGCTGAAGCCATACTGAACACAGCCAAGCCACACACGATAAAACAGATGCAGAGCATTCTAGGTCTTTGCAATTACGTCAGAGCGTGGGTCTTTGACTACAGCTCATATACCAAGCCCTTGTTACAGGCCCTAAAGAAGGCACAGGTGTCGAAAGAAAAAATCGTGTGGTCTGAGACCATGGAGGAAGGGTTTACTGACTTCAAAAAAGCCATTTGCATGGCACCAGTTTTAGAGATTCCCAACTATGCAGAGGAATTCTACCTGTTCTCACACACGAATGGCAGTGTCATGACAGCAGTACTCACACAGAGAACCACATTGGGGTACAAGCCCCTGGCATACTACAGTGGGAATTTGGACCCAGTGATGAGAAGCCACTTCCCGTGTGAACAAAGTTTAGCTGTCGCAGCGTTCGCCATAGACAAAGTGACTACCATTATGATGGGATGCCCGATGACGTTGTACGTCGAGCATGCGCTATTTGCCATTCTAGAGAAGCCAAAGGGCACGTTGACATCTCAGAGAGCTTCTGCTTATGAAGTGATCATATTGAATCCGTCAATTAAGATCGTTTGATGCAAGATAGTGAACCCAGCTATGTTTATAGCAGAGCCAGTCACTGAAGGAGAGCCAATACATGACTGTGCAAACTATGAAGAATTTTATGATGAGATTCCCAGAGTGAAAGAAAATGCATTGGCAGGAGGAGAAATTGTCTTCGTTCATGGTTCCTCGAGAATCGATCAAAACGATATGCAAAGATATACAGGCGCCGCTGTGATGAAGCACACGGCAAATGGAGAGTTTCGAGTGCTCCTTAGTGCACGATTGCCATCTCACTATTCAGCACAGGCTGCAGAGTTATTGGCGTTGATACTCACGATTGAGAATCACACAGACCAGGAAGTGACGGTGTACAGTGATTCCGCCTATGTGACATCAACAGTGCACGCTGGCTTAGCGTGCTGGAAGAGGAGGGGCTACCTCCGAGCGGACAGCACGTCAGTGCAGCACGCAGCCGTATTGGACAGGCTCATCAAGGCACTACAGCTCCCAGTGGGCATATCGATTGTGAAATGCGCCGCCCACACGAAGGGGACAGATTTTATCTCACGAGGAAATCAAGCAGCAGAAACAGAGGCCAAGTTTATGGTGTCCAAGGGTGAACCCATAATGGACATAGAAATAACTGATGTAAACGAGAAGATGATTGGTGCACGAAACTAGCCTGAGGGCTATAATAATAGGGGGAAAACCCAGTTAATGGAACTCCAATGGGAGGCACCACAGGAAGAGAAGAATCTCTGGATGCGGTAAGGGTGTTCTTTAAACCCCTCCGAAAGCTTGTGGCGATAAGAAAGCACTGGTAAACCAGTAATGCCTATAGCCCTGTTAAAATGAGCACTGGAGCAGTTACATTATCCAGCACACATGACAAAAGAGAATCTTACAGCAACACTCGCTGAAGACTGGTTTATACCGACATTAGCAGGTCACATTGCATTTTTTATGATGAACTGCATGATCTGCCAGCAGTTCACGGCTGGTGTCACGCTCACCTGAACCTCCGCAGGAGCGTTGGAGTCCGCCGGTCCCAGATCTACTTCCTACACCACCCGGAAATATGAGGAGGTTACCTGTCAAGAGAGTGAAAGACCAGGAAGTGGTACTAGAAGAACCCCCCTAGGAACTCCTTTTTCCGTTCTTCTGTCCCCCTGGATTGTGGAAAGCTGTGATTGTGTGGAGAGGGCGTGGCTCACCTTTTAGATCAAGATGGTGGGCTCTCCTTCCTGCATCTGCAGGGGTGCTATGGTCCGAAACCCTTTGGCTGGTTACTTCACTCAGCGGATGGACTGTTTGCTGTGACTGCCGTGCTGCTGTCGGGTTGCGGCGAGAAGGCTGCTGTGGAAGAGTGCAGCTGAACTAGATAAGGTACGTATTCCCAGTTTGCCGCTTTCAGGTAAGTGTCCCCGGAGATCAGTTACTGCACTGGTTGAAAACAGTTGACTCACTGGATTCAGTGTCCCGTATGCCAGGTAAATTCGGTAAGTTGAGGTTCCCAGTTACCTCACTGGATCTATCGTAAGATACTTCAGATTAGGTTGTCAAGAGAATTCGGGTTGGGGCAAGAATTGCGTGACCAAATTCTAACCTTTGTTCTTTTTCTCCTCTGCAGGTATCCGGAGTTGCTATGGAGCAGGATTGCTGCAAGCGTCTAAGAAAACACGGAGCGGAGAAGACTCTAGGGTCCATGCATCAAGGTGGAGTCAGTCCCCGAAGATGTAAATTCCGCAGGCGGCCGCCAGAGAAGTTAATATGGAGACGCGGGTACTTCTTCCTTCTTCCGGATGCAAGAGTTTGCGATGCGAGCGAGCGCTTCATCGGGCCGTGGAAAATACTCGCTGAAGACACAGGAGTTCAGGACAGGTAAGCGTGTGCCAAAGGCATACAGAATGCACGCGAAGCACGGATTGCTCTCTGGGCGTGGCTTATATAGGCAGCCAGGCCCAGAAACTAGAGTGTGCAGATCAGTTCTGACTGGCCTATACAGATCCATGTTCAAGGGAAACAGGAAGTGCTATTCTACTATACTGGCACCGAGGTGCCTATGAGATGAAAGGATGATAAATTATGAATCTGTCTTGCCAGGCCCTCGTCCACCTTGTCCCTGCCTGCCTGTCTCCCTTGTTCCCATGAATCAAGAAGGAAAAAGGCCTGGATGTGGGACTCAGACCTGTACCCATAACAGCTGGGCACACACTAAAAGTAGTTAGAGGAGTCATCCCAAGGCCCAATGGACCTTTTCAGCACTTGCATATCGATTACGTCGATATGATTCAAGTATGTAACAGGTGCAGGTATCTAATTGTTGTGGTGTGTCCATTCTCTAAATGGATAGAAGCAGGTCCATGTACACACCCAGACTCTACCTGTGCGGCCACATTTCTAGTGAGAGAGGTATTTCCCAGGTGGGGAGTATGTGAAGTCATGAGATCAGATAATGGGGCTCACATTGTCAACAAAGTTTTTGAACACATTAACTTGTTGCTTGGTAGGTATAAAGCACAAGTTCTCATCAGCGTATCACCCGCACCCGCAAGGTAATGGGTTCTGTGAGAAGCTCAACGGCTTGTTAAAGGAAAGGATTGCCAAGTTGAAGCTTACTCTAAAGAAAGGATGGCTGCACTGCCTTCCACTGGCACTGTACGCACTCAGAAACCAACCTGGTTCTGACCATCACCCTACGCTGCACGAAATAGCGACAGGAAGAAGGATGCACACTCCCCTGACACCCCAAGGCAGAGCTAGGTGTGATGCCAGCAGACAAGTGAAATCTTAGGGTCTGAAATGCAAAATTACTTGAACTGCATGACATCTTGTCTTACTGTAATTGCAGGCTAGCTGCAGCGATGACGAAAAGGGTGCAGGGCAGCACAGAGCACAGAAGGAGATGGTATGTAGACACAGCTCCGAGTCTATGTGTTCCTTCAGTCTTCCCTGGAGACATCGTCCTGGTGAGGAATCACACAAGGAAAAAGTGGGACCAGCCAACACAGTTGAAGACGTTACTCCATCTGCAGTCAAGCTACAAGGAAGAAGAGCTTGGATCTTCCTGGGTGATATCAAGCCATACGTTGGAGAAATCCCCCTGCCTGCACCCCACCGCAAAGAGACTACAGACAACGGGGACGAACCACAGCTCGTGTAGACGAGATATATGATGAGGAAGAAGGACGCATGACCAGCAGCAAAGCAAAGACAAAGAACTTTTGTGCAAATTGTGGCTTGAAACTGGACATTCCTCTGAGCAAAACGAGAAGAGAATAAGGACATAAAAAATACGGACACTCTGTTCATCCTAGTTGCAGGGTGAAGGAGAGAAGTGCATATGCAAGCCACAACGTAGATTGTTGACTTTGAACTTTCGACTAAGGCACACTGAAGCCTTGATAAGAAAAGAATATGTCAAATCCCAATCGCAGACACATGAGTTGGAAGAAAATACAGTATCCAGACTCATTCAAGGCAGGAGCATTGTTTGGACTCACAAATGGCATTCCACAATCGTGACATCACTAAAGAAATTTTGAACTACTTTCACCTATTCTTGAGGTCACACCCATCACTAGTGGGAAGGCTCACTAGCATCCCCCAAATTTCTGCAAGATCCTGAAAACAACAAGATAATAAGAAGGCTGCTCACTGTGATCGCTGAGCAGTTCTTCCTACTTCCAGAATACAGAGAGGAAAAAACAAATGTCCCAAGCGGAAGAAGAAGCAAATACACTCATCAACGTGATATTTTTTCATCTAATTGAAGAGCACCCAAACTTTGTTGGAAGACACACTGATGTATTTACATTTCTTCGAGATCCGGCAAACATGTGCATAATCTTGAACGGCATCAACATTCAGGTCACTCTCCACATCAATCTAGATCGTAGAAGCTACTCACAGTGAGTACCGAAATGTTCCAGAATTCAGTAAAGGCTAGGCAAATGTCCCTGTCACCAGAAGATAGCAGATTGGTGAACAATGTCTTCTTTCACCTAATTGAGGAATTTCCAGAACTTGTAGGGAGACCTGCCGGTGCTAACGTCCTCACGTTCATCAGAGACCCAGCAAAATCTACCCAGCTAAGCATGCTCCTGCATGGTATTGTAGTACAAATTAAGCTCTTCAATCTCCACCAGAGTTTCCAGAAGAAACCTTGAACCTTCCCGCCGAGGGACAGATCAAGAAAGCATTGCCAGCGACCTCACTCTTGTCACACCGACAAAGACGCGACATGTCATCTGGGATGAAGCAAATGAGAAGCATCAACTGGAAACTCGTGTACTGTGAACGTTCACAGTAAAAGAGACGTGCTGACCGCATTACCTGATTTTGACTTATCCTCATACGTAGAAAAAGAGAACTGTACCCAGAGATAACAGACAATCCAGTGTCCAGGTAAGAGGGACAATTGTTTCCGTACATGCAACCCACAAGAGAAACCAGCAGTATCCAGAAATAATATTGCCTAAGATTGTATTAAAGTGTTAGATCTTTCCTTAAAATGTTCGAGATGAAAAATCAAAATAGCAACCATGTTCTCCCCCTGGAGGAGAGACACCCTTATTTTTCCAGAAGTAAATGTTGCACGCTAACCTATAAGGGTATCATGTACATATGCATTATATTCATCATTGTTTTATTGTCACTGATGATTAGAACTGCATTTTCTGTTGGTAAACAAAGTGTCCAGAGTCCAGTGCACCCACCTAACGATGCACACATGAAGCCCACGAAGGCACCCAGACCCTATGTAGTCATTCCAGTCCCTAGACGATCTGACAATGGAGTGAGTGAACTTGTGATGGATATGAGTAGCATTGACACACACATAGTTGCAGTAACAAGCACATTAACAAGCCTGAGACAGGGTCGGCAAAATGTGTGTGAAAACAGGTTGCTTACAACCACACGCATGCAAACGACAAGTGAACATACACCAGATCCAATTTCAATAGCTACAGAACCACAGGCCAAAGAAGGGGAGAAGTTAGGGCAACCAACTGTGAGAAGCTAGCCCACAAAAGAAGAGAAAATACAAAGGGGAAAAGCTGAACCTTTGAAAAGACAAAAAGAGCTGAAGAACGAACCAACAGAGACAGCATTGACAAACACGCCTGATCCAATGAAGAGAACAAGCACAAGTCCTGCAAAGCTATCACATGCAGAGATAGTGGCAGAATCAATTTGGCCATTCATAACCAGAGCCAAGGAAAGACAGGAGATGAGGGAAAGAATTGCAAGACTTTCGCCTACCCCATTGGTACAGATGAAGAGTTCTGAGCCATGGATGGAAGTGCCTGCGAATCCCCCAGTGAGAAGAACCTACATGGATGTTATTAAAGATGTGATGATAGCAAACTACATGAAAACCTTGAGAATCAATAGAAGCATACAAGGAGATGACAGTGAACTAAACGATTACCTGGACAGCACAGCACATTTGGGAAACAACATATGGTACCAACACATGAAAGAAGTTGGAAGACAGAGTTCAGAGGGGAAATGCTTGTTTGCGCACTCCCACCCAACAGCATGGGGAAATCAAAGATCTTTGTAGCCGTAGAAATTGACGTCTAGATAGCACACTGTCTATCACATGTAGCAATGTTCAAGACAAGAGGTCAATTTATGGGAAATGATGCTTCCCTTAAATGGGCAACTGTAAAGACAGATCCAGATGAAGATGAATACATCCAACATTTAAAGACAAGACGCAGAGCCCATACGAGAAATCATGTGATCAGATATGAGAAGCTAGGAGTGAAAGGAGCTGGCATTAGATGGGAAGTGAATAAAAAACTTGATGTCAAAGGGAAATCTGCAGAAGAGGCCAGAAAATGGAAGAACAGAGGCCAAATGCAAATATGGGGAACAGTGCTTTCACCAGACGGATGGGAGAAAGGAGTGGTGATCTGCAGAGTATGGATGGTCACTGGAGCCTGGAAGGAACCAATTGAAAATGCGCAGAAGATGTGCAAGCCACTATGGCCGAAACTTGCAAAACTATTGACATGGGTCAAAGACAGAGGAGGACCCCTACAGATAGTGCCCTTGGAGAATCCGAAACTGTGCTTCAGAAACAATGGTACAAGAAAAATGGGAGAAAATCCGAACTGTGGACGAATCTTTGATGTTCCAAGAATGGTACACGGTACTGCAGTGACCATGGATCATTATTGGGCATGTGGTTCCAAAGCATATATCAGACTGCTGAAAAACTGGGGAGGTTTAGCCACATTAGTAAATGTCCATTTTCCAGCACTGGTGATTCCAAAAAGTGTTTTGAACATTGACAGTTTCCCGAAAGCAAATGCTCACCTGAGGAAGAAGAGATCTGTAGAAGCAGGATGAAAAGAGAAAATTATTTCTCTGCCAAATCAATAGAAGCCTTTGACTCGATTCCATTTGAGCACAGGCTGTTCAGTCAGACCTCATCAGTGTTCACAACAATCTTCATGCCGAGAATCCAAGTTGGAGCAAATACTAAATGGTTACAAATAACCAGATGGGAATTACTGCAGACAATCAATACAACCATAAAGGGATTCAACGTGATCAAGGAAGAATTAAGGGCGATTCGACTAATGACTCTCCAGAACCAATACGTCCTTGACATGATCACAGCCATGGATGGAGGTGTTTGTGCAAATATCGGAGCATCATGTTGCACATTTATACTTTCTCATGATGAAGAAAATGGAACTCTAACAGAAGCCATAGGTATGCTGATGAAACTACAGAATCAAATGATTGATGAAACCGACGAAGTAGACGATGACAGTTGGTTTGGATCATTGTTTTCATGGGTTCTACAATGGGCCTAGGAGCCCTACTAGTGATGATATTGCTCTGATTTTGTGTTATCAAGATAATAATCTCTCAATGCCAGAAAACTGCGAAAAAGCCATAGGGATGAAGATCATGATTGATGTGGAGTCAGAATGGAAACCCAAAGACCTGACTGATGAAGAAATAAGAGACTTTGTAAAAGCTAGCATTCACGCACCAGAAGGAACAAAGTTTCGATATCCAAGGGGACATAGAACTTATGTGGGGAAATGGATTTATTGCAGCCCAAATGGACAATGTCAACTTATGACATGGAACAAAGATGAACACATGAGGACAGCAGGAAGCTTGAAGGGAGTGATAAAAATATGGATTCCAAAGAGACATTTCTTTAGGCAGTCATGTATAGACCCAGACGATGAAGTGAAATTGAATACAGAAGATGCAGAAAAGGTGGATACCAAGGGAAAAGTGAAAGTGGTCGATGGTGTAGAGGAGGTCCCAAGCACGACCCACACTCAAAGCACCCATTTTGAAGTGCCAGGAATGTTCACGCCGAGGTACGTGATGTACGATGAGCAAATACACCAGCAGAGAGCCGCCGTGGGGCTCTTCCCTGTACCAATCAGACCGACAGCACCTATTGAAGTACCAACACCAAAGAAAACATGGACAGTAAAGTACCCATTGAGGAAACCATATCAACAAATAAAACGGAGAAGTACAATCCCTGAAGTGGCCAAGAAAGTCCTAAAAGAAGATGAATGGTGACATCACAAGAACTCAAACTGACTCTCAGATAAAGAAAACAACGTCCTGTGAATAACAAAAAGAGACGAAACACCATGGATAAGTGACATCCTGAGTTGAAGTTAAAAGGACTATGTCAAGTATAAGAATTATGCCATAAGAGCGATGAAGATATGCAACTAGTTTACACGTGTACATATGCTTGGAAAGGCTAGAAAGCTGAGGAAATCATGAGGCTTGCTATGCTTAGTAGGAAATTAGATGTGGCAAGTGCCACATATGCATATCTACCTCAAAAGGAGCACTTGTAACTCCCACCTGGTATCCACAGGGGCGTCACCCAGTCTGGACTGCTGCACTCTTGGACCTTCCCCCTTTGACCCTCGTGTGGCTGACGACCAGGTCTGAAATACAGGAGTAAAACTTAGCTTAATTGTCTCTGATGGCCCAGGACCCGCCTCCCTTCCGGGCCCTAGAACCCCCTTGGCGCTTTTCTCACCTTGCTTCTTGATTTGGAGCGCTCTCCGTCCTGTCTCTCTGAGCAGGGGCGCGTTGGGTTAGTTGCCGCTGCCTAGTTACTTCACTGGGGCAACACTACGGGTCCAGGCCAGCTGCGACTCCGTTTTTTCAGGTAAGTCTGTCTTGTGAATGCGTTTCTTGTTTTTGTAATTGTCCCTTCTCTCCTTTCCTTAAATGGTAGGTGTGAATGCTGTTCTTGTTTTGTAATTGTTCCCTTCTCTCTCTTCCTCATATTGTAGGTGTGGATGCTGTTCTTATGATGTCGCACAGGTTTGTGCACAAGATGGTAAGTTAGCGCGAAGCGCGGCTCTATATGCTTCTTTGTGCTAACCTTTTTGTCTTTCTGCAGGTAGCAATACTGTCCGGAATAGGTGTGCCGAGCTGATGAAGAGCGGTAAGTAGAAAAGAGTGGACCGCTTGCTGGTACTCTGGATTCGGGCCCGGGCCTTCCACTCAATGCAGGTAAGATATGATTTCAGAATGTCCAAGTAAACGCTTACTAAGTTGCTTTTCTCTGTCTTTTCCTTTCTAGAGTAGTGGCTTTCTGATGGACGAGATCCGCAGAGATGTTGTCTGTTCAGGATCCTGGAGCGGAATGCTGAGGCTGCTCCCAGGAGGTAAGCAAACTCTAATGATGTCTCCTTTTGTTCTCGCAGGTGATTAGGGCCGGCGTGTGGATAAAGATGCTAGCTGACCGCGGTGAGCCTCACGCTTCCACAGGCAGAGCAACGCGAAGCGTGTTCTGAGTCTGGGCGTGGCTTATATAGCCTGCAGGTATCCCAGGTATCCCTGGGCCTGCCACACCCAAAATGCTAGACCACATGGTTCAGTTCAGGAACTGAGCCATGTGGAACCTTCCATGTTGTTGCGCAATGCCCTATGGGCCCATATTACTGCCTTATCACATGAGCCTAGCGCCAAAGGCACAAGGACTGACTCCAAGTGAGTCTGGGAGTGAATGTTAAGGCCCATGAGGACTTGATGGGGGTACTAGATGCAGCCCATCTGGTTAGGTAGTTCCGGCCAAGGGCTGTGGTCGTGACACACTTTATGCAATGTATATGTCCACTTTGCAAAAGGGCAGAACCAACCGCAAGTTACCAGAGGCCTAGGAGAGAAGGCCTGCAAACACGGGAATCGAAAACCAAGGACAGAAACGAAACTCAGAGGCATAAGGCTTGTGCAAAGAAACCAAGGTCATTTTAGCTGTCACAGGCTAATACAATTTATGACACCAAGAACGGAGTATCCTGTTCAAAGGAGTCGAGATAAGCAGCAGAAGGCATTTGGTGAACAGAAAGCTAAAATCAAATACATGAATTACATGGAGACAGAGACAATTTCACGGTGCCTCAGGCATGTGACCTGCAAAGCAAGAAGAGTTGGGGCGATCACACTGACGTGCAGCCTTGAGCCATGCAGAGATATCCGAGTTCTCCCAGACAGAGAGGCAACACTGAGGCTTACAAATTAGAAACTTATTGACACATGGTCAGTGGGTCAGTGATGGATGGTGGTACTGGTTGGTGGGAGGCTAGGGGAATTGACGGGCACCCTGCCGACCATTCTGCATGCTGCTAAGCAAAGTTGAAAAGTACACGGTGACGAAGATCCAATGGTCCATAGAACCAATGAGACATTGTACTTTTTGTGACGTTTACAGCAGTCATTTTTTAGGAAGGGCTTAGATGCCCTATCTGACACTGGGCCTCATTACGACCCAGGCCGTAAGTTACCGCCTGGGTTGTACCCTTACCACCATGGTGTAAACTACATTTACACCATGGTGGATGGCGGATTTACCGCCCCATTCCAAGGTGAGTGGGGCGGTAAATCCCCATTTCCCATTTTACCCTTCCCCATTCCCATTTTTGCCCCATAGGGCATAATGGGAGTGGGGAAGGAGATAATTACGCCACTGTAAATTACGGTGCCGTAATTATCTGCAAGGTCCCTTAGCGCCATGGATTTTAACGCCTGCAAAAAGCAGGCGTTAAACTCACCATGGCGCTAAGGGACCTTGTAATCAGGCGTTAAGGGTCGGCGCCGTTTACGGCGCCGTAAACCCCTTAACGCCTGACTCGTAATGAGGCCCACTGTTTATCCAATCCCCTCACTTCATTACCGTATACAGATATAGTACCTTTAGTAAAGTTACCTTCCTATAACCAATAGAATTGCATGCAACATTTTTAGCGTTTCACGTCAGTGTTGACGAGTTTTTAGTATAAAGGATGTCATTTTTGTGAAGTTCATTGGAGTTGAAGTGAGAAGGAAGATCGAGCAACCGCTGATGTTCATAACTCCCCATTTTTTGTACTTGTCATTAAACGGACTCCCTTTGCCAAACCATTAAGTTGTCATTATTGATTTGATTCTTGAGTACTAATCTGCTTCCCCATCCAAATCACGGGTGCTGCTATTCCATCTTAAAGTGCTGTTTGGGAAAACCCCAGTCCTATGGGCCGGCTGGGGTCCCTCCAGCACAAACCTGTATTCATTTTGAAGGACCAAAGTAACGAGTTATTGAAAGGTGTTTGGCCGTGCTACCCGAGCTAACTCATCTTTGATCTCTTCCTGTAACCCTCAATGAAATATGGTTTGCTGAGCCGTATCTGGCCATCCGGCACTTAAGGCTAGTCTCCGAAACTTGGTTACATACGTCTGGACGTCCTGAGAGCCTTGTTTAATGTCTAGCAGGGGTCCATAGGCTGAAAACTGCACTTCAGAACGCTCAAAATGGATCCTAAAGTTCTTAACAAACAGGGCGTAGTCATTCACTGATGGGTCCTGGTTGGTTACAAGGGGAGTAGCCCAGGCAAGCGCACTTCCAACTAGATTGGATATCAAAAATCCCACCCGGGATCTACTTGTCTCAAATGTCCTGGGTCTGAAGGAGATATACAATGAAAAGGCATCAAGAATTTCCTTCATCATCTTGGGGTTTCCATCATATTTGCCGAATGACAAATGACATGGGAACGGCATGGGGGCAGATCACCTCTACCTTCATCTCTGGCTGCTGCCTGTTGGCGAAGTGCTAAGTTTTCTGCATGTAGAGTCTGTACTTCCACCCTAAATCCTTGGATTGCATTGCACAATTCCTGGTATTGCTCCAGAGAAGCCATCAGAGTTTCTTGGTGTTGTATACTGTCAAACCCTTGGGGTACCTGCCGACACTCCTCCTCACATGTATCTTCAATGGAGCTTTCTTTAGTCTCGGAATCTTTCTTCCGTCGCTGCTTCTTCTGCTCCTTAGTTTTCTTCTCCTTCTTTTGATGGAGGTAGGGGCGAGCTCCCTCGGTGGACACCTTGACCGGAGTAGAATCTAGGTCCAGGGGACCTCTGAGGAGCAAGCCCCTAGTCAGGGAAAAAGCCAGCAGGTGTAAAAAAAAACCTGGGTAGATGCAGAGCTGGGTATTGATCTTCCTTAAACAATATGTAACAATCTCAGTGGAGCACGATGAGAAAGTTCATCCAATACAATGGTCTTTAAAGTCAAGGATAAGTACTGCACCAGCTGGATGGAAAATATCACAGTGTCCCACCTGGAAGTTGATGGCCAAAAATAAATCTCCAGAGTGTAGAGCTTCCAGGAAATGTTGCTGTTAGAAGAGCCAAAATGAGGATACTAAATTAGGGGGAGTCGCCAAGGGCGGTTAAAGAGTGAAACCGCAGAGATAAAGGAACGCGGTCGGGAGTACAGAATCAGTACGTATAACGCGTACCAAGAAAAGAATAATAGACAGAAGAGAAAAGGCACAAATGATATCAGGAAGAAAGAAAAAACTCTGGGCGCTGGTTTTAAGAGGAAAGAGGTGGCAGCTACAAGCCCAATCGGAAACAGGTAAGAAAAGAACACGAAAACAGCTAGATTGCTTAGAAAAAGGATAGGGAGGCAACGAAGACAGCAAGGACTAAGAGCGGAATGACAGAGGATAGGAAGTAGGAGGAATAAAGAGGCAGAACACAGCTAAAGGTTTTGCTATAACAGAGTAGACAGAAAAGGTGCTGAACAGAAAGACAACAAACCACAGGAAGTTACTTTCAGAACAGAAGAGGCACCCGAGTTTGCTAGAGGACAGAGGATCTCACAGAAGGGAAGCGAACAAATACAAGGGGAAAACAACTAAGAGTACTAGAACGCTGTAATGACAGGATCTGGCAGCGCTTCACCAAAAGACGGATGCAACACACAGAGGTAGCATTCTGAGGGCAGTAAGAAGACTCTGGTTGCCATCTTGGAAGAAGACTAGACCGCCAATGTGGAACAAGGGGAATCCATCTTAGGTGTACTTCCATCTCTGCCAATACCTCCAAGGACGGTGCATGACAGTACTTCTTTTATGTTGGACATTCTGACAGTAGCCTTAGTTAGTTTTGTTGAGCCAGGGAAACACCTCATCGAGTCAGGAAAAGATAGAATTTCATCCATCCCCTTTATTTATGTTTATAAAATAAAATTCTATATACACTAAAAAACATTTCTCTGTGTCTGACTCTTACTCTTGACTCCTCACAAACCACAATCTGTTTCTGCTCTCCAAGTTCCGGATTTGACCACGCAAGTGAGATATAGTGTCTACCCATGAAGAGGATGGTACAGTGACTGATCAACTCATTGAGACGAAACTATATACATTTGTTTGATTATTTGCATATCACACTACACAATTGAATTACTTTTATGTGAAGTACTATGTTACCCTTTGAGTGTGTTGAATATGAAAGAAATAACAAGAGAAGCAGAGAAGATATAATTTGCTCAAGACTCTTTTGGTTTCCTTTATATATCAATCAATCAATCAATCAATCAATCAATCAATCAAAGTTTATTTTGAACATTCAGTTCTTAAAACTATACACTCAATAAAAAGCACAAAAATACATAATTGATCAAATTAATAGAGCTCTATACAATAGTTTTCCTAATTAGCATAACCTGTATCAAAAAATGTTCCAACATTACACAAACCCTTGGTTCTTGAGCTTGCATGAAATACAAATATGCAACGCAGCATTGCCTAAAACTCAATAATCTTAAAAGAGGTAACAAAACACATTTACAAGGTATATCATAAAATGGGCAGAAAAACAACATGTGTACATTTGATTCTGTGGAGATGTTATCACATAAACAAGTAATAGGTTTTGCTTTATTCCATACTTGAGTGTATAACGCTAAAGGTAATTGGTGAAATCACAATCTAGTAATCAGTTTTCTTGCATCACTATTGGAGACCAAATTCAAATAATTATCATCATTAAAATCAGTACCAAATTGGTGAGGTAGGTATGATTTAACTGATGATTTGCAGTCTTTTGAGAACACAATAATATGATATTGTTTCGCTTTTACTGCCTTGTCTAACATAGATTTGGCTTCTTTATTAGTTGGATCTGGTTGAAAAAACAAATGACTCAGGCCTAATTCTATAAGACTGCAAGGCCGTTCCGACCTGCAATATGTGCTGGCCACCTACCTGACTTCATCTGCTGCTGGCTTGTGTCCTGCCACCTGAATTGCGGACTTTCCATCTGCATCTATAAACACTGCTGCTACCACGGGTTCCTCTCTTTGGCCCTGCTCCCATGGACCTGCAGGAGCGGTCAAGTGACTATCACCTGACTGCTACTTCAGGAAGTGGTCTTTGGGCGTCTTTAGCCCTGGGTATCCCATTCAAAGGGAAACTCTCTAAGGGCATTGTATTTCCCTGTTTGTCCCTTTTGTGCCTGATCATGTTCCAATCTGTCACCTACCTGCTTCTTTTACTGTGTATCTTTTACACTCTGTTTTTCATTCCTTGCCCTATTCCATCTAGAAAAACCCATTGTGCCTAACCTCAGGTAGTCTCTGCTTGTTGACACCACCATTCCAATCTATATTCCCCTCCAATTTCTACAGATGCCTTGCTTGTTTTTCACCTTGGTCTGCTCAATGCCCGCTCAGTCTGCAATAAGCCTAACTCGATTTCCGTTTTTAATTTGCACTTTCCTTGTTTTACTGAAACTTGGATTACCCATGACAACTCTATAGTACCAGCCTCATTTCGTACTGCTTCTACCCTATTCACTCACAGACCTCACCCTCGTAGACATGGTGGGGGTACTGGGGTTCTCTATAATTCCTCCTGGACGTACTTACCATCTTTTTCTGGCCTTCCAACCTTTAATTCCATTGAATATAATTATTTTCCTCCTCAAGCCCCTTTCCAGTCCTGCCTCTTGTTATGTATCGATCCCCGGACCCAGCCGGTGATTTTCTGGACCATCTTGATCTCCTTCTATCCTTTCTTCTTCCTTTTTCATCACCTTTTATCCTTTCCCGTGACTAATATCCCTTCTAATCTTCTTTCCTGGTATCAGTTGATCTCACTTACTGCCTCCTATTATCTTCAGCTGTTCCCATTCTGTCCGTTCCATCAGGCTGGCTCTTCTCTCAACCTAATATTTTCCGCACTTCCTTTAGCCGAGCCTGTGTTTTCTTGTCCATTCTATGCCTCTGATCACTTTTTACTTTCCTTTTCTCTCTCACCCCTTACCCATTCTACTACTCTTTCTTCACCTACTTTTATTCATTGTAATCTTCGTCCATTTGACTTTGTATCTTTTCTCTCTTCTTTTCCATCTATTCCTACTTTCTCTTTTTTGTCTCCTGAAGTGGTTGCTAGTACCCTCCGTTCTACTTTGCTGTCTGTACTTGATTTAGTCTCTCCTCTTTGTTCTTTTACTCCCCCTCGTAAATCTCTGCAGCCTTGGCTTACTTTTGATTTTATCTCCCTCCGCTGCCATCTGCATAAAGCTGAGTGGCACAGGAACAAATCGAGATCAGCATCTGATCTTGCTGCATTTTAATCTTTACGCTCTTCTTTTGACTCTGCCTTACCTGTGGCAAAAAAATAATACTTTTCGGGTCTCACTGTTTCTCTTTCTCACCACCCTCGTCATCTTTTCAAACTTTTACACAACATCCTGTGTCCTAAATCAGAACGGCAAAAAAGAATTTCTATAATGAACAAATCAAAACAGCCAAAAACTCCACTAGGAAACTCTTTTCGAAATTCTTAAAACTATTGAAAAACCCAACGTATTAGTCCCTGCATTCTTGCCCACTAAAAAGGATTGCGATAAAGTCCAAAGTGCCTTCACAGAGAAAATCTGGAAGGCCAGGGACTTCCTAAGAGAAGCCCAGAAACGTATGCCTAATCAGGCAGAACCTGACTCAGAAGCAGCTCCTGTGCAGAATCGACAATCATTTAGATTTCATCAAATCACCATACATAATATGACAAAAACACTCAAATCGATGAAACCCACTGCCTGCGTAGAAAATATAATTCAATCTAAATTTATCTTTGTGCCCTTTCTCACTAAAATGGTGAATGCCTCCTTTAGGGATGGCTATGTAACAACAGAAATTAAAACAGTCACAATCACCACTCTACCAGAAAAAACCTGAATTAGACTAAAGGGACCCTAGCAACTTAAGACCTATCACAAACTGTAATTCTTTACTGAAGGTTTTGGACAAGGTCACCACTAAACAACTCCATGTATATGTAGAAGCCAATGAGATACTTCATGACCAACAATCGGGCTTTCGAGCTGCTCACAGCACAGAAACGGCTGATCAATCTCCAGTCTCATATGCGAAGCATTGTGGAAGATGGGAAAGCAGGTCTAATCATCCTACTAGATCTTAGTGCAGCCTTTGATCTACTAGATCACAACCAACTTAAACAAGCACTGGGGAAGGGAGCAAATTGCTCCCCAGAAGTTCTAGACTGGTTAACATCATTCCTCTCCAATCGAAAATCAAAGGTACACTGGGGGGACACTTTCTCCTTCTAGGAAATAATAAGCTGCGGTGTACCTCATGGAGCGAGCCTGTCGCAGCTTCTTTTCAATGTATATATTTGATTCCTCTGTTTGATTCTAGAAAAAATGGGCATATTTTTAACAAATTACGCTGATGATATGCAGCTAATCATCAAGCTAAGTGGCGTCCACGCACAAGATAGCGCCATGGTCAAGGCTCTATACAAAACAATCGAAACATGGATGACGAACAACTGGTTGTGTCTCAAAATGGAATTGATGATATTTGGGACCAACCAAGCTAGAATGAAATTAAGTCAACAATATGAATTCCTCAGATAAACAATGACCAAATAAAAGTAGTCAACAGAGTTAAGACTCTGGGGATCTACTTAGAGGCTTCCCTAAATGCTGAGGCACATGTCTCACAGATAAACAAGAACTGCTCCTATTACTTAAGACATCTTCACAAAATACGACCATATCTGAGGGATCCGCAGTTGGGCCACCATTGGAAGACGGACCCCCAAATCCCAGCAAGGCCTGCACAACATTGCTGAAAGTGAATACATGCACAATAAACCATAGAAAGATTCAAACCAATAAAGCACCAAAAAAACACCTCCAATTAAGTCACTTCAAAGGAGAGGGAGTATGGAGTCTCCAAAATGTGCAGCCCAGAGGGACCCTCCTCCATTGAGGCAGTCCCCCCGACCTCTCTTGTAATGCAGCCTGGTCGGCCACTCCAGTCCCATCATCATCACTATTTGTTTCCTGTTCTGAGAGATGCCACAGGACCTGCTGTGCTTCTGCCTCTTTGGTCAACCAGCAATGCACTTCCTTAATCTCAAAGACCAATGTAACGGTTAGGTCCACCTGTAATGGATCCCTCTGTCCACCAACCAAGATTCAAGGGGCCAGCAATCTCAGCATCTGGCCAATGTAAAGCCAAAAGATCCTGGTATATTTGGATTAAGTCTCCTTCATATTGAATAGTGCTTAAAAATATTACCCTCTCCTAAACAGCGGCTTTCTTAGTGTACCTTAAAAATGTCACCACCACCGATCTCAGTCCTCTTCAGTGGCAGACTCTCCTTTCTGCTCCTGGAGGCCAAACACCCGAAAGTTATTTCTACACTCTCTATTTTCAAGATCGTCTATCTTCATCTGATAATCTTCATCCCTGGACTCCAGGTCGGACAGTCTCCCCTCAAACCTCATTTCCACCACATCAGCACTGAGCTTGTTGTTCTCCATTCCCTACAACTTGTTCTCCATTACTTCCACACGACCCCTGAGATCTAAAACGGAGGCCTGCATCTCTCCCTGCAGCACATGTATCTCCTGCATAATATCCTTTATGTCCTCCTTTGTAGATGGGGCCTGCATGCCTCCTCCTGACTCCAGCCTTGAAGGCCCACCCATCTCTTCACACTCCATTGCCTGAGGCTTTTGAAATCACTGCAGGAACCCTATGCCATCTCTGGCCCTGGCCACCTGTGTTCCAGTCCTCACAATCCCAGTATAGGTGAGAGAGCAGCAGTATGCAGTGTTACAAAGGCCCCCAAACTGCTCCACAAAGAAATGGTGAACGCAGGCCCAGTCAACCGCAGAGGCCCCCTCCTAGCTGCACAAGGGCCACTCCAGCCTATGAGGGAGGTTGCCCAGGGGTAATTCTTCACATCACAGCCCAAAAGTCAAAGCTGCTACTACAGCTATGCCAGGTCAACCTACACATATTCACCAGCCAGTCACTAAGTATCTCCAGGCTTTCCATGACTTTCCTTCCAGAGTCCAGTGTGCCCCTGTACCCTCCGTTGCTGTGGGCAAAGGCCTATCTCCAAGGCACTGTCCAGGTGTCTCTTCCAAGCTCAAACCCAGGCTTCACAATAGCCCAGACCCTGAGTTCCAGACTCCAAGTCCAGGAGGCGAGGGCCCACCACAAGTCACCAAAGCAGTAGGCACCTTGGCCCCTAGCTTATCACCTGCCAGGCAAGCCTCCACAGCCAAAAAACACCCCATGAGCTTCCAGATGCCCAGGTGCACTCCGGGGATGATGGAAGGCACTCGGGGTCTTTTGCGCATCTGCCACTCCCAGCTGTGGCCTCCACACCCGGCAATATCGCAGCACACAACCCAGATTGGACCCTCTCCGGAGCTCACTGCTGTTGCTCTCAACAATTAACAAGTCTCCAATCCACTACCACCGGAGGGTGCACACACCACTCACATATCTCCCTCTGTGTTAGCATCAGTGCCAAGCTCCACTAGTCAGAGGCCTGCTACAGCCTCCGAAGGGACCATTCCTGGGCGCACCAGGTAGCCGCTGACATCCGATGTACACTGCCAGAACTTTCTGGCAGCACCTCAAATAATCACAAGGCCGCCTGCTGTCACTGCCACTACCAAGTCTGGGATAGCAAGGCCACTGCACCCTCACACACAGGTGACCTCTGCAGGCCCACCAAAGGCCACAAATTTAGCAAATCGGCATCCCAAAGTGATCTGGGCCAGGGGCCGTCCCACTCTGCTCCAGGCAGCGGCGCAATGACCAGCGCCACCTCAAACGCTGCATCATGCCACGCTGATGCCACGATCCCTGTGTTCTCGCACCAGCAGGACTGCCTGGAGAATGGGGGAAGATGAAGGCCCCTCAACAGGTGACCATTCTGGTCCGTGCCCCCTGGTGGTCTTCTTTCTATTGCTTTTAAATGTACTCATGGCTTGGCTCCTCCTTATCTTTTTTTGCCAGTCTCAGACTATTCCCCCTCTCGGATTCTTCAATCACAGAATCTGCTTCTTCTTACTGTTCCCAAACCCCAGTGCGTCTTCCCATTTCTGATCTTTTGTCCTCTTATCCCCTAAACACTGGAATTCTCTCCCTCTCTCTATCCGCTCTTCTTCATCTCTTCATATTTTTCAAAGTTACCTGAAAGCTCATCTTCTCTCCCTTCTTTCTATTTAGTGACTTTCTGTTTCTCTCCCCCTCCGTCTGTTTTTAGTTGTTTTTTTTTGCATTATCTTGTAAATTGTACTGTTTTATAATATGTTTTAATAGCGCTTTTGGCAAAAGGGACTTTATAAATTCAATAAATGAAATGAAGAGTTTTTCTGATATAGGGCAACCATGGAATATCCAGGGCTTTCTACAAATTTAGGATATCTTTCAAAAATCTGCTTCTTCAGATCAGTCACATTATTGACCCAAACAGATATCGAGAAGCGAGTGGCGGCAAAATGTATTTTGAAGGAGATTGGAGTTTGATTAGTTTCTAAATATAATAGATTTTCTGAAGTAGCAGAAGAGACCTCCAAAATCCATTTGAAATGTTTTCTTACATTCAATGCTAGTTGTTCCGTTTCATTTATAGCACAAACGATAGCACCATGTGCAGCAATCCCGATCGATGTTGCCTCATAGACGTTTAATGCTGGTGTTACCGCTTGGACACCAAAAGATAAAAAAAACATACTATACCCTTGTTGCTTTGTTTCAGTCTGCCTGACACATACTCAACCTGAAATGTCCAAGACTTGGCATCAGAAAATCGAAAGCCTAAATAATCAAAATATCTGTGGCGCAGATGTTAGGCACTGCACACAAAATGGAACCACAAATCTTGGCCGCTCCGCAATCTCAGCTGAACCACCATGGATTAGTAACAACCCTGACCAGACCCAAGGCCAGAATCAGTAAGCCAAGAACCCCTAGGGCAGCATCCCTGCAAAACCAGTCCCAGCCCCCTGCCTTCTGCCACACCGCCATGGAGTGCCCTGAAAGAAAGACCCTGCCCACATTAGATGCAGACTTACAACAGACGTAGATAGCTGCCTCATATCTGCATGCCGGCTTTGTATGATGCGTGCTGCTGCTTGACCGCCTGCCCCCAGCCACTCCCTTCAATTCAAAAGGTAAGACTCAAGCATGATGTTAAACGATGGCTCTACAACCCACCTGCTGTAAAGCTACCCCAAGTCACAATGCAGGCAATACCTGTTCCTACTGACCCTGAGCACCTTCCTACCCGCAGCCCATGCCCTTCCCACTCAAAGCCACCATAACGCATACACTACAGGCTATATGCATAAGAATGCACATCATGCCCTCTCCAAGCACAGCTCGAGCCCTAAGCCAACACCTTCCAGCCCTGCCCGCATTCAGGGTACTGAAATCTATGCACCTACACTGCAACAAGCAACATGCGCACCTCCCTACACAGACACTCATATCCATCACCACGCCAGGAAATCTCGCCCATTGTATCATAAATCAAATGTAGGCTCAATATTCTATGTGCCCGAACCCGACCCACACTCCAGCCCACTCTCCCTAGGTGCACCACAATCAGGAACCATCTGCTTGTCCTCTGCACTAAGCCCAGAGTGCTCTCCTTAGCTGCAGCTACTGTTGCTTTCCTACCTGTAAGCTCACCTACCGGTCCCTAACTCACCCAGCCACAGAGCCCAGAGCTGCTCCCTCACATCTCCCTCACCCTAGCATTAGCCCTATGCACAGTCCATCTGCCCACCTAACCACAAACCAGTCACACTCTTACCCACAGGGTGACTCTACACACACACACACAGCCAAGAGGCCCCATGCGACAGTCGCAACCAAAACCCCAGCAAGGCATCCCCTCCCCACGCAGTCGCCAAGCCAGGACACTACTATCCTCAAAAATCATCCTGCTAGGGGACTTGAACCTAGGCCTCAATGATCCAGCAGACCTACAAGCCGATAAACATGCCAGGGCATTAGAAACCCTAGGATTCTCACAATGTGTCACCAACCCCACTCACATCAAAGGCTGCACTCTAGACTGGATTGCCAACCTCAACTGCTCACCTTCCATAATTTCCAAAGCTCCCTGCCCATGGACAGACCATCACATCATCCTCTTCTCCATCCCCAATCCCAGAAAGTTAAACAAGCCACCACCCCCTACCTCCTGCTCTAGCATGTAGCACACACAAACTGACTAAAGACAACCTTCTACCATTTCTAGAAGTACCCCTACTCAGACCACCATTCTCCAACGACCCCAAAGTCCTCACTGACATATACAGCTCCACACTAACCCAAGCAGTCGACGTTATAGCCCCTCTAATAGCACGTAGAGCAAAACCCATCAGACTCTCTAACTCATGGTACATCCCAGAGCTACTTGCACTGCGAAACAGTAAACATATTCCCTTTACCGCCTGACAAAAAAAAACAGCTGAATCCCTGAAACTAGAATTCAACAAGCTTTCAGCCAAATACAAAAAAGCTATCTCCTTAGCCAAAGCTGACTCCTTCAACACCAGGATTGCCAACACAAAATCCGACACAAGGGAAATCTTCTCTGTCTTCAGGGAACTCGAAGCTCCAGTTCCACCTGTGCAATCCTTCACCAAACATCCAATCAGCCACGCTAAAAAAATAGACCTCCTACACAGAAAAATCCAGACCAATCAGAACAGCCTGAATACCCCACACCACACAGTTACCACTACCACCTTGAACACATCCTCCCAGAAGTTCCCCCCTTTCACTTTCATAGAAGTCTATGCACCAGAAGTCCTTAGCCTATTGAAAAACCTTAAACATGCAAAGGGGATCCCTGCCCACCCACTATTATCAAGGAATGCACTCACACCCTTGCCCCTTTCTTCACCGCCTTTATAAACATGTCATAAACCTCAGGAGTTGTCCCAACTTAAGGAAGCATGTGTAAGGCCACTCTTAAAAAAACTTCTCTCAACCACACTACATCCAACAACTACAGGCCTATCATAACTGTCCCCTTCTTATTAAAAATTCTAGATATTGCAGCTTAACTACAGGTCCAACACTTCCTTGAAACTAATAAAATCCTAGGATTACGACAATCCAGCATCGACCCGGCCATGGCAAGGAATCAGCACTACTTGATTTAAAAAAAAAAGTTTTACGAGTTCAGAGAATTAGGCAAGTCAGCCCTTGTCCTCCTCCTAGACCTGTCAGCTGCCTTCAACTTAGTGGACCACAACACTCTCTGTCACCACCTCACTTATTTTGCCCATTTCTCACTGAAACCCACAGTCTGGATCTCCTAATTCCTAGAAGGAAGACCAATAAGAGGACAGGCATGTGCCACCCCCTCCACCATCCACTGCAGAGTCCCACAGGGCTCGTGCATCTCGCCCACACTTTACAATATCTTCACAAGACCACTGTTCAACATCCTTGACTCCATCAGAACAGCCTACATCAACTATGCTCATGACACACAAGTCCTACCCCCCCTCACCGGTAACTACGACACCAACACCAATAGCCTCAATACAGCCTACTCCACCATTCAGGCATGGATGGCTGACAACTGGCTGTGCCTCAATGGAGACAAAATGGAAATCCTTCTGGTTGGACCACAAGAAACCCTTAAAAAATTCAACAGAAAAGATTCAACAGCCAATACACCACATTCACCATAGACAACATACATATTCCTGGATCCTCATCAGTCAAAACCTTAGGAGTCCACCTAGACGCCACCCTCTCGATGTCCCGACAGGTTAGTGCTATTGCATCCTCTGTTGCCTACTCAACCAAACTACTCAATGCAGCAAAGCCTTAACTGTCCACGAGAACTGCCTCACTATTGCCAGAGCATCATTGGGTCAAAACTGGACTACTGCAATGTCCTCTTCGCTGGCATCTCCTCAAAAAAATCTAACGAAACTACAAATCATCCAGAATAATTCACTCAGAGCACCCTCAGCATTCCCAAAAGGGACCATGTAAGTGCAGCAAGGCGTAAAGCCCACTGGCTCCCTATCAGATGATGCATCTTTTTTAAAATGCTAGATATCACCCACAAGTGCATTGCTAAAACACCCCCCCCACCTCTCCAACAAGGTAACTAAGGCAAGCTCATCCAGACCCAGCAGAACACCCTACTCCCTTTGCCTTGTGCTGCCCAAAGTCAAACGCGCCAAAGCAGGTGGGGCCAGCTTCCCCTTTATTGCAGCCAGACATTGGAACTCCCTTCCAACTTCTCTCAGAGCTGAACCCTCTCACTATACATTCCGGAAAGCTCTCAAAACTTGGTTGTTCACCTAAAACCATGTATTCGCCTTCCCCTTTCGTTCCCAGTCCCCTCTCCTGTTCCCATGTAACTATGTATAACCCATACATGAACATTTGCAAGCATTCTACTGTACCTTGTAACACCACATAGACGCCCACGGGCTGTGGTGCGCTTTATAAATGAATAAAATAAATACTCTAGATAAGGCTATTAAATCAACATACAAAGTTGCAGATTATTTTTAGACTATACTTGCTACTGCGTTGTTCCTGTTCTTATTCGGCATACTTGTCCTGATATGCCTGTTTGGACATCTCTGACTATGCAGGATGCTGCTGCACATTCTGTTCATCTGTTGACAAATGCTGATGGCAACTACTGTTTTCTTTGCATTATTATTCTTTTGGTTCTGGCCCTGAATGTGATATCTAATGCCTGAAACGATCCCCTTTGCTGGAGAAAAGTGGCAAATGACTCCCCAAATGTCCCTTTCATTGATCACTCCTGAGTAGCCATCTATGCACACTATGGTACTATGGAAACAAATGGCCATTGGCACTGTGCTGACTTCAAAAGGAGGTATTTCTGGTCTTGGCACATCCGAATGCTGTACATTAATCTAAAGTATGATGACAATCTCACTGAAATTATCTCTCACATTAGAAAAATGTGTGTGTGTGTCCTCTTTGGTCCTGCCTCCCCGATTCTACTAGCTCATTAGGAGCCTTCATAATTCATGTCGTTTTAGGGATTTTTGCTATCCTGTTGGAAATTAGTTGCTTATATTTGTTAATCATATGTGCTTTAGACAGACAGTTAACAACCTGAAAGATCACGAAACGTTGTTATTAGTGAAAGTTGTTATTAATGAAGACCTCAGACGCGATGCTTGAGAAAGCCACTGGATTTTTGAGTTGATAATTCAAAGTATTTAGAAATGGGAGGTTTGTGGCCACCAACCTCAAAGAGGGATTTCGGTTGATGAAACATTCAATTGCATGTAATGAAGTTCCAAAAGAATATTGATTGAATTGTTAGTGAATTCCAATGAAAAATAAAAAAAAATACTGATCTAAGAAACATAGGTCTTACATGAAATACACCAGCCTGATATTTTTAGAGAGACTCTATATTGAATTATATGTGCTTTTATATGTGCTTACTGTCGGGTTGGAGTATCGAAACTTTGCTCAAAGAAGCAGCATTTTACTTGCATAATAACTAACTGCACACATTTCTGTAACCTTGCTTGGCTTACATTGTTGTATCCAGTGAAACATCTCCAAATGATTAGTGCAAACAGAGTGCGTGCTTTAATTGAACAATGAAAGCACATCTGCGCTGGTATCTCTTGAAGGCAGCAGGAGTGACCTTTGAAGAGCAAGGATTGTTCTTCTCCTCATAGAGGTCCAGTGTACTAAGTTGGAAGGCATACAATTCTCCCTAGTGAAGTCAAATAATATTCCTTTTATTGCATTCAAATGAATGTGTTACAAAAATGATGTACATTGTTATAAAGGGGGGGATATCAGCTTCAGGATTGTTTGACGATTTTGTGGTTTTCGTTTCTGCGATCACCATGCAACGCTACTATTAAACATTTTTCACACTACATTCACCCGAGAGTTGAGTCCAGAGTTTGTTTTCTTTACATGTTATTACTCTCACATGTGTTGATCCATGATATTATTTTAAAGCATCGCACAATATTTTTCAGGATTTGTCTCAGATTCAGGTACCTGTAAGTATGTGATGAGATGGAAATGTCTAATGTAGGAGCAGGGGGGTGTAAATGATTTATTTTTACTTACTTGTATTGTTACGGACCCATACCCCTCCACATAAATATTACATACATGTTCATTTAATTTAATTTATGTTGTATACATTTTCAGCAAATACCGTATATGCCAGAAATATAGAAATATCTTTAAAATGGACACTCTAATCTTGGATAAACATGCAAATTAAAAATGCATAAAAGTTAAAAAACAAACATACTTGACAATTATGAAAAAAAACAGACCAAACTGATACTAAAGATGAGATATGTGGGAGCAGAGGGTGGGAAAGGCACAGCTAGTGAATAAAAAAAATAGAGAAAAATAGAGCGAAAGAGAAAGAGAGAGAGATAGAGACAGAAAGACAGAGAGAGAGAGTCAAAAGGCCAGGCTTAATGGGGCACGGTGTGTTTTTCTGCTGCTTATGATATCCCATTTTATTTATTCATCAGCAGGGACAACACCAACATTCTGTATCTGTTGCAGTCCTCATTACTTTCCTTTCAATCAAGCATATTATCTTTCTTTTTCAGATTCCACACCATACACAAAAATGCAGTAACTCTAAAGGGTAGTCTCCTGGTGACTGTCACTTAGGCGGTAATCCATCATTTCTGTCATTAACCAATTGTCCACCTCTCTTATCAGGCATGCTTAGGAAAGAGAATGTTTTTAGATTTTCTCCAGAAGGTCAATGTAGAAGTAGCTAATCTTAGGACCAAAGGGATCTCCATTCCAAAATCTGGGTGCAGTGCATCAACAAATGCCTGTCTTTGTGTCTGTGCTTTATGAACCCAGGTAATCTCAGTAATACGATTTGCCTCTCTATCACTACCCACCAAATGAAGTTTAAAAGCCGAATTAGAAGGGTTTCCTGAATAGATATCTTCATAGGTCATACAAACCAATTTAAATAAAACACAGCTTTAAAAGGAAACCAATGTAAAGACTTCAAACTAGGACATAGTTACATTTTCTTAAACCTACAACCAATCTACTAACTGAGTTAAAAAACATAGCCAGCACTCTCAGAGTAGTCTTAGTTACTCATACCATTAGGGTATTACTACCATCTACATGACAGATGGACGAAAGTCTGAAGTACCGCCCAAAACGATTCAGCTGCTAGAAAATGGTTTATCCTGTGGAGCAAGGATAACTGAGACTCTGCAACTTGGGCCATTTTGCCACATATAGCCTCAAGTATAGTTTAGTATCTAGCAAAAACCCAAGTGAATTTCCAGAAATTATCAAAGACAGTGCAATAGCTCCAATTGCAAACAGATTCAACCAGGATTGAATCTTTCTCAATAGCTGATCAGGTCCAATCAATTACAAGTCTCTTTCAGAATGATCCAATTCAAAATCCTTAGTTTAGTTGCTGAAGGGCAGCACCAAAGGTGACAGACATCATCTTCATATGAAATAGTGAAGTTGAGCTTAGTGTTGTCTACATACTAATTAATGGATATACCATATTCTGCAATCAGATCTCCAGGCAGCTTCATATAGTGAATACAAATCATTGGTGACATAACAGATCCCTGGGGTACACCATAAATGACCAGTATGGGGCAGATTTGAAGGTCTCCTATAAAACAACTTGTGATCTATCAGTGATGGAGGAGTGGAACCGCTTGAGGACCCCCATCCCAGACTCCCATTCTCTATGCGAGAATGAAATGCAGTGCCTTCTGGTCCTTCATGACAACAGCAGTAGCAATATTGTATTACACAACCATACCATACAGCATCACTAATGCAACACATGTTATCCATCACAAGAAGAGTGACACTCTTAATACTATGATTAGATCGAAATCCTGATTGATAGGTCACGGGGAACCCCTTACATCTAATATGATCCTGTAATTGCAGAGATGTGACATTCTTACACATTTTACTTAAAATTGTGCACCTTCCAAACATCAACAAATAGATTGACTTTTTCTAATAAAGGGTTAATTAACTCATTTTAATTGTTTTGGTCAAAGGTGTTCAGGCAGTGAAAAAATATATTTCTTTTTATACCAGCACCAAAGCCATTGAAGACTACCTTTCAATATATTTAGCTTAAATAAAAGTCATAAAAGTAATATGTACGCTTTTTTCTGATAATTATTGCACTACATCTTTCTAGTGATGGCTTGGAAAAAGTTTCCAAGAAACCTTGTTCAGAAATTTTAATGTAAAAGTTGTTCCATGAAGGATACTCAAACTCTGCACAAGTAAACTGAATGTTGCTAATGTATAATGTATAAGTGATTAAATCGTGTTGGCAGATTACTGCACATCCGAATTTGTCAAATACAATTTGGTCACAGTCTTTTTTATCGAAATTGGCCACAAATAAATGTAAGGGGTGGAATCATGTATATTAATATAGGGGGGGGGGCTCAGGGGATTGCAGGGGGTCTCACCCCACATATATTTACGGCCCATTTGATAGATAGGGAAAAAAAAAACTCAACCAAATCGGATTCAACCAATTAGATTCGAGGCAATCAACCCAAACTGATTAAACCTGTCACATAAATCTACACATGGCCCCAGTAGTTCTGGTCTTACTGGCACAATATCTGTTTCACCTGTCGTAGCAGGGAATTTTCTTCATTATCTGTAAAAAGACATTGCATTTTTTATCAATATGTTCTAGCCCTTTTCAGACTTTCGACATCTATTGGATTCCTTGATATGCATCAGATCTTCCCTAAATTCCCTGATGTCCCATTTATAAAAAAACTAATTGTCTAAATACCAAGGGCTGTGTGATTTCTTTTGCAAATTATTTAATAGAACTGGAATTAAATCATACTGCTTATTATTTTCTTTTTAAATTTCATTTTTTAAATTTCACTGGGTTCATCAGGTTTTTCTATACTACTTCCCTTTGTAGTCCCTCTAAACACCATAAAATAGCAAGTACCCCAGGCAGGTTTTGTGTCTACATTTACATTTACATTTATTTATTTATACCGCGCACAATTGACCCACGGGCATGATGGCGCAACAAAACAAACAAAAAAAAAGAAAGAAACAACATTAAACTAAACATAAAGGGCCTGATTCATGGAACGTTTTCCTATGGGATTGCGCCATTATAAAACACTTCCATGAATCAGGCCCCAACCCTAGCATTTAGAGATAACAGTAGTGAGGCAGGGTAAAATACAAGACTAGGGAATAGCCACTCAACTATAATCAATAATTCAGCTCAACATAATATCCAACTTTGAGGACTGTGATAGATGCTTGAAATTAGTGATTCTATTTAAAAACTCAGGTAAGCTACTCAGTCCACATCCCACCACAATACAGTCTGTATTGTCCTCATTATACCAGTTCTCGATATGGATTCTCCGTATAACTCTAAAGTCTGAAGGTCTAAAACATTTGGGAGCCACTTCTATATTAAGCCAAGCTACAATTTTGTTCATTAAGGCTTCTCTTGATTCAAAGTAGGAAGGTTTTTCTATATTGGTTATTATAATGTTTCTAGAGTCCAACACAGCATTTCTTATAGTAGGATCAATGATTTTAGTCATTGTGGTTTTTTTCAGTCATGGATCCCTGTGACCTATAGAGGCCGAAAGTCCCATGGGCTTGATAGTTGGGCAGCCGTCCTTTAATGGATCTTCCAACCCCTGACTAATATCAGGGGTTACTACTTTCATCTGTAATGATATTGCTGGATAGATAGAAGCAGTGGGCTCAGTTTGAGTTCCTTGATGTAATCCAGAATGGTCAATAGACCATCCCTACTAACGTCATGCAAGAAAGGAAATGTTCACGACTGTGACATGTCCCCAGGGCCTGCAGCAGCTGGTCTTTAAAATCAGGCCAATTAGATGTATCATTAGGGGAGTCTATTCCACAACTGGCACCTTCAGGCGTTTTGCTGATTTGCTGAACAGTAGGAGACACCGACGGACGGGACAGTTCAGGTGAAGAACACGATGGAGGAGCAATGATGGTTCTAATATCGCTATTGAGATGTTTATTATCCCATAGCAACTCAGAGAGAAGGCTCTGTTCCCTTTGGAGCATCTCTCTTCTTTAAGCGCGTAGGGCTAGGACCTCTGAAAAATGACTGCCTTTCCCCTAATATTCCTTTAAGTGCAAAGGTGAGTGGTATGAAGTTTGGGCTGCCTCTCCCCCCATGTTACTTGAAATACTGGGATACTGTGGTGTGGAAACACGTTCCGCCTCAAGAGAGCGGACTGTGTTCTTGTCCTTGCTTGACAAGGACTGCAATCTATTAGTTGGCATGATTGGGATTTTGGATATACCGTGTAATAGCCCAATGTAGATCCAACACGTTTCCCTCATGGAATTCAACCAAGAAGGAATGCAGGTCACGAACCACCACTCACTTTACCTGCACATCAGCACTATTGAAGTTGTGCCGTGATACACTGGTGAGACCTCCCGGTCGAACCCCACAGGGCCACTGGGTATTACTAACAGAAAGGGCCAAGGTAGCTGTGAGACTCCAGAGGTTTAGGAGTGAGCGAACTCAGATACCCCATTGCCCCGGTACCACGTTGCCAAAAACTCGCCCGCAGCTGACCTCAGTAGCCTTGCCCTCCTCTCCAAGGACCACGCCTGGCGCAATGAAAACTTGCAGCTCCTGCGTTGCGAGTACTAGAGTAATGGACCCAACTCAGTGTGATCCATCAAGCCATGCTGCCTGTCTAGGATTATGTCTTAACCATAACATCTGCATACTGTAAGTTGCAATATCTCTATTTTTAATTTCATTAATGTAATTCTCATCTGCATGCCTATTACGTTTTGTTGGTATTATGCTTTTGTGTTGAACGTATTATCTGGGAGAGATCAATGATTTCCCAGTCTGGCAAATAGGGCATTTGTGAGGTGGAGAAGTAGGATTTAATTTGGAGATGCAGTTCTCTATTGGCTGTGACTTTTAGGGGTATCATCCAGGTGGATTTAAGTTATAATGAACCTGGTATTTAGATAAAATGTAATGAACTGTAATATCTTTGACATTATTTTCCAACACTATTGATACACTACAGACTGTATGTCAATGAATTGGATTCATAGAAATAGGTAACCATGTGTGGTGTGCTGAGCTGTGCCAGGAAGTACCCACCCAACACCCAAATTGAATAGGCACAAGCAAATTGAGGGCCTTTAATGAGGGCAGCATGTCATAACCTTCAAGAACATTCTGCGATCCAAGGCATTATTGCACATTCAGAGTACTGTTTTCTTCAGATTCTTTTTTTACACAATGGATAAAATGCTTTTTAATCTTAAACAGACCTACAAAGAAGATGCAAGCCAAAGTCCCCTTCCTTTTGTCCATGGCAGCCACAGAGAGAGAAAGAGAAGTCAGAGTCATCAGGAAAGGGGCATTGTTTTTTTAATGTTTTGTGGGTGGTGGGGATAGATGGGTAGCAGAGGCAGTGAACCAGAGTAGCACACAGATTGCTTAGAATGTGTGATTACGGCATTAGTATCGCTGTGTGCTCTGAAGAACCGGATTGTTTCCAGCATCGCCTGGGATGCTATGACGGTTCAGAAGGTAACTATACCTGGCCAGTCATGTACTCACAATATGTTTGCTCTGATGGAGGTGGCCTTAAAGACCTAAAATGTAGATCAAAATTATCATTATCTCAGAGTTGGTTCAGGAGTGGAGCACAGTAATACAGCATGCAGAGGTTAATGTGCCATCATTAAAACATCCATATCCATTGTAACATAGAGGCGATAGAGACAAACCATGGCTTAGTTTTGGCACATATGCAAGGAACAGACTGATTAAAAGGCACTTTCAGAGATGCCCATCATAATATTCAACAGTCTGGTAGTAAACAAAACACTTGACAATCTAATGAAATGAACACTGTGTGTCCATATTAACTGTAGTTTAACGGATGTAGTAGCTTAAATGAACAGTTATTGCATGACAAAAAAAAGTGTGCCACTACCTTATGCCCCACTAACTTCAGAAAATGTACAAGAACAGGAGAAACAGAACTTGATCTCTACACTGTGCTCTAAGATACATAAATAACCAGCTCGTCAATCTTATCACACGTCTGATTTTCATTTCTCCACCAAAGACATAACCATTAATAGACAATGGATTAGAAGTAGGACGATTTACATATCGCCAGGGGTGGACTGGCCTATAGGGAACTCTAGAGATTTCCCACTGGGCCTCTGCATTCTGGGCCTCTTTTGTGTGGCATTTCCAAATTTTCTCATAGGAAAAGCATTGTGCTTGCTGAAAATGTATCATATGGAGCCTCTTTGAAAATGATTTCCAGGGCCTCTTTTAATTCCCAGTCCACCCCTGCATATCGCTCACACTCTCCTGATGGTAACTTCTTTGAAGGGTGCTGTTACCGACTCTAATGTGTACTTTCCCTTGATTTCTCTGAGGTCCTCTGTAAGGAGAGATTAGGTTATGGTCGGGAAGTCAAGCAATGTTCCAGTGCTGTGAAATGCGTGAACACCACACCTCAGGCTGCTGGGCTAGGTCTTGGCCCCTCCTGAGAAGTACATGGCGTATGTGATGGTGTGCTGCTTTAAACCTGACCCACAATGACAGAAGCATCCTTGTTGCCAGGGAACCATTCTACCATAAAACTTACATTTTACTTCACCTCCTCTTCTCTCCCGTACTTTGTATGGAATTTTGTGATATGGTTGGCAGAGAATGGGCTAACCACTTCGCCTGTATAAAAGGATTGAAACGCCTGCGGTCCGGTAGAGCAGTCCTCCCAGGAGTCTGTGCCTGCTGGCATTACATGCAATACCTTTCAACTTCTGGTCTAACGTGTCTTATTTGGTTTCCAATTGAGCAAGACAGGGGGAGCAGGACGAGCTAGTAACAGGTGTATGGAAGGAAAGGTCTTCAAGACCCCCCTGTCCTTCATTCTCTCCAACGTGCAGACGATGACTCGTCCAGCAGCCACCACTGCGTCTGTGGCCAGGGATGCGGGGTGGCTGCGGGTCGACACATGTGGCTGCAATACTCAGCCAGCAGCATGGTACCAGACTCCATTTTGTGGCAAGCTCCGACTCCATTTTGGACATAATAACTTAGGCCTCTCAAACACAACCGGTCTGCAGGGCTGCAACTCTCCCCTCCTGATCGCGCACAGCGAGCCAGGCACTTCCCTCGCCCTCCTCCCCTTGGCGTCCCTGCTGCAGGCCTGTTCTCATGGGAGACTAGGCGCAAACAAGTTACATGACAAACACTGTATCTTTCACCTTCCACAGTCCATCAGTGACCTGCAGATAACCGGCCCGAAGCTGGGGTTTGAGGAAAACAAGCTATCTCCATAAAACTTGTCCTGTCCCCTCGCAGACCCCACATTTATGACATATGCTGTGGATAACCCCCCAACCCTGTTCCCCGTTTGAAGTGCCAGACACGCATACATAGCCCGTGTGCCACCCTGTTTCACCCATACAGCTAATCCCTCTGCAGGGACTATAAATTCACTTCTGTTGTGATATGCTACGAGATTGATTGTATATATTGAAATAAGGTGACCCTCACCCATCCCAGATTGCACGCAGAGCCATGAATTGTATGTTTAAGCCTCTCATCATCGAGCAAGGATTATTGTTTGTTACAGACTACACGAAGCAATATAATATATACTCAATGATTTTCTAAAAATGTACGATTCCCAATATATTCTATTAGTATCGCAATATGTATGGTTTATTATGATGTGTGTCAACTGTATAATAGAGTGCCCTTTGTAGCATGTATATAACCCCCCGAGCATTGAAAGCATGCACCCCATATTGCAAGTAAAACTTTGCACACCTCTTAATGTACTTACACATACACTGGCCTATTTTTGCCTCATTCGTATGATTCATGTGTACCCCCCGCAAAATGTACGAGACATGGCCCTATATTGGTTTGGATAAACTTTTACTTTTTGACTTCACCCACACTTGGTCTTGGTCTCATTCCCATCTGGGGTGTGTCCATCAGTGACTTTCACTGACGAGTTATAAATGCCTTTTTGGGGGACGCTCACTTTCACAGGTGCTGAATATGATATAGTCACATAGTGTTAATATCTTTAGGGTAAAGATTGTGCAGTGTATCACCCCAATATATTATGGGATGCTTATAGTCTCCAAAAGTGGCCAAACTCTCAATAAGAATATAGGGCATGTTATGGGGGGCCTTTTGCCCTGGTTGAAGCTTCCATTTACAGTGTCCCACTGATATGGGGCAATATTTATGCACTAAACTCCAGAGAAGGAGAATTTGTATGAATTACTCTTCAATAAATTGGGCCTCATTACAAGTTTGGCAATAATTCAGAAGTTCCACAGAAGTACAGCCAAACTCAAATGATGTTTCCCTCACTTGCTCCCTCGGAAATATGATGGCATTACAAGTGGTGGTATGTTAGTGTAATTCCCCATTTTTGGAATACGTAGGACTGCATGAGAATATTGTTAGAATTACCATGAGTGGTATGTTCACTGCAGTATTTTAATGATATTTGATTGTGAAGTGCAGGATTTTACTCCAGCTATATGTTTAAAGAAAATCCTTAAATTGACCATCAAAACTCCTAGTATGCTAGTGCAGTAATATGGGAGTAGAGTGGCAGTACTCAAATTAGGTACACTTTCCCACAATTGTAGCCATACCACTGTACTGGTAATGAGGCTCACTGAATTAATAGTCTGGTACATAGTTACAGCTGGGGATTTTAACATAATACAGGATCACTCTCTTGACACATTGGACAGGCAGTCCATTGCAGATCAACAGGTTTATCCAGAGATACACTCTCTCAAGTATTCTTAACCATAACTATATCGATAGTGACTTTACTTTCTTTAGAGCCTGTGGTACTCATCCCCAAATTGACTTATTTTTGATGCCATTCTTGAACATGTTCTCTGATGCAAAGTTTGGAAATAATGATTTCAAATCATGCACATATATCATTGGACTTAGACATTTCGATGATTAGTCTATTTACATGTCATGGATACAGAATCCCTTTCTCCCCACTGGCAACAAAATTGTTATATAGACTCAGCACTTGGGTTTAATGCAGGTTATTTTGAAGATTCGTTTGTTTCTTGGGATATCCTTAATGCAACCATTAGAGGGACTAGATATTCTGCACAGGCCAGACTTGGAAGAATAGGATGGTTAAATTAGAAGCCATTATAAAGAATAAAGATCTGGCATGTAGAAAGCCCACTAGAGACTAACCTGACATCCCTCAGAGAGGAAAGAAGTACACCGAAGGTTCTGTTGACACATGAAGGGACATATTTTTCACTAGGAAGGCCTCTACAGTTCAGGAAAGAGCTCAGGAGCTTCCTCTTCAAGGAATGGCTCCACCTTAACACCTAAGCCCACTGCACTCCCCACCCGAGACTCAGTGATCTGCTGCCTGCTGTTTTACCACCATGCTGTCAATTGCTCACCCTCTCTTGTTAGCTCTCCGTTTCTTGCTTCTATGCTTCCCTCACTGTGTTCTTCCCACTCGGATTGTAAAGTGCACCATTGCATCCTGAAGCTAGGTCCACACTCAATAAATACAATAATAATGATAATGATAAAAATAATAATAATAATAATAATAATAATAATAATAATAATAATAATAATAATAATAATAATGATGATGAAATTAAGTAGATAATTCCCTGTTACCGAGTTGTAAGAGAATTGATGAGACTAGGATGATGGACTGCATTATTAAAGGGAATTGGAAATACTTTTTCCTCTAACAAGAATATAAACATTTAGGCAGCTTCTTCTGGAAACTTGACATTCTACATTTGAGTCCGAAGATTGGCACATTTTCTGCTTTTTGTTTTTGTCCAGTATTTTTATTTCATACACAGAGCTTAAAACACAAAAGGGTAAAACAATTAACAAATCACACATAGCAATCACATATACAAATCATGAATAATATACAACAATAGATCAAACTTCTATTTGAATCACTCATACTAATTAAATATATAAAAGTCAAATGCATAAATAACTTGGTACCGCATACTAAATATACAGTTTTAACAGGAACATTTAAAATTGAGCCTAGCCATCATGCTCATAACTGGGTTCTGAAAATGTTCTAGAATCCATACAATTCGAACATCTGCAGCTTGAGAATACATTAAAAAGATAATTCACATTGTGTAATGTTCACATTGTTAAGGACTCGAGCAATACACTGCTTTAGATGGGGTAGCCCCTTTCCATGAGGTCAGGGAGGTGAGGCCACCACCCGATAGTAGCCCTGGGGGTGGTACTCAGTGGGAGGATATCATGGGGAGGGAGAACCCCCTTGAGAGCACTATCCATCTTGGGAGAATGCAGTATCCCTCTGACCCACTGACCATCCCTCAAAACCCCTTCAACTCTATACTACCCAATGACCCCATGTGTCGTTGCAGTATGTCTCAGGCAAGAACTAATGCAATGGGGAAGAGGCCGTTAGTAAAGATCACAGACAAGAACGAGTATGTTCGAGTGATCCTATTGGTCAGCTGCCATTCAAAGGCAGCAATGGAAGTGAACAATAACATCTTCATTGTCGGCTTGGCAGGAGCAGAGCGAGTGCCGGGTATGCGCAGGAGAGCAAAGCAGAGAGGCAGACGATGTCCAAGAGAGAGATGCACTCATGGAAGACCTGTGATGCAAAAGGCAGACCAGAGAAGAGGAAACTTACCTGCTGGTGACCGAGGATGCTGGAGTGTAGGTAAACTACAGCCGAACTGCAAAGGAGATGCACAGTCGACCGGGGAAGGTCTTGTTGAGCCAGAGAAGTTGCAAAGCTCCTGGGAGACCAACGAATAACCAGATGGTGATGGCCAAGACCCTAGAGGTACAAGGACGGCTGGTCCCAGGGTTGGGGAGACCCAGAGAATATGTGAGGCCGGAAGCGGAGAATAGAAGGAAAATTACCCAGGGTAGAGTGACCTAGTGAAGGGGGCCTGGGTCCAATATCAGGAGAGCATACCCCAACCTGTAATAAAGGGGAACAGGAACTTTACAGATTCAAAGGGAGTTTGCAGACCTTGGCAGCAGACTAAACCAAGGCTGTGGATCAAAGAGGAATTAGCAAAAGAGTATGCTGTGGGGGTCTGGGACCAATATCATGCAGGCATACCCTGACCAGTAATAAAGGGGAAAATTAACTTTGCATATACAAATGATACTCACAGACGTTTGCAGGGGAGCACACCTAGGGTGTGGCTTGAAGAAAATCAGACCAATAGAACTGGGAGAGTAACCAAGTGAAGAGGGTCTGGTACCCCACTTGGGAAACACACCCCAAACAGTATGAATATACAAGACACTCAAAGACCTTGGCAGGAGAGTAAACCAAGACTGTGGTTCAGAGAGAGATTAGACAAAGAGGACATTGTGAAGAACCAAGTGAAGGGGGTCTGAGGCCCACGTTTGAGAAGTGCACGGCAAACCGTAATCAAGGGGAATATGAAGTTTGTGGGTACAAGTGACACTGAGAGACCCTGGCAGGAGAGTAAACCAAGGCTGTGGGTTAGAGAGAGATCAGACAAAGAAAACGTTGTGAAGAACCAAGTGAAGGGGGTCTAGAGCCCATGTTGAGGAAGTGGACCCCAAACTGTAATCAAGGGGAATACAACGTTTGTGGGTACAAGTGACACTCAGAGACCTTGGCAGGAGAGTAAACCAAGGCTGTGGGTGGAAGTGAAGACCCATAGAGAGAACTGTGAATCCAAGAACAATGAGTACTCTACTTGACAGGAGAGTGGACCAAGAGGAGAGGTACTCAAAAAAGGTTGGGAACCCTCAGCACAGTTTGGGAGAGAGAACCAGGCTATTCTTCATTGGCACAATGCCTGGAAGCCAGGCCGGCCTGCTTAGAAAGGGTCAGGGACCCTCAACACAGCTTGGGAGAGAGAACCAGGCTATTCGTTCTCATAGTCATACCTGAGAGGGGTACTGGAAGAAGGGTCTGGGACCAGTAGCAATTTAGAGAAAAATCAGACCACAGTCTGGGAGAGAGAACCAGGCTATTCTTTATCATCGCACTATCTGGGAGTCGGGATCTTCCCACCAAGGGGCTGGGACCCTCTTGACGGCTTGGAAAAGGTGTCCCTGCCATGCTTCCTTGTTGTCGGGCCTCAGAACAAGGGCTGATAAGTACAGATAAAGACTCATCTTGAAAACTGAAGACACAGATACATTCTTTGATAACTTGCAAATACGCAGGGGAGAGGGAATCAACCCCTTGAGTTTGTGGAACTTTTGTTTGCTTTTCTACACTTTTGGTTTTGAACTACAAGGCTAGGCTGCAGATCGGCAGCTGAGAGACATTTCCCTTTTCACCTTATGTTGAGTTTAGCTTCTGAGGAATAGGTCAGGATTTGGACACAGGATGACAAACTTTATATTGGACATTCTGACACAATTTCATTAGCTAGTGTTACTATCCATGTGTCAAGTCTTTCTCCTACACCCTCACAAGATTTAGACAAAGACTTAGAATAAAGCTTACAAAAAATAATGAGTGCATATGGGACTCCATTGATAAATATTCACATTTCCAAAACTTATCATAATTGCGATAAAAATTGCATAAGAATTTCTGATCTGGTAGCTGATTACATCGGATTCTTGCGATGAATGCCCTTGCTTGCCTATCTGATACACATATTAAATAGTTAAATGCAGTAAATGGAAAAAAGACATGTAAGAGAGGTTAGTTTTCCTATTTTGTCATTGCTGCCATTGTCTTGCAGTTTTTTGTTTGTTTGTTTGTTTGTTTGTTTGTTTTTTTCATTTATGATGCACACCAGACCCGAAGGTAAAAGGGCGCAGCAAAACAGGATATGCGAAGCTTGGCTTTCATGGTTACAGCAAATAAGGTACAGGCAATGGCAGTTACTTTGATACAGATAATAATATACAGTCAATGACCGGGCTACAGGAGATAATATACAGATCATAATATACAGGCAAAATCAGTACCATGGATCATAGGGGGAGGGAGAGTAAAGATGGTTTGGAAGGGAGTATATGCAGGGAGGTGGGGAGATAGGCTGGTGTGCAGTGCTAGTTGATATAGAGGATTTCAACTGGTTGATGCAGCTAGATCTAAATTTGAGGTAGGATTTCTCAATACTTAAGTGATGTGGTAAGGAGTTCCATACTTGCACCACTTGGACGTGGAAGCTGGCACCCCTGCCCTTAGTCAGTTTGAATCTAGGAATGATGAGAGTATTGATGTTGGAGGTTGCTGGGGGTCTAGAAGATCTTCTCTCTATAAATCTATCTGTGAGATAGCGAGGAGCCACATTATTCAAGGCGTTATGCGTAAGGGATGTAACTTTTAAGAGGATTTTATCTTGGGTCGACAACCAGTTGTTATTACACCTTCTCTTTGATATGTGTGATCTTTTGGAGATGCCGAGGGCTGCTTCCAAAGCATTATTTTGTAAAATTTGGATTCTGCAAGGGATGGCCTTATTAGCACCAATGTATAGAGCATTGCAGTAGTCAAGCCTGGATAAGATAATGGCTCTGGCTAAAATAATGCAATTGTCGTTAGAGATAAAGTATTTACCTGCTCTGGTGATCTTACGGGTGTAAGTTAAAGAAAAGTTAAAGAAAAGGGTGGCGTCCAAGTAGAAGCCAAGTAGAAGCCCTGTTTCGTCACTTCCTTGGATACCATGATAGTGTTCCCATCGATCTTAAAGGAAGAGTAGTCCTGGCCTAGCTTTTTATCTTTTTATCTTTTCCAATATTTCCTGATGCATTTTCAAACATTCTACCTGCTTTCAAAGATGTCGGTGTCTTTCTTTCATAATTTACCCCATTACAGCAATGTCTTTGATCTAGATCTAAAACAGTTCTCAAAATAATACTGGAGAAGATAGCTTTTTCATTAGACCTAACTGATAACCTCTATAAAACTGGGGTTTTTGTAAACCATTTACAATTGTTATTAAGTTATATTCCAGATATAACAACATGTTGGTCGTGGAATGCATAAGCTTGATAACTGTCTTTAAAAATGTTCTTTGGGCCTTAGATATTGTTGACAGTGAAGCTGTTGTCCACATACCGCCTGCATATCTAGCCATGCCACCTGATTTGGCTTTAGATACTGTAGTTGTGACTTTAACAGTCTTGCCACCATCGTGAGCAGGAAAACAGTGAATGCCTGTGTTGTCTTGTGCTAATGAGGTAGTTTATGAAATTCTTTGTAACGTTTCTTCTAAATCCTCAGCAGGTGTATCTTTCCTTCCTTCTTTTTCTTTTTGCAGATATCCATAAATACGTTTTAACCATAATGACAAAGATTAGCTCCATGTACCCTTAAAGTACAAAATGGGAACAATTGTAGGCTAGTTGATGGCTTTTCTGAAGCTTTTCTGAAGCCTTCATAAGGTTTATAAACAAAATGTAGTTGGATCAATTTTCTCCTCCTCATGTATGTATATATAGAAGTGATTAGGGACCCGACTGCAAAGTTTCATAAAAATCTGTTAAAAAATAAAAAAGTTATTAAGAAGTCAAAACAAGTTTTTTCCATCCTATTTCCCATTTATTTTCCCATAGACTAACAAGGTCAATTTATGCCAAACCGCACAGCCCAAACCGCTGGATGGATTTGAAACAGGTGTGAAACAACTTGGGCACAAAGCATTTATAAGAGGCCTTTTTGTGGTTTGGGGTTATTCTGTGCAGTAATTTTTTAAATATTTGACGGAGAAGGGGGGTGCCACCCTCTCCAAAATAGATAGCTATATCTTGTGCAAATAGCCAAAACCGGGTGTTTTTAGAAATGAAACAGGTGCCATTTTATTTTTCTCTCAATGCAAGAGATAGCTGTGGCTATGTCCGAGGATACTGGAAAAGGAAACGTAGGAAAAAGGCCATTTGCAGATCAGAAACATGCAAATTGCATCATGCTAGATGTGTGGGGGTGGCTAGGCGTCAATGTGCGAGTTAGATGGGTTCTAGGGACTGATCTTGCAATACAAAACTTTATGTGGCTTCGGCAAAGGCTGCCATCTCAAAGCAAACTGCGTCACAGAAACAACGCGTGTTGTGGGGTGAAAGGGAGCAGGCTGGGGAGATGAGGAGGACATCTGGGGTTTGGGGGGAGCTGGCACAGATGAGTGGGGCACGTGGTGAGGGCCTGTGGGGCCAGGAAAGCATTTTATTTTTCAGTAATTTTTCCCAATAACCGCAGCTATGAGGGACCACAGACAGCCGAGAGTATGGTAGTTCCGTCCCCGCGGTTATAGTATTTTTTCTTTGAAATATATTTTTTAAGTTATAATGACGTTGGGGGTGAAAAATCATTGGCCATGGTTTGGAAAGCCATCCAGTGCTCCCATTTGTGCAGTAACCAGGACAGACCCTGCTTAACCTCAAAGTGAGGAAGGGGCCAGCCTCCTCCATTAGTGTTTTAAAAAGGACAGTAGGCATGGACGACCACCACAGCTAGTGGTCTGGTAGTATTCTCAAATATACAGTGGGCATGGCCGTAGGCTGTGGCCAATGGCCAGGTTTGGAAACAATCTTTGGAAAAACAAAACCCTTGAAATTCAAGGAAAAAACATTAGGTGCAGGGATGGTAAGGTAAGCAATACATTGTAACAAAACCTTTGAAATGCAAGGAAAAAACGTAATTTGCATGGATGTTAAGGTGAGAACTTAATGCACCAAACCCCATGAAATTCAGCCTAGACCACTTTAACATTGCACCCTTGCTGCTCAGCCTATGACCACAATGATGACATCACAGGAGACATCACAGATGACTTCACTGATGACATCACTGTTGGCATCACTAATGCTATCATCTATGACATACAGACAAGTCAATGGGCCTCATCACGACTTCAGCGGTAACCCTTAAATCCGGTGGTAGCGCTATTACCGCCGGATTTAAGGGTCTGCCAAATCAGGGCTTCGGCGGATTTCGCCTCAGCTCTGAGCTGGGGGGAAATCCGCCGAAAATTCACGCTATTACCGCCGGCGGGAAATCCACCGGCGGTATTAGCGCAAAGATTCCCCATTGAGTCCAATGGGGAATGGGGCATTCCCGAATGGGCTCAGTGGGGAATGGGGACTTGCATTACCGCCGAACTCGTGATCCGGCGCTATTATTTTACTTTGTACAGTATGTGTTTCATTTCAATTTGAACATGTTAACTTACAAAAGACACTCAGAAAGAAAAAAAATATATATGTACATGTTTTCAAGCAAATGTTGAATTTTAAAACTTCATTTCTTTTCTATATATATAAATTTAGAGTAATAATCACTTTCTTTTCAATACCCATGTATGAACATTCTTAAAATTCATCATAATACTAAGTTGTTCCTTGTTTTTAAAGCACTTCTAATGCCATTTAGAAAAGAATACATTTACACACTTTTGTTACAATTAAACAATTGAGTATTTACATTTCTTTATTTTGAAACATTGTACATAATTAGGGATCAACATGTGTCACTTTCTATTTATTTCTACTAATTTATTTTGTAAATGTATATACATATTATATCATAGTGAAAATGTCTTAGACATATTTTGCACAAACCAGAACATTCTAAGCAGTGTACTATTTATCATTCAGATATCATCTTTTACCAACGTACTACGAAGGAAAGCTTCACAAGTAGCGTATGATGCATTTGTAGCTGTTCACTGTTTTAAACAATGTACTCATTGTTATAGACTATTCTAAAATGCTAATATAACATCTGTAGAAATGTAAGGGTGTCTAAAAATGGGCAAATCCGTAGAGTAATCTTATGTCTTTTGCTATTAGATAATTAATTGTTGATGTAATATATGATGCTACTAGCGATGTCACCAGTGATGTCATCGGTGATGTCACAGATGATGTATTTAGTGATGTCACCAGTGATGTCCCCAGTGATGTCATCTGTGATGTCCTCATTGGGTCATAGATTGCACAACAGGGGTGCGTAAAGTTAAGGTGGCTTTGGCTGAATTTCAGGAGTTTTGTTGCGTTCTCAACTTAACGTTCCTGCAATATACATATGCATGGAAAACACACTTTAGTGAGGGCACAGTGGAGCTGAATATGTTCAGTGCAGCAACACCCTTGAAATTCGGGGAATAGATTTTAGGGGAAGTGAGCCAAGCCACTTAGGACATGTCACATGCCATCAGGTTCTGATTTAATGCCACAAAAACTGGCCGATGCTGAAAGTGAGCCACTGTATAAATGATGCCCCTATTGTGCTGCCCCTAAGCATACTAATGACATCATAAATTACATCACTGATGATATCACATATGACATCAGTTATGGCATCATGAGTGACATCACTGGTACAGCAGATCACACGTGCAAGAAAGAGAGATGCAACATTTTTAAAAGTGTGTTTCTGCATATAAGGGTGGATTGTGCTAGGTTGGAGTTTGCATTTAAAAATACTGTCCACTTAAAACCTGGGTATTCTTATTCATCAGTGTTACTCTGTATTGATTGAGCATTAGCCATTATCTCGAGTACCTTTGCCACTCTGTTCTAAAAACAGCCCCCTATGCAAAGAAGACATCTGAGTACTCTGGTTATGACTTTACAGCTGTCTGCCAAAGAATACAACATACATATGACACAGCTAATAAAAGACGCTGCCAGAGACCTATCACAGCTAATAAAAGACGCTGCCAGAGACCTATCACCATTTATCTCCAAACTGGTCAATGCATCCTTCTCTACAGGCATCATCCCAGCTAATCTAAAACAATCCTGGGTGCTCCCGTTGCTTAAAAAGCAAACTCTAGATCCTCTTATCCCCACCAATTACCGCCCAATCACTACAGTTCCGTTTCTGCTAAAGATCCTGGACAAAGTGGCCTATATACAGATTCAAAACTACCTTGAACTGCACAAACTACTAGGAACTAGACAATCTGGCTTCCGCCCACTACACGGAACGGAAACAGCCCTGATTGACTTAAAGGCCCAAATAGACGAACTGAGAGATCAGGGCAAGACAGCCCTCCTCCTCCTACTAGATCTCTCAGCTGCGTTTGATCTTGTGGACCACAAAGTCCTCTGCAAACACCTGGACGTTGCCGCTCACTTCTCCACCCAAGCCATCAGTTGGATAGAATCCTTTCTAAGTGAGAGAACTATGAGAGTCTTTTCCCCTTCGGCAGCAGCTGACCCTATACCTATTACTTGTGGAGTCCCTCAGGGATCCTGCGTCTCTCCGACCCTCTACAATATATTCACCAAACCTCTGTTCGACGATCTGGACAATCTCGGTATCACCTACACTAACTATGCAGATGATACACAGATTCTCTTCCCACTTTCTGGGGATCACAGCAGGGATGGGGAGTTGGTGAATAGAGTGTATCTCATCATTCAGGCATGGATGGCCACTCACGGTCTTTGCCTGAATGATGATAAGACAGAGTTGATCATTCTGGGCACACAAGCTAATATTAACAAATTGGGCCCGGATTACTCAGCCTTCAGCATAGACGGAAATGCCATTAAAGTCTCGAGGGAAGTAAAAACACTTGGTTTCTATCTCGACTCTACCCTGTCCTTCACTAAACAGGTAAACTCCCTAGCCTCCACTACTGCCTACACTTGTAAATTGATCAGAGCAGGCAAGCCCTTCCTGTCCAATACCAGCTGCCTAATCCTGGCTAGAGCCTTAATTCTTTCCCGACTAGACTACTGTAATGCCCTATACAGTAGCGCCAATAAAGCCACCACCCTAAGACTTCAAAATCTACAAAATAATGCTCTCAGAGCTGCATTAGGAATAAAAAAGAGGGAGCATATCTCCTCGACTAGACGGCAACATAAATGGCTCTCTACGGAGAATAAAATCCAGCTAAAAATGATCTCATTAACCCATAAGGCCTTAAATAATGCAGCTCCCAGCTACTTAATGGACAAAATAAAAAGAAAAACTTCTAATAGACCCATGAGAGTCGCCAATTCCAATTGTTTGGCAGTACCTAGATTCAGACTCGCCAAAATTGGTGGCGCCTGCTTCCCTGTGAAAGCTGCTAACCTGTGGAACGCCCTGCCACCTAACCTAAGAGCTGACCAACCCTTCCCCCATTTCAGAAGGAACCTTATCAAACACATTATCGCCAACAACGACTTAACACCCGAACACTCACAAGTGTAGTTCGACCCAATGCACCCTGACGTGACATCAACCTTTATGCTTATTACCGCAAATCCTGTATATTGCTAACTGTACATTCATGTAAATACGGCAAATCTTTATCTGCACATTCTTGTAATTTGTGCAATATGGTGTAATATTGTAAATTCATTTATATAACATTGTAACATTGTAAGCTTCGCATATACTTGTTGCTGCGCCCGGTAACCTAAGGGTCTGGTGCGCAATATAAATAAATAAACAAACAAACAAACAAACAAACAAACAAACATACTTTGTTGTACCTTCTTTTCTGTCTGTTTGTTACATCTTTTACTTTTGGAAAATAAACTAGTCAATTTGTACATTGAATACTCTTCATTACTCCCATCTTACAAATTGAGATATCATGTGAAATAGTGTGAATGTATCGCCGTGCCCACTGCCTCTTTCCCAAATCTAACAACACTACTCTATCTCCTTTATACCCCTGCGATACACCCTTCCAAAAAATCAAACATTAAACAATCGTAAAAGTACTTTTTCAAACGTCTGTTCAAAACCCAACTTCGTGAACCTCTCCATAGCCCTCCAAAAAACTCAAAAATTAAACAATCCTAGAAGTAACCTTTTAAACTTCTGCACAAATCCAGACTTCGAAAAAACACTGGATCGAGAACCACCTTTTTTGCACTACATATTCTTTGTTAATTACGTCTAACAAATTAAGAAATCGTGTGAAAGAGTGCAAATGTATCTGCATGACCGTGACCTCTTTCCCAAAACTGATAACACCTACCTCCTTTATTCCTCTGACATCCTCCCTTCAAATAAATCAAACGTTAAATAAAACTAAAATCAAATTTTACAACTTCCATAAGAATCCCTACTTTGAGAATCGCTCCGAAGAAAACACTGAATCGAGAAACGTTCCTTCACATCATGTGAAAAACTCTCCCAATCAAAACAAAACAACAAAACACAATGTAACCATGGCTTGGCCATGAACGTGGTGCACTTTATATTCACAAAACAAAGTTAAATATTGTTTTCACACTCAATACACACATGCGAGGCTTTAAATCGCATCAGCCACTTACAAAATTTAATTTAATTTGGAAAGCATAACTTTTTTTTAAATAATGTGTTTAAAAAAAAAAAATCCTAAATTTACTTTAAACACTCATATTCCTATAACTAGCAACCGTACTGGTTACCACATCTCAATGTATTTGTTTACAGGTGTTTACTCATTCTATTCTTCGTTCATGCTGCTTCTCAATCTCTGCAAACTATGCTATCCGCAAGCCATAAACCTTCGCCAATCATCCTTCTACACCCTGCCCACCTGCTCCCAGCCCTCAAAACATCCTAATTAATACCCTTTATATAATTTTAGCGCACGTTTCAATGTAGAGTCGGAACTCAAATTGCCATTCGCGTAATAGCCACATTTCAGAACTGAAAAAGCATGGTAATAGCAATGCATCATGGGAGGAATAACTAACTTTTTGGCGGTTCGCCAAATAAATAAAAAAACAACATTGGACGGATTTTCACCAAAACAAGAACGGATTTCATTCTAACGCTTAGTGTCTAACTTGTTTCTTATTTGACACAAATAAGAAACAAGTTTTTTCTTGTTTTCCAGATGTTTGGGCTGTGCACGTGGGCAAACATTTTACATTTTCACTATGGGAAAGTGAATCGAAAAGTGAAAAACAAACCCTTTTTTTACACTTTAGATTTTTTTAACCATAACACGGATTTGCATGAAACTTTTCAGTCCTGGTCGTACTGTGGGCCATGGGCGCCCTGCGGGCCTCGGCCAAAATATAGGAATACCAAATGCCTTGCTGATCTGTCCTTTGGCTGAAAAGTTATTAACCATAGAATGTTAGCTTTTCCTATGTATGATAGGTTTCACCTTAACTATATGACGGCTATTGTGGGCCTATACAATATATATCCATATATAATTTTGATTATTACAACTAGACATATCCTCCTGATGAGCTACAAAAAGTAGCAAAACACACGTTGAGGTTCAAGAGGATCAAGAAAAAGTAACAAAGATTTTTAAAAATGTGCTCATAACAACAACTTTGATAAAGATGAAGTGGTTTACGGATAAGGTTCAAATATTCTAAACTTAGTCCATACGAACAAACTTTGATGAAAACTATTATTCGAAAGAAATATTTTGTTTTGATGAGAAAATCTGATTTAATGAAAGCTCAGAACATAATAAATGTTTGTACCAAACAGAATTGCATATAACTTTTTGATGAATGACATACGTATTGAATGAATTTGATTTTACAATCATTCCGGATTATTGTGCAGTAGCATTCACACGCAAAATTCCAAAATCTTACAATTTGAAAATTAGAGCTGAAAGTGTCCGGTGGTATGCATGCGCAATAAGTCCCCAAGACCTTGAAAGGTGTTGAAGATAGCACACGGTAGATACTGTATATCTGCTCAACATTCAATATGTTCCACTTTTAAAAGGTATTTTAAGAATTTAGTGATTAACATTCCTGTTAAATAGATAATAGCAAAAGTGGACATATATTTACATCATTCAGAATCTCATAATTCAGATGCGATGCGTGCCATATTCCAGGATACTCCACTGCGGATGCCTGCTGATTCCCTATCTATGAATCAGCTATATTTAACAATATCTCAGTGTTCACTCGCAAACTGGCAAGCTTTCAATTACATGATTGCATTTACCTGTGCTTGGATCGATAGCATGGGCCCTCCATCCCTTTGGGCAATGTTTATCTCCCTATCTTCCATTCTACAGTCTCTAAACTCTCTCCCATCTTCTTCACCCCTTTGGGGAATAATACCTAAATCTTGATTCTTTCTCTTGTCCTTCTCAACCCTTATGTGGCACAGTCACTATTCTTCAAATCACTCTTCTTTCATCTCATTCAGCCCTTTTGGTACAACGGCCATAATCCTCTAAGTTTATTTTCACTCTCCCACCTTATTCACCCTCTAGGTAGCTTCTTCACTTGTCTGAGCACTATGATCCGCCTTATTTTCCCGCTCACTTACTTCTAAGACACTTCTACCTCCCTCAAACACCTCTGGCAACTCCCTCTTTATTAATAATCCCATACATTTGTTTGCCATGCTCTGACTCCTTGCCTCTGTGTTTGGCTCTCTTTATTTTCTTGGTCTGGTCCCCCCGGTCTCTTCTTCAGCTCTCAGGCTACAGCATTGTGCACCACCCTGCACCTCTCCATCAGTCTCCTGGTTCTTGCTCAATTTCCTGGTCTCTCCTCTGATCTTCTTAAAAGGCACTCCTATTTGAATCTCCAATCTTCAGCTCCTATTCCAAACACTGACAGTAAGCGACTAACCTTCTGGGCTTTTATTCACCCTTCACTTGGGTTAGTTGTGAAGGTCAGCACCTGTGTCCTGGAATTAGCGAGGGACTGGGATTGGGTGTTTGCGGTGGATTACATGTGCCTGCTGTGGGGTTTAGGGGCTGGATGTGGCCTTTATTTGGCCTCTATAGCATCTTGGAATTAATTCTCCCTCCCCTTAAGCTAGAAAACACTGCCTGAGAAGCTTAGAGTTCCTCTGCCTGTTCAATGTGGGAAGATGAAGCTGTTGCTTGTTTAGCAAATGCTTCTGAATATTTTGCATGTGAAGAGAATGGATGTGCCCCATGCTGTTGCAACTGTTTTTCACTCATGCGTGAGAATGCTGTTGGAAAACAATGCTTTAGAAACAACCTATCCCTTGTGTCTGGAAATGCTATGGGTAAACAAAACATTGACAGCTTTTTATCAGTTATGAGTAAAGGTGTTGCTAAAATGAAATTCCCTGGGCATTTCATGCGGGTTCTGCTTTACTGTGTGTGTATATGTTCCTTTATTTCAAGGGTGAATGCCAGAGGGATGGTTTGTTCGTTTTTCCCATTCAGTGGATTTGCATCGTGCTACAGGGAGCTTCAGATCGTATAAGGGGAAAGGAAGCAAGCAGCTCACATTATTTCCTTGTGTGGCTGCACCTGACGGGACAGGACTGATTGAGCCGTGAGGATGCAAGTTGGTGCACCACAGGTTATAGTGCTTTCTTTTGAAGGGCCAGCACAGTGAGTAAGTGGGACCTTGTGACTGTTCCTTGCCTTCTGCTGAAGTGACCAGAGGATTGACCAAACACTGCATCCATGCCCATCCTTGTCTGATGTGTGGAGGTACCCAGCAAGGGGCTTCAACACAGTTCTCAAAACCTTTGTGAAGGTCAGGAAGAATTACGGGGTACACCAATCAGGATGCACTTGAAGAACAGAGATGAGAGAGAGAGAGGTGTTTGAAAACCCAATAATAGGCAGCACCAGTGGGCATTTTAGTGGGATTCCCTCATTCCTGGTTGGTGAAGATTGTAGCCCTGTTCCCCTGTTCGGAGTTGGGTGTGCATTGATGAAAACTATGCATCCATGACCATGTTGGGGGCTTTTTTTATCAATGGGCAGTTGCAACAGTAAGCGTGTCTCCCTCTGTCTGTGGCCCTTTTATTAGTGAAGTTAAGGGTGTGGTTCACGATATTAGGCAAAACTACCTTCTGCATAAATGTGCTTTTTAGAGAGTCAGCCGTGTGTTAATAATACAGAAAAGGAATCTTTCTTGAAATCCTGGATCGAAGGTTAAATTATCAAAATTAGTGACACCTAGGCAGATAATGTACTGCTTTCTTTCCAGTCTCTCAAATTTATGGACACACATAGCCCTTCTAAACTTCGTAGAAACAATGATCTCTCTGATTTGATCAACATGTAAGTCATGGTTGTACTTACGGAAACTCCACATCTACTCTCTTGAAGGTCAGCACACTCATCAGACTTCTCTCTGTCTACATTTTGGGAAAATCGCAAAATCTGATGGAATTAGGATTAGTCCATGATATTTATTTAGAAGCATTGGTCCACTGTTTGGCTCAATACAAATCGCACAAAGCCAAATCTAAACCTTACACTTACCCAACATAAGAATGTGCATCATCTCTATTGGTCCCTATGGAGGATACTGTTCTGTATAGGGAGTGTATCTGATATTTGGGCTATACGAAAGGTGTGGTTTTGATGATTTAAATGCCTCTTGAGTCATGTCGTGGGATCGGAAAATTTGAATTGGGTGGCATATGAAGTGTACATTGTGCTGTTGGACTATACCCCCATTGAGCTTCAGCGTCTTCTGGATGCCTTTCGTGAGTTTGCCGTAATTAATAACCTTAGAATTAATCCTTCTAAATCCAAAATAGTCATCTTTAAACGCCTTTTCATCTGGAGAATGTCTGACCAAGCGATGGCAATTGGTAAGGAGGTCCTATACCTAGGATTTAATATTTGATCTTTTCCTTGTCAGGGTTATGTTGAGGCCATCATGGAGGGCAAAGATATTCAACTAGGGAGACAAATGAAGAAACTGAACTACAAGTATTGCAAGTTCTTGTTATCACCACTGAATAAATACTATATCAGTAAAATTATCCCTATCCTGATATATGGAGTAGATGTCAATCCTGCCATTAACACAATAAATTGGGATACGTTACAGGGTTTACTGTGAAGAAATGTGTTAACCCTTCCCCAGGCCCTCCCTATCTCCACTCTGAGATATGAATTGTGTCTGTTATGTGATAGAATACTATCGCTCTTCCGATTAATCTGAGAACCACAAGATAATACGTTATACGAAGAGCTGAAAAAATAATTAGTTTAAAAGTGATAACCTATTTTTATCTGGTTTGGCGAATTATGCCATAGAAATTCTGAATTCCTATAAAAGGGAAGTTATTGACCTTATCAACAATCCAATGCTCATAAAAAGGCACCTAAAAAGGAAATATTGGATAAAAATGATCGAAGAAATAAAAAAAAATTTTCCAACTCTAATTTAGTGTATGACATACCACAGGGACACCTAACAGCCTACCTAACCCGCTTTCCTAATGCTAGAGGTCGAAATTATTTTTTTAAGATTAAGGCTAAATCTATTACCAATGAGGGAAATCCTCTACTCTAGACACAAGGATGTGTAGAGTGATAATAAGTGCCAACAGCGTTGATCAAGTGTATGTGGAGACATTAAGATATATTCTGATATATTGCCCTGGTATTCAAATGAATAGGGTGGCTAAATACTCGATATTCGTAGATATGGAGGGGTGGCTATATACTCAATCTTTCTGGGTTCGTCTACGCTCTGCTCATGAATGTCTCCTGACCGGGGAAGTAATATCATTGTTGCACAATTTGGCGTTCTTAAAATGAAAAGAATTACAGAAATGTTCTAAATCTCGAGCTGTTCAATTTCTATTCTTTTCTGTTTTTTTTATTTCTGCTATGTAGCTACTTTATTTCCTTGTGTAATATGCATACATCTAAATACGAAAAATTGAATTTTTATTTATTGTTCACTTCTTTTGTACCTTGTGAAAAGTCGAATGGATTTTTGGGTAAAACACAATTAAAAAAGAAAGAGTTGCAACTGTGTGATTGAGTTTTTAAGGGGGTCCCCTCACCTAGTGTTATGACTGCTGCTTATCTGATTCCTAAGGATCCTAATAATCCTGGGATCCCTTCCTCACTGAACCTTTCACACCATGTTAAGTTATGGTTGTATCATGCCTTTAATAGAGTAACAATGTACTACTTGAAGTATGGAAGTCAGCTAAAAAGCCATCATGTGAGGACTCGATTGAGAGCCGTGTTCTGTTGCCTGCAATGGAAAAGGTTTTACATGAGAAGAAATGTCCTTTACAGCAGAACGAAGCCATGTGGATATTGTTCAATGCCCTGAACATATGGCCTTGTCCACTTCCACCCCTTCCCATCTCTCTCTCCCAGCAACTAGGTTGGTATCTAACTCTTCCAAATCGACTCATTCTTCTCCACTCCTCAGGAAACTATACTGGCTTCCAGTTGATTGTAGAATTACATTTAAATCCCTTTGCCTTGTTCATCAGGCTTTTTATAGTAAAAGTACTAGATACCACCAGGAAATGATTATCAAATATATTCCTCTTCGTGCACTTCGGTCTGCCAACAACCTTTTCCTGACTGTGCCCCGATTTCAAACAAATACAATCTGGGAATGCGCTTTTTTCAGTGGCCATACCAAAACTCTGGATTAGCCTGCCCAGGTCTCTCCGAGCAACGGACTGCCTTGAACTTTAGGAAATTACTTACTTACCGGTTCCCATCTTGTGCTTTGACTCTTTTGATGATTTCTCTATTTGTCTCCTGTCTGTTCCTTTTGTATTTCTTTCTGTTTAATTTCCAGGATACCTTTGGGTCTTAGTTGCACTCTGTAAGTATATATACCATACCAGCTCTAGTACTCTTGCACCTTGCTGTGATTCTTCCCCCATCCCTTTCTCCATATTGATTTTGTGGCGTACCTTAGGCGTCTCATGGCCTTTCTCTTTTAAGTTAATTAACAAAAATGTTACATTCCATTTTTGTTTTTGTGCTTGAAGGACACATATTCTAATCTATAATGTTCCCTCATATTTCCTTGCTATAATAACTTGTGCCCATGATATAAACTCTAATAGTTATTGTCACTTTGGTAATGTTGTTTGGGCATGTTCTTCCCTGTTGTTCTTGTAGCAGTGTCACAATTTAAAAAATAGCGGTGTCCGGTCATTTGGTCGAAAATAAATGGTCGAATGACCATTTGATCGAATCAAAATGGTTGAAAAAAAAGGTCGAATTTATTTATTTATTTATATATTTTTTTTTAGTTTTGATTGCTTAAAAATATTTTTTAATAAAGAAAATGGGGGGTTGTGGGGGAACCCCTACATAAAAAAAAAATTTCGACCATTTTACATCGATCAAACGGTCATTCGACCATTTGGTTTTCGACCAAATGACTAGTAACCAAAATAGCGGCATCAGTGTGGTTCTGCCTCTGCTGTGCTTTTGTGTTGAAATACTTATTTAAAAAGTAATTTGACTATAGGAAGATACAGAACTCTTGAAAGCACAGAGAGGCATTATTCATGGTTGCATTTGGATTAACTAATGTAATTTTTTGAGAAGAAGAATATATATATTTTTATATATACATTTTCTTAACGTTGGCCTTCTACGGTCTAAGCACTATAATAAAAAAAGTTATAAGCATCCAATTCAATGGTGCTCACTTTTTAAACCTCAGCAGGATGAAGGGCTGAGTCAGCGTTGCTGGGATGTAATTTGCGACTACAATGTGTACCTACAGATGATGTGATCCCTGAGCCCTCTGAATGACCTTACTGGAAAGGCCATGCAGAACCGTATGTGCAAAAATTCAAATGATCATAATCAACATTGGACAGCCTGCAAGTGACACTACAAGTGGTATTGGAAACTGATTTCCTAGGAACATTTATGAATGGCACAGACATCTGCATAATGTTTTGGGGCACTGTAAATAACACTTATGTAATGTAGGCCCTTCAATCTGCTGTGCAAAACACGTTTAGGCAGATTTCCTCCACATCGCTTATTCTCATCCCTTGTGGCACGCCTGTTCACTGCACCAGTACAGAACACCAATTGGGGCCAGATTATCAAAGCTTTGCACTTGTGCGAAAAAGAAGAGCAAACGATTTAGAACCAATTTTGCTGTTTACATAATACGGAATGGAGCAAACAGGTTTAGCTCCTATCAGTATTATCAAAAATGTTTTTCACCAGGACAAAATTGAAGCAGGCTGTTTTATTTACCTCATTTAATGCATAACATGAATAGAAAAGTAATACAAAACTTTCGTTGTAAGTTATGCAGCAAACATAATACACTAAAGAGTCAGATTCATTCTTGCCCTAGGGCAAATGTTTTTAGATAATATGGATTGCGACAAAACCGGTTTCCTCCATTTTGTATAATCAAAGCATTTGCAATTTTATTTGCACTGGAGCAAATGTTAGATAATCTGGGCCAAAATGGTGATCTTGTGCTAGGATTATCCACTGCTGATGAACTCTATAGGCTGCAAGATACTGATGTTCCAAGGGACTGCGTGCATTTCAACGGAATGTGCCTGCATGGGGCCAGATTATCTAACATTTGCACGAGTTCTAAAAAAATGTGCAAATGCGTTGATAATATAGAATGGAGGAAACAGGTTTTGCACCACCTGTATTATCTAAAAGCTTTGCACTGGGGCAAAAATAAATCCTACTGTTTTTTTGTACTATGTTTGCTGCTCAAAATTAAAAGGAATCTGTTTGCTACATTTCTTTTCATGTTACTTATCACACATAGTAAATAAAACCGTCTTTTTCCTTTTTTACCCTTGCAATTCTTTTTTTAGATAATAGAAATGGGGGCTAAATCTGTTTGCTCCCTTCCTAATGATCAAAGCAGTGAAATCGGTTCTAAATTCATTTGCTCCACTGTTCTGCACCAGTGCAAAGCTTTGATAATCCGGCCCCAGGTCTTCCTGAGCCAGCAAAAATCTGGTGCGATACTTCGAATGGTGAAATGCTGGCATCTGCGTTTGCAGCAGCTGCAATCAGTGCAGATCTCCACTGTTTGCATTGGAGTCCGCGGAATACATATGGAGAAGGGAGCAGACACACAGGTGGCTGAGGTATATGGTAATTCGTGTAGTTACTTCTCTATTTAACTTCCTAAAATCAGACCATTCTCACGACAAAAGGAAGATGGGGAGAAAGAGGAACACAAGAGTCTGAGCGTTTATGGCACCTGCACTGCTCAAGTGATGTGTTGAGGTCAATGACACGAGCAGCGCCTTTGACAATGCGGGACCTTGCATTAGTCTGATATGTTTAAAATGTTTCTTTTCATTTTCGAGAATTTCTAGCTCCAAATAATGTTTGCATTGCAAGAAAATTGCATACTTTCTAATGTTAAATGTTTAACTGGCCAAACATACCATGTCAGTCCCAATTTACCAAAATAGGGAGAACAATACTTACACAAGCATGAGAGAGAGAATATGCCGGCAAGCAAACAGCTGTGTACTTTCCCAAAGGTGGTTCTTCGGAAACCAGAAATAGTGGTATTCAATGGGCCTCATTATAAGTTTGCCGGTCTGGTAACAACGGTACCGGTAAGCTTGCCGGTACCGTTGTTACTGGACCAGCAAACTACAAGATCTGCTCGCGGGTGCCTTCATGCCCACCAGGACAGGCCCGGCGGGCGTACTGGCACCCGTGAGCAGAGCATGTCGGATGCACCGGCACCATTCTGAACGGTGCCGTTGCATCCAACCTCCCCATTACCATTGAGCTCTATGGGAATGGGGAGCATTTTCTTCTGGTGCCCGCGAACGGGTAAATACCGGGTCCGGCGGGGTCGTAATGACCCGGTAATTGCCCATTCTCGGGTGCCGGAAAAAATCACAAGTTTTACCTGCAAGGCTTCCGCCAAACTTGGAATGAGGCCCAATGTGTCTGCCTTGAAAGGGTGAAGTGCTTTGTCCGAGATACTATGATTGAAACGCAGATAGCAGCAGCCTTAACATATTTCAGTAGGCGTGCGTGGGTCGGTGTTTGACCATGCTAATGCTATCTTGATACACCGAACGTGCAATCCTAAAAACTTCTGCAGTTTCAGCCTGTTTCAGCAAAGATGTAGGTCGGCAAATGTTCCAGAGAGGAAAGAAAGGCAGCAAGCTTCTGTTGTTTTCTTACATAACGAACTTCCTTATTTTCAGTAGAGGCGGAAATATAATGCTGAGAACCGGAACTGGAAGTGGCCTGCTCAAAGGGTTTCTCAGCAGTGACTTGCTGGGTTGCCAGCTTCTGTAGGAAGAGCCACACAGGACTGCCGCACAGAGATGAAAGAGTGATGTTTCCTTAAGGACTCCTGCTGCCTCGCAAAAGTGATTAACTTAAGTACCAGAAGTCCGTGTTTGTTTTGAGTGTAAAGTCGTGGCTGGAAATAACAGTCAGACACCATAGAGATAGTTATGTTGTATTTTTCCAAGCGATTATTATGTTTATGTATTGTAAGTACTGTAAAAAAAAAAAAAAGGTTTTTCCCTCCAGCACCCGTTGCCGCCTCTCTTTAGTGCTCTAAAGGCATGATACATCAGGTCAGGAATAGAGCTCGCAATGATAAGATGGGGTCCGTCCTTCTCTGGAAAGGATATGACGTAACCTGACGGAGCAATGCCGTGTCTTTCCCACTGGGATCTGCCACACCAAGGCCCAGGGCACGTTTGCGCTAAGGGGAGAAAGTGGCACCAGGAGTGTACCGAAGCATACTCTAAATAAATCAACAGAATTTGAGAAATGTAGCCAATGTGGTGAAATCACACGGCCAATGTCATGATGCACAATGTTATTAGGGACATTAGCACCCTTGGAACCTGGCATGGCCAATCAGCTAGTGCCAAATGGAGGATTTATCTGCTGGTGTCCCATGGGTCCTGTGAGCATGCTGCTGGCTCCGTCATGACTGCAGCACCTGTCATGCCAGCTCACCTCTGCCTTTGATCTGTCGTCTCAGCACTCCCCCTTCTCAGTTTCTGAGCTGCTTGTTGCCATTTCCACAGCCAGGCTCATTGCTTGTCCAGTAGCAAAACCTCTTTTTCTCTGCATCTGCATGTTATTTCCGCTGGCACGGCACCTCTCATATCGCATGCGGTAGCTGGTAGGGAGAATTCTCAAAAATGTGCTAATTCCCTTCACCTTAGAGACCCCCAGCAACTTTTCTGGATTTTGAGGACTTGATTTTGTTTACCTGGAAAGTGTGTGAGCCTTTTTTCCCCATTCTTTCATGTATTTTGATGTATGTTTTACTCTTGTGTTATTTGATTATGGAGTTCTTAAAATAGCTCCCTCGGCATCTTTTCACGTGTGTTACACAGCACCCTCAGTGCAGTGACAGAGGGATGTCTCTTTAGACTTCCCAAAGGTTTAAATACCTTCTCTGAGATAACTACTGCTTCTCAGAGAATGTAAGGTTAAATTGACTTTACTAGTCTTTTTAAATTCCTAGACCCAGCACACACTATCTGCCTATAGAGTACTGGTGGGGTCACCTAGTATCCCCTGTGTCTAAAATACTCATGTAGCAGTCACATGCTACCCATTTCTACCGAAATGGCTGGTGGCAGTGGTTTTACAACAAACTACCATGATTTTTCCCGACCGCGAACACTGGTAGCTAAAATTGGCAGGAGCCATGTTTTTCAAAATGGCGCCTTAAGCCCCTTTGTTTAAATAGGTCCCAGTCTTCTTTTTTGCCATTTCTTTTTGGAAAGGTCCTTCTTGTGTTTGTCTCTACGCGCCAAACTAGGTTTGGTCCCTTTGTTTCTATGCCTTCGCGGACTTCAGGACTGAAGACCGCCTCTGGTGTCCGAGTGTCTGGGGTGGGCTGGAAGTGAGGGAGGTGCCTGAAACTCCCTGTGCTTAGTCTCCTAGGAGACCAAAATGCACTCTGGTGTGATTGGCTGGCTGACTGTCCGGAAAGGACAGCCAGACTGCTGGGTGAGTGGCAGCTTGGCTGAAATGAATGGGAGAAAACTGTTTAAAAGTCGAGTCTCTTAGACTGGAAAGCAGAGTCAACCACTGGAATGAAAGAAATGAAGACGAGCTGGAAGAGGACAGCTTCTGCAACTCCTGGACTGTTGGTTTGCCAGGTGAAGCCCTGATGTAGGTCCGAATTGCCAAACTCATCTCGACAGAGAAGCCCCTTCAAGGACGACTTCTTCCTTTGAGTTGGTTGGACCAATCGACTCGTAAGCCTCCTTTATACCATTCACAGAGCTAGTTAGGATTAACCAGGGGGAAGGACACTAGCTTGTGTGCTTCATGAACAGCTACTCAAACTGAAGTGACTCCATTTTGTGCGGGTTTTCTGATGATTGTGTGCAGTGCAGGAGTCCCCCGATGTCCTCCCTCTTGTCCCCATGACTGAGGCTCAGGAACAGTGAGATCTGCAGGAACTGCCAGGAACCAATGTCTTCAGCTGCATCTTTTGCTTCATACTAAGATACTGTGCCAACCCAATTGAGAGAACGCTTCTCTTGTGGTGAAAGTTTGTGGAACTTTCCCAACTTGCAGGACTAATCAGCTTGTGACCCAACATATGATTCTTTTTTGTGCAAACTACTTCTGAGAACTTTGGCAAAGACTTTACTGTTTACTTCAAGAACTGCTCATTCCTATCCAAGACACTAGTCCATTGACTTTGGCCCAGGCCTATTGAACTGAATTGGGTCCTCTAGTGAACTATAACTATTTGCACTGCCTAAGAAAGTATTTGTGATCTATTCTGCTAACTTGTGCCTTTTTACTCCCATGGGAAGTAACTGAAATGCCATTTTGCTCCTATTTCAGGGAGCCTAATTTGTTCAGAAACCTACTGGTTTGCTATTGAAGTATGTTTGTGTATAATATTAAGTTGCCTCCTTCGAGTGAATACTTTCTAAATGATTGTGTAATTAACTAATACGTTTTTTACCAAGAAACTTTGAGAGTAAGCGTTCTACTTGAACCTCTGTGATTGTAAGACCTCTGTGTAACCTGTTGTACTGCTCACATTCCCTCTTGAGATAAGCCTGGCTGCTCAGCTCGCTACCACAAAACTGTGTAGTAAAGACTTCTACCAAAGGTTGGTTTTGCTTACATCTGTAGTCCTAATTGTATGTGGTGGTCCCAGAGGGTACTGCATGCAATTCTGCCTAACAGTAGCCTCTCGAAATGTGAAGCTCGCGCCCATCCTCTCCTTTTTGTTTTTGCTTTTTGCCCCATCTTGAGAGCTATTATGCACCTGCTAAGGATGCTACAGTCAATAATGCCCCTCCTGGCCGCTGTAAGACCTGGTAATGGACACGCGTCCATTACTTCAGTGTGTAGGATTTCCATCTGGTAAGGCTGTAGAAGCACTAGCTTTTTTGAATTTTACTACATAATAAAATGATGTGGGTAATCCCTTTCAGAAAGATCGGTCTGCTTATCAGACCCCTCTTTCAAAAAGCTCCATGCCAAACATCAATGTAAGGAACTCATGGTGGCAACAGTAAAGACAGACACAAGTGATCACAGTTCAAAGGGGTTTATTGAACCTTATAATGAGTGAGATAAACGCCTAATGTAAACCTAAATCTAATATGCGAGCAAGCTACGACATCAAATAATAATAAGGCAGTCCTAGTGGCGTCTTGTCAAATAAAAAAGGCCTAGACTAAAAAAAAAAAACTATTGCCAATCCTAACTGCTAAGTTACAAAAAGAGTGTCGGATAATGTACACCAGACAAGAAAGAAGTCTTCACAAAATGAGAAGCTGGCTATGTGTAGTAAATAGAATTCACGAGAAGCCGACATTTTATAAAAGCTGGACATCGGTATCATGAATTTCCTAAGCCAGGACCCATGAAGAAGGAAGGGAAAACTGTGACGCAACAAGAATATGTAGAATCGTGGAGCTGCATGGTGAGGTTGCCTTACCTGGAGTCAAGACTGAAGCAGACAAGGTCAGCTATCTACTCTGGAAAGAAGCAAATGGGCGCAGGATGATTTGTCCCTTGTTAAGGTGCAAAGAAAGAACACCAAGAGTGTCATGATTTATTCATTTAGAGCATTTAAAACCTAAAAAATGGACCAGTTTGGAGTCTCCTGTCACGTGGGCCAATGATTAAAATAGAGTTCGAACTTGGAGTGCTAGGCCCGATAGCGAGTGCTCTCACTTCCGTCTATTCTCAAAGACAAGGGTACTTTTGCAAGGCCAAGTACAATGACAATCTTCTTGGCAGAAGGCATGGCTGATGAAAGATGCTCGGCTAATTGGGTGGAGAGGTAGTGTCATGCCCCATCTCCTTGCACCTGGGTCTGGGTTTACGTGCTGCTAAGTGAACCGAATGTTCCATTCATGGCATAAGCGTGCCAACCAATTATATCAGTCCATGTATCGAATGACCTTATAGTTTGAATACCAATGAGAAACTGTGTATGTAATGTCAAGAAGATTATCTTTGTACTTGGCCTTGCAAAAGTATCCTTGTCTTTGAGAATGCACGGAAGTGAGAGCACTCTCTATCGGGTCTAGCACTCCAAGTACAAACTCTATTTTCAGGTACTAGTAAGTTCATCTGAAGGGTATCCTCTTTGTTAAAATGTGTCTATCAAGCTATTTAGTCCCTTCTTACATTGTTCAGTGACTCTGACAATTCTTCTTACCCTAAGGAGCTGACTAAAGGGCTGGAAAAACTGAGCCTGTGCAACAGGTTGTTCCTATCCGTTGGGGTGTGGTAAATATCAGTGTCAAATCCTTTGTCGTTCGGGGTAACCCTGATGCGAAGAAAGGTTACAGCAGGATTTCCCAATTCTATTGTGAATTGATTTCTGGGGTTCATCAGATTGAAGAATCCAACAAAATCCATAAGGGTTTCTTTAGGACCCATCCAAATTCCAAATACATTGTCCATGTAACAACCTTAACATTTCAAATACTTATGACAAATGGGATGTCTCAAAACATGTACATATGGGTCGGAGTGGGA